>NC_136811.1:1990864-2375864 GCF_951216825.1 Electrona antarctica
CATAAGTTCATTTGTATATAACATATTTAACCTATGAGGATGATGATGATGATGATGATGATGATTATGGTTATTAATTTATAGTGATCCTGGTGGATCTCTATGGTGACACGGGGGTGGGTGGGGTATGTGAGGATACGTGAGGATTTTTATTTTATTTTGATGTTCGTAGGATAGGCATTTATAAGCTTTCAGCTTCAGCCTATTCCTTTTGATCACCTCCAGTTCTTTTTGGTTATGTAACCGTGTGTTAACGAATAAGTTGTTTTGTTACTGTGAAGATGATCAAATAAACTAAACTAAACTAAACTAAAAAAATATGGGGCATAGGGAATGAATTTGAACGCAGCCAGGGTTTTTGTGTGTGTGTGTGTGTGTGTGTGTGCGTGCGCGCGCACGTGCGTGCGTGTGCATGCATGCGTGTGTCTGTGACTGTGTGTAGAGCCTAATTGCACAAATAGCAAACCTACAAGCTGCGTGCGTGCGTGCGTGCGTGTGCATGCATGCGTGTGTCTGTGACTCTGTGTGTAGAGCCTAATTGCACAAATAGCAGACCTACAAGCTTACAAGGTTTCACAGAGCAACTCATTGAGATCTTGTAACTCTAATGTCAGCCCTGTATTAAGCCCTTATATGTCTCAGCTGTGGGAGAGTAAAACAGTCCCAGCACTATGACTGGGAGATTTCAATGGGCCTCAACGCGAGAAACCTATGCCCGAACAAATTGCTCTATCCAGGGGTGAAAGTGGCTTTCATTTCTTACAGGAGCTCCCAGAAATGTCATTCTGCGACGACACCCGGACGCGCCGCAAAGCGGCGCGGCCAACAATTTTTTGGGGGTTCAAACCCCACAGTACCCCTCCAGTTTTCTATGCATTTCAGGGGTACTGTGGGGTTTGAACTTCAAACCCCACAGTACCCCTGAAATGCATAGAAAACTGCTTTTTTTTAATACTGTGCCAATAACATTTGGGGTTCAAACCCCACAGTACCCCTGAAATGCATAGAAAACTGCATTTGTTTGGCACAGTTAGGCTATACTGTGCTATAAAATTACTGATATAATATCAGGAATTTCATATTATAATAATTATTATTATTATTATTATTATTATTATTATTATTATTATTATTATTATTATTATTATTATTATTACCTGTGCTTGGTGCTGGTCCTGCTGCCACTTCTGCCTCCTCCTCCCCACCTGTCTCACTCTCTGTGTCATGCAACTGTATGGTCTTGGTTGTTTTTCTAACTTTGTCTTTAATGACATTATCTTCTTCAACTCTTTCCTTTCTCTTAAAGAGCTGAGCTAATGTTGGTTGCATTGCCATTTTGCATATATTTTTAGCGCATTCTTCTACTGACTTTTTAGTTTACTTCTCAAAACAGTTGCCACCGGCATTTCATTATTCGTTTCCTGTTTTCTTTTTTATGAACCAATCAGAACTAAGTATTGCGTTGTGCCAGTCTTGTCAGCCAACCAGAAACATGGTTTGAACGTTGGTGGATTCGTCGTAGTAGAGAGCCCGCCTTCTATATCCGGTCATTTGCACGTATACCTTAGGCAGACAAACGTCCGTTTCCGTATCCGCTCTCTAGCGGATTTCCAACCTGCAAAGTGAACTGGTACTGTCTGCACGGCGCTACAGCACGGCGCTGCTGCGAGCGAACCGAAGGGAGAAACCAAACTCTTCTCCTCTAGTCTGTGGCGTGCGGTGGTGGATTAATAAAATAACAACGGATCATTACGCTGGCTGACACAAACACACTGTTACAATTCAGAAGCACTTTTTATTAAGAAACCCCGATTCTGACGTTAGTAGATTATGTTTTGATTGTTTTCCTCTTGGACATGGCAGGTTATTTAATATAGTATTTTGATAGCTCCGGTGCGCTCCGGCCGGTCATGTTTTACCGGGTCGTCCCGGCCCACTTTCACCCCTGGCTCTATCGCAAAAAGTAAAAGTCGAATGCAAATATTTTTTTCGCTGTGAGTGGCATGAGACATTGAGGTACAACATGTGCGATGGTGGTGTTGGTACGATCGGAAATGTGGTTATAAGAGCGAGTTAAGAATTGTCTTCGCGATAATTTCCTCGTAAGAATTATACAATGGAGGCCGTAGTTCACATTCTGTATGTATCTGTGCTTTGGTGGTTACATTGTGTGAAAGAGGACATGTGAAGAACATCCGTGTAAAGTGAATATTTTGGCGGGGACGACAATTTGTTTGGTAAATTTCCAAGGAAAGAATTTCAGTTTCCACACTCTACTCAAGGAGGCCCCACACTCTAAGGGGCCTCTAATTAGGCGAAACGGCCTGCGATTGAACTGCGATTTCGGAAAAAACGTGTAACATATTCGAATACGGTTTGAACCACGAAAAAGTCCAAAGTCGTGTGAGCTTTCTAGAGTTTAAATCACGTTTCTACGACAAAGTATGCCAGAGTAATGAGGCTGCAAAAGTGAGGTTGATTTAGAGATAAAATCCCATACATGTCTATGGGAGGAAAACATTATAAATAAAGTTAAATATTTTAAAAAGTATAAACCTTTTCAAAACAACTTTTTCACCAATGGAGTTTCAAAGTGAAAGTATGACGGAGTAATAAGAGCACAAAAACGTGAACTGTGAAAAATGGGACCTTTCTTCCATCGACTCTCATTATAAAGAATGTAAAAAAAAGTAAAAAAAGTATAAAAAATTATGAAAAGTAAAATACAAGCATAAATAACTGCAAAGAGCTGAACAGTTTGAAGTTTGAACTACATTTCTAGCATAAAGTGTGTGAAAGTAGTAGGAATTCGAAAAAAAAAAGGGCGGAAATTGGAATAAAGAATAACTAGAAAAGCAGTTCCTGGTGAAACTGCGTGGGCTCGCCAAAAAACGCAATGTATGATATACAGTAGTAAAGCTGAAGGAAAAGTAAAAAAAAATACAAAAAGTTAAAAAGTATAAAAATGTGTAAAAAGAATAGTATAAGCATAAGTAACTGCATAAAGCGGAGTAAAGTATGTGGAAGTAGTATGATGCCCAAAAAGTGGCAGAATAAAGTAAGTAAAGTTATAACTGTGTCTACTAATGATTTGTATTGTATTATTGATGAATTAAGAAAAGGTAAACAAAAAAATAAATCAATAAAATAAATCAATCAATGGAGCATAAATATAAAAGCATTAATGAGCTTAACAGAAATTGTATTGAATAGCATACTTTTACATGTAAAAAAAAGGTTCAAATAGCATAGGCATATAGGCCTATCTTTAAAAGCATAAACACAATGATTACAAAAGTATTTGTAGAATGTATACAACAACAGTGTTTAGTGAAATATAACTTAAGCATAATAAAAACATTAAAATTTGTGATTAACCTTTTGAGAGCTTGAACTTGACAGAACAAATAAAACGGTCAGCAGCACAGATTCTGTTTTCCTTATTAACAATGTCACTGCAGCTTGGTCAATGTCAAGGCCAGCCCAGGTATTTAACCATGCAGGTTGCTAATCAGGCAGAGCTGTTGCCAGTGGCAGACAAACAGTTTTCCACTGTGTTCAGGACGGCTGGTTGCCTGTGTTTGTTCGACTGTTTCTTTTGTGTTTTAGCATTAGTCATTAGCATAGGGCTTAAACTGATAATGCTAAATAACAGAAATAATAATCAGAAAATGGCTTCTACAACGTGGTCCCTGCTGGAATCAGGTTGAACCACTTTGGTGGATCTTTGGTCAACATCCACAACGATGTGCTGCCAGGCTTTTTGAGCATACAAGGCCTGGGTTACTACTTTGAGTCCACCTTTTATATCATTATTATTATATAGTTGGATCGTGTACCCAAAACGGTAACTACCAATACGAATATGCTCCAATATATACCGTCAAAATATTAAGTATAAATACTATAAACATACATGCAACAAATGAATTCATGTCCTCCTTTCTGTCAAATACAGATGCAATCTGTGCACAAACATGACACCACAACCAGTCTCATTCAACCACCTGCTCCCTCCTGAAAACGTCAGCTTCCCAGCACGTTCCACCTTCAACAAAGACACCGTCGATGGGAAGGTCATTGAATGGTATAGATCATCAAATAAACATTACTTGTTTTTGTCTATTTCATGGGCTCATACAGTACTTTGTTTGCATATTTATGCTGTGACATCAAATGCCACCCCCCTGATCTTCTAGGCTACTAACTTGTATTGTATGGATAATTACTTTATTCTAGGAGCCATGGTTACTGTTGGCAGATGACTTTTACCATCTCCCCAACATCATACAAGAGCCTGCTTCTCCCTGAAAACGTCAACATCAGCTTCCCTCGCCATGCCAGTTTCCATTCCATGAAGATGGGAAAAAATACCTTCTACAAGCTCAAATTGTATCGCAATGTCACAAGTTTTGATCTCTACAGGGTTTCTGTCCGACATGTATACATACATGCTCAGGGTCATCTTTCACTGGTGTACATGATATTTGTGATTAGGGTTGTTCAGAAGAGTAACGCAGGTATGTTACCCATCTGCAGGTATGTTGACAGGATGTGTTTTCACAGTCTAGTACATGTATCTTGCATAGGATAATCAAATCTAGGCAATATAATTACACATTAAGGTAAAATGAAACATTGTATTGACAGTCACACTAGTATTATCTTGGTGGTTGTATAATTTGTGTTAGGGTTTTTCCCATTTGCTCATCAGCTATGGTGACAGGATAACTTTGTGCCACAGCATACAGCTCCCCCTTCAAAAAGTATGAACTGAACCCAACACAGATCTAACTATATATTCTCAGTATATTAACTATTTTTTGATAGTTGAAAGTGAACATTGAAAGACAAGTAGGCTAATTATAAAACGTATCTGTTATTTGCAGGCCTATGTGACAGAAATGAGAAGGTGTATGTTTATAGTATTTATACTACATATTTGTATGGTGTATGTATATTGGAGCAGCCGTTAGCACCCACAAATATACATCGGGGTTGTCTCATACACTCACTTTGATAGGGACCAACTTTTGTGTGTATATTTATATAAATAACATGTATGTGGTAGTGTTTGATATACAAGCTCCTAGAGTGAATGCAGGCCATACATACGTGGTCTGAATGTATCACCTGAGCCACAGAAGTAAAAAAAAAAAAAAAAAAAAAGTGTTGGAGTTTAATTTAAATGATGGGGCCAAGAGATATTTATGTTCAGCACGCTGTGTAGTTTTGTGTCACTTGAAAGCATGATAGCTTCACACCACTTTTGGCCAATTTTATTCTTGTATTCTTTTGTATTCTTGTATAGAAATGGTGTTACAAGACCACACATGATTATGTTCATAAATGGAAGCATATCAGGGTTACAAATGTAAAGAGGTGGGTAAAATTGGTTGTCAGCTCCACAAGCTAGAGCAAAATGGAAATTCATCAAATTATTAATCTGCAATTCATGTGAAAAGGATATATTTGATGTTCAACGTTAATAACGTCACACTCTATAACATACGACGAATTAGACCGTTCCTCACCCAGGAATCATCCCAGCTCCTAATCCAGACAACAGTCCTGTCAAAACTTGACTATTGTAACTCTCTCCTTACTGGCCTACCGGCATGTGCACTGAAGCCTCTCCAACTGATCCAAAATGCCGCAGCTCGCTTGGTCTTCAACCAGCCAAAATTCTCACATGTCTCCCCCCTGCTCCGCTCCCTGCACTGGCTCCCGGTCGCTGCCCGCACAGAATACAAAACTCTGATGTTGGCATTTAAAGCAACCAAAGGTATGGCTCCCCCATATCTTGCCAGCATGATTGAACCCTACAAACCCTCCCGCGCACTCAGATCAGCCAACGCAGGGAAGCTGGAAGTACCCTCACTAAAAACGCCGGGACAACGCTCCACACGTCCCAAACTCTTCTCCCTTCTGGCCCCAAAACTGTGGAATGCACTTCCCGTTGCAATCAGAACTGCAGCATCACTCCCGATCTTCCGCCGTAGTCTGAAAACCCACCTTTTCAGACTCCATCATGGCCCATAGCACTTACCCTACCCCCTTAGACAGCACTTCTTAGACTTATATAGCATTTGAAACAGACTTATAGCATGTCATGTAGACAGCACAATAAGTGCATTGTATTTAGTCATAGCACTTCATAGTATATATGTACAGCATAGTATAGCATATATGTATAGTTGTTACATACTCGAGGATTGTATATTTATATGTATTATATATGATACCGTGACTATATTTCTATATATTGTATATTATACAAGGGGTATTTATATATATATATATATATTAAAAAAAAATTGCGGAGCACTATAGGATCACGGTAAAACATGGGGATTCCAAAGCTAAAGTCAAAGACCTGGTGTTCACGAGACTGGTGGAGATGGGTGTCCTGATCATTCCTGGTTTGGTTCCTGATGTTCCAACTAGCTTGCCTCAGTTCCCTGCCGAAGAGTTAAAAGCGGATGGGCTTACAACTGCATTTGTAGGGGGGACCGACGGGGCCATAGGAGGTAGTGGGGTTGATGGGTCCGAAAAGGGGGAGGACAAGGGCACGGCACCCCCGGTGGGACAGCCTCCGGTGTTGAGGTCTAAGAACTCTCTCGACCCCCCACGACCGCGCCTGGGTTCGGGATCCTCCTCGGGTTCAGCTGGGTCTACTAAGTCCGTGTTGGAAAGTTCTCAGATAAAGATGCGCATAGCGCGCATGAAAAAGAAAGAGCGAGAACGAGAGAGGGAACATAACGTTCAAGAGAGGGAACGTGACAGAGAGTTCCAATTGCAGATCAAAAAAATTGATGCTGACAAGGAAATACGCATACGGCAGATGGAGTTGGAATGGGAGGAGAAAAAGGCAAGCTTGACCGCAGCCGCTACAGGGTCATCTACAGGTCAACAGGCACCCCAGCAAGGGTCCGGTCCCAGTCTCGGTGACACACCAGGTACGTCAAATTTGACATTGCACGGCATATTGGATTAGTCCCCATTTTTCGTGAGTCTGAGGTGGATTCGTACTTTAATGCATTTGAGCATGTGGCTACTGCTCTCGCTTGGCCCAAGGACGTTTGGTCCATTTTTCCCCAGTGTAAGCTGCTGGGTAAAGCACAGGAGGTCATGGCCGCGCTCTCTGTTCAGGATAGTATGAATTATGACACTGTCAAAGCAAGCATCCTACGGGCATTTGAAAAAGTCCCCGAAGCGTATCGTCAGCAGTTTAGGCAGCATACTAAAAATGCTAGCCAGACTTTTGTCGAGTTCGCTCGGGAGAAAGAGGCTCTGTTCGACAGGTGGTGCGCGGCAAGCAAAGTTGTAATCACAACGGATTGTAAATCACTGCGCGCACTGCTGTTGATGGAAGAGTTTAAAAGGGGCTTGCCCGACAGTATATGCATGCACTTGAATGAACAGAGAGTGGCGTCATTGGGGGATGCTGCTATCTTCGCTGATGAGTTTGTTCTGACGCATAAGAATGTGTTTCATGCTCCAGAGTCAAGTCTAAACAAAGCTCGCAAATCTGGTGATGCGCGTAATTACGCACAGACTCAGCGTTCGCCTGAGCGGGGTGGTGCTAAACAGAGGAAGGATCGCACTTGTCATTATTGCAAAAAGGTGGGGCATTTGATCGCCCAGTGCAGAGCAAAACAACGGCAAGATCACAATGGTACTAAGAGTGTGGGATTGATCAGAATGGAGAAAAGTGTGGGAAATGCTTTTGTGGGTGCACGTTCTGGTCCTGACGCCAGTTATGATCCGTTTGTATTGGATGGCGAAGTATCGGTGTCACAGCATTCTGTTGAGCGCACTGCGGTACGCATGCTGAGGGACACTGGGGCTCAACAAAGTGTTATACTAGCGGGTGTACTCCCTTTGAATGGCGATACGGCCTGCGGGTCGAGTGTAGTGATACGAGGGGTGGATATGGGATATATTTCTGTGCCCTTGCACACGCTGTATGTACATTCTGCTCTGGTCTCTGGGTACTTTAATGTGGCGGTGCGTGATGAATTACCAATTGAGGGGATTTCATTTATCATGGGGAATGATATCGCAGGTGGGAAACTGCGATATCATCCTGTGTTGGAAGTGATAAACTGTCCTGTGGTGGAATGTGTTACTGCCAACGACCCCCTGTGTATGAAATATCCTAAGGCTTTTCCAGCTTGTGTGATCACCCGTGCACAGTCACGTAAAGCGGGGAAGGATTCTGATTTAGCTGACTCTATTGTCATGCGCGCTCTCGCAAGTGACAAAATGTTGTCTGCCGCTCCTGAAGCGTTGACACAACTGCAGAGTGTTACTGCTAGGGGGAGGGAGGTAACTGAGGGTGGGAAAAATCATTTGATTTTGCCTGTAACCAGGGAAAGCCTTATCCAAGCACAAGGTAAGGATTCCACACTGAAGAAATGTCTAGCGGCTGTGTTGAGCCAAGAGGAAATTAAAACAAAGGGCACGGGTTACTTTAGTGACCAAGGGTTGTTAATGCGCAAATGGTGTCCAAATGGTGAACAGGAATCAGATTGGAGCGCAGTGGTCCAAATTGTGGTCCCAACTGCATACCGACAGCAGGTTCTCTCGTTAGCTCACGATCATGATTGGGCGGGGCATTTGGGAATTACAAAAACATATTCCCGAATCCTAAAACACTTCTTTTGGCCGGGGTTGAAACAAAGTGTTTCCCAATATTGTCGCACTTGTGCGATCTGTCAGCTGACGGGCAAGCCTAACCAGACCATTCCTGCTGCGCCGCTCTGTCCGATTCCTGCCGTTGGAGAACCATTTGAAAAGGTTATTGTGGATTGTGTGGGGCCTTTGCCTCGTACGAAGGCTGGGAATCAGTATCTACTGACTATTATGTGTGCTGCTACTAGATTTCCCGAAGCTATTCCACTGCGCAACATAACTGCCACCTCAGTGTTAAAAGCTCTAACCAGGTTCTTTACTACGTGGGGCTTTTGCAAGGTTATCCAAACGGATCAGGGTACTAATTTCTTGTCAAAAGTATTCAAGCAAGTGATGGAAACACTGTCCATCATGTGATCTCAAGTGCCTATCTCAGGGGGCGCTAGAACGGTGGCATCAGACATTGAAATCCATGTTGCGTAAATACTGCTTTGAGGCTAAAAGAAGTTGGGATGACGGGATTCCATTTGTGTTGTTTGCGGCTCGTGACGCAGTACAGGAATCTCTAGGGTTTGCTCCTAATGAGTTGGTGTTCGGACATACGGTACGCGGCCCCCTTAAGGTCCTGAAGGACAAGCTGATGGCCGCTGACGTGACTCCTGACACCAATGTGTTATACTTTGTTAACAAACTTAAAGGTCGGCTCGAGAAAGCATGTTCTCTGGCTAGAGAGTGGCTGAAGGCTTCTCAGACAGACATGAAGAGGCGTCATGATAAAGTTGCGGTTAAACGCATCTTTAAGGCAGGTGATCAAGTCCTAGCCTTACTGCCTGTTCAGGGCTCTGCTCTATCAGCCCAATTTTCAGGTCCTTTTATGGTTCTGGAAAAAATCAGCGACACGAACTATGTGATTGGAACTCCCGACAGGAGGCGTAAGAGCCGTGTCTGTCACGTTAACATGTTGAAGGAATTCCATGTGAGGGGAGTAGGGCTAATGGTGGCTGAGCCACATTCTTCTCCTACAGAGAGTGTGGATGGCCAGGGTGATCCTATGGATCTACAGGCTGCGGAGGACGATGGGTTGGTGCTGCGAGCATCACCTGCACCCGAGGGTCGCCTCTGTAATTCAGAAATGCTGATTAAGTTGCCTAAGACTCTCACTCATCTACGCACTGAACAACAACGTGACGTCATGAGGTTAGTGAAGTATTTCCCTATTCTATTCGGGGATATTCCCACTCGCACCACTGTGCTCGAGCATGATATTGATGTGCAGGCTGCACGGCCCATTAAGCAACACGCTTATCGCGTAAACCCAACTAAGCGTGCGCTCTTGAGGAAGGAGGCGGACTATCTCCTTGAGCATAACCTGGCACGGCCAAGTTCTAGTCCATGGAGTAGCCCGTGTGTGCTGCAGCTTAAAAGCGATGGTAGTCCTAGATTTTGTACGGATTATAGGAGGGTGAATGCGGTGACGGTCCAAGACGCTTTTCCTTTGCCGAGGATGGAAGACTGCGTGGATAACTTGGGGTCTGCTGCTTTTGTTACTAAACTGGACTTATTAAAGGGTTATTGGCAAATCCCCTTAACCCGTCGTGCCTCTGAAATTTCTGCTTTTGTCACACCGGACCATTTTCTCCAGTATAGTGTCATGGCATTTGGCATGTGCAATGCGCCCGCTACCTTTCAGCGAATGGTTAATATTGTGTTGGAGGGGGTGCCTAATTGCAATGCATACCTAGATGATTTGATCGTCTATTCAGGGAGTTGGGACGAGCATATTGAACGCTTGTACACAGTGTTCACTCGTCTAGCTAAAGCTGCGCTAACGTTGAATCTAGCCAAATGTGAATTCGGCAAAGCTACCGTGACGTATTTGGGACGGCAGGTAGGCCAGGGGCAGGTGCGACCTATTGAGGCTAAAGTCGCTGCCATCACCGCCTACCCCGCTCCCACTACGGTTCGAGAGTTGCGCCGGTTCCTTGGCATGGCTGGTTACTACAGAGGGTTTTGCAAAAACTTCTCGACTGTTGCTTATCCCCTCACCAATTTATTGAGTCCTACAAAACCCTTTATCTGGTCTCTCGAGTGTCGTTATGCATTTGAAACTGTTAAATCTCTCCTGTGTAGTGCGCCGGTCTTGGCTGCTCCCGACTTCAGTCGCCCGTTTACCCTGGAGGTGGACGCGAGTGCTGTGGGTGCTGGAGCTGTCCTGCAGCAGGAGGACGTGAGTGGACTTGTCCATCCCGTTTGCTATTTCTCCCGGGAATTCAACAAATACCAGGTGAAATATGCAACCGTGGAGAAAGGGGCCTTGGCTGTATTGTTTGCGCTGCAGTTCTTTGAAGTGTACGTGGGGTCGAGTCCGTTGCCGGTGGTCTGTTACACGGACCACAACCCCTTGGTATTCTTGCAGCGCATGCGCAATCACAACCAGCGGCTCATGAGATGGGCAATTCTCATTACGGATTACAATTTGGAAATTCGACACAAAAAGGGGGCAGATAACGTAATGGCAGACGCCCTGTCTAGAGGGTGGTAGAGATAGGGTCAAACTTTGTTTGATTTTGGGGGTGGGGGTGTTACATACTCGAGGATTGTATATTTATATGTATTATATATGATACCGTGACTATATTTCTATATATTGTATATTATACAAGGGGTATTTATATATATATATTATGTTATACGGTGATTATATTGATACATATAGATATTATAGTATACAGTGATATGGCATAGTATGGAGTGCTGATTGCAGTTCTCAGTCACAGGTCTGGCTGGTACTCGGAGGCGGAGACTTACCTTCCACCTGCCCACCTCGTCAACGGGAGCCTATCATCATCAGAAGGCCAGCCAGAGGAAGACTACTTAAGAGCAGCTGTGATGCCAGCTCGTTGGCAGTGTGACTCAGTCTGTGATATTGAGAGCACACTGTCCAGGGAGCTGTGTAAACTACACCTTGTATAAACATACACCAGGGTCTCCAGTGTGGAGCACCCTGAGTGTTTATCCGTCTGACCTGTCTCACTGTGGTAACGTTACAAGGAATTATACGTTTGTTGTTCTAAGTGGAAAGGTATGATTTGGAGTGTGGGAGCTTGGTTTTTGTAACAGTTCGTATTTTGTTAGCATTAGAAAGAGTAGAGAGTCTATATAGTTTGATAATTTGTAACCCTTTTTCTTTTTGTTGGTTAGGATTAGCTAGAGGGTTCTGTTTGTCTTAGGATAGGTATAGTCTGTTTTGTTGGTTTCTTTGGTTTGCCCCATACCGCCTTTTGGTTTCATTATATCAATTAAATAGTATTTAAGTTCATCCTTGTAACTCGACTTAGTTCGAGAGGGCTCAGCCCCAAACTTTAAGTTGGTTGGAAACCCAGAAAATACCGTTATTAGTCGCTTACAGGTTGTCTAGACAGGGGGTTATATATATATATATATGTGCCCGTATTATATATATATCCTAGCTATCCTATTGTACACATTGTATATTATACCACCTGTCTATTGCATAAGGAAAACCTTATTGAACTGGTGTAAATAAAAACGAATTCACTTGCCAGCCTTGTTGCGTCCTTTAAGTACCCCTAGATATATGAAGGAAACGTAACAATAGTTTATATGTATAGTGTCATTATATAGATATGTTCTAGTTATAGTTTATATGTATAGTGTCATTATATAGATATGTTCTAGTCACGCTCTTAGCTTACGCATGTTTCGCGATAAATGTATTTTACATATGTGATGTATTCCCATGTTTTTTTTTTCTTGCTTAATGTAAGTCGCTCTGGATTAAGAGCGTCTGCTAAATGCCTAAATTGTAAATTGTAAATTGTAACTTGTTTAATACCGTAAAGTACTAGCTCTGATTGTGGATTACCGGTAAACGTCCAGCAGGTTGCAGCAATGCATACATATTCAGAATGCTGTCATTTGAACTATTTTGTTTTAATGTAATTATGTACACGTTATAGTCTATCAATGCCTCACAGTTTAACAGGTAATGTACGGTTTATTTGAACAATCTGTAACATAAAGTATACTTAAATACAAGAGCGTTACTACTTAATTTATACTAATGCTCAAATCACCGCAGTGAATGGTCACTTAAGTCTGTCTAGTCACTAGTCAGGCTGTCTAAATGGGGACAAAAAGAAGAAAAATCAACAGCACTTATCGTCCCTCGTGTTGAGGATGAGCTGACCCATAAGATTATGTCAAAAGGCATCTTAATGTTATGGTACAGAGTGCTGGAGGTGTGTCTTGAATTGAAATGGAAAGGATTTGAATACATCAGAATGAAAAGCTATACAGTAATCAAATTACCAGGTCTATCAACAGATCATAACAAAGGTGATTTGTAGGCTATGCACATCCACTCTAGCCCATGGTGCATGGACAAACGGCAATATAGTCCTCAACACTGGTATAAAGGAAAACTCAGCTCCACTGGTTTATGAATTCGAATGAATTAAGAAAGTGGAGCTGAGTTTTCCTTAACATTTTCAAGAGACCCTCCCATGCAGACACTGAACCCCTAATTGCTCCTGATGTGCTGGTTGGTGCCTTAATGGTTTCCGCTGCCATCAGTGTATGAATGTGTGTGTGTGAATGGGTGAATGTAATGCACAAGCGCCTTGGATAAAGGCGCTATATAAATGCACCATTTACCATTTTAAATGCACCATTTACCATGCACCCACGACACATCAACACATGAACCACACGTGCATTGTTGTGTTGTGCGTGTGTGTGACTGAGCGACATAAACATTGATTGATTCATTGCAAATTGTATTAACAGATTGCAGAATAGGTAGCCTGCCCTATACAGTCCATGGAAATTACAGGTAAATATTAAACTGCTAAATTTTCAATTCATCAAAACAACAAAACTGTACAGCGAGTGAGAGAATGGTTTTGGCCGAGTCTGATCACTGAGCTGACATGTCAATCAACGCGCGCTCAACAGTAAGCCGCGGCGATGCGCTCCCCACCATCGGCGCACGCACGTTGTATAGCCAGTAGGAGCGCTCAGAGAAAGCGGCGCAGCTTGTCTCCATCCGAGTGGAATAGTACACGCCACGCTTTGATCTAGCCGCAAAGCGGGTGCCATGGGCTATAGTTCCAAACATTGGTACTATTCCATTGAGATAGAATGAGCAGTTCCGCATTCCATTGTTACAATGGGAGTTAACGCTAGTGTCGACACTCTCGTACAATTCCACTCATCAGCTGACTGATCACTCAGCAGCAGATCGTCAAGAACATGCACCATATGCATATATCATCAATACAAAATATGTACAGATACAGATATGTACATATGTAGGCATATAATATATAAAGTATATGTATAAGTATATAAGTAACGTCAACGTGTCAGTGAAACGCAGTCCAACACATACATTAATTAATTATTAATAGCCTATAGCCTATCTATTACAAATGTTAGTGTTTTTGGACGAGAAATGCAGAATATTTTCTTCCTAGCTGGTTGTTGTCATGCAAATTTATTTTTCAAAGCTAGAAACATTTGTTAGGCATATAACTATAAGAATCGTAGGCCTATCTGTCTGTGAAAAAAATTATGCAGATGATGATAAAAGCTGATAGATTTAAGGCGATTCAAATTATATATAGGATAAACAGGCTCATGAAAGGCTCACCTGAAATTAACCCAACAAACACACCCACGCACACACACACACACACACACACACGCACGCGCGCGCCAACACACACTAAATACTTGAGTTCACAGAGATGCGGCGCAAATCAAATGAAGTAAACACTCTCGGGGTTCCACATCACAAAATACAACAACCAAATAACATATAGGTTAGAGCAGGGTTTCTCAACCCATGGGTCGCGACCCCCCGGGGGGTCGCCAAATAATTTTGGGGGGTCCCCAAATTATTTTCAAAAAAAACAAAACTGAATGGCTGGAAAAGAGAAATGAAGAGTTTACATAGTACATGCATAAACTTTCCTTAATGATTATATCTGGTTTCAGTATTTATTCATGATGTATTTTCACTATTATTATGGTTAGTGTAGCGGTCAATTTGTATTGGGGGTGGGGAGACACGAGACACGGCCAAAGCATTTCTGGGGGTCCCCGGCCAAAAACTTTGAGAACCACTGGGTTAGAGGACAACCTGACCTGACGGCCTCTCTTTCATGTCTGTTTCAACGGCAGGTGTTGCCTTCGTTGGACTGGTAACCAGACATCATATTTCGCTGACCCCAAAGTTGTGGGTGCAGCCCTTTATGAAATATTCCACTTGGGTGCATGGGGTATTTTTACGTTATAAACACACACACACACACACACACACACACACACACACACACACACACACACACACACACACACACACACACACACACACTGGTTAGACTGGAAACCAGACGAATCTCCTACTCAGTTTGAATTATATTTCGCTAACCCCATGGGTGCAGCGCTCTTCCACGTTGGTGCAGGATTTTTTATGGTATAAGGATAAGGATAACACATGATGTAGTTTGTAGATTTAAGGTGAAGTAGTGTCCTATACTGTTTATATCTTTATTGCTAAAGTCGTTTCCCACAAGGCATGTAGGCTACAATATAGCCAATAGCGGTACAAATTATTAAGATGAACCTCTCAAGGGTTAACAAAAGTTAAGCTTCAACAACAGTTGTTTATAACATTGTTGTTGTTCTATTGTGAATGTGTGCACCTGCTGAACCCGAGATTGTTTACTTGAACTCATCGATTGATTGGTGCGGCACCTCTTTCATGCATGTATTTAGAAAACAGTTTGCTCAGACTGCACCTGCTAGATACTTTAAAAAGACCATGAAATTGCCAGTCTGCTTGCTTGCCTGACACAATTATTTCGTACGGGAGGAATTTATACGCATCGGTTGTCAGCATGGATTTGAGGGCTGTTCTATCCGCCAAGCCTAACGCCGACCCCTACCAGAGGTTCCCTACCATAACCTTGAAGGCGGTGAACGTGAGGGAGACCCAGAAGGTGCTGCAGTGGGAGTTCACCGACGACGGGGCGAAGGCCGTGAAGGTCGTTACCAACTTATACGCCGCCTTCACCGATGGGGCGACCGTCTCAAAAATGCTCCTTTTCGAGAAGCAAGCCCCAAAGGTGAAGGCGGGGAACACTTACATCGTCCGAAATTATCGGGTAACGCAATACGGTGGGGTGAGCTGCCTGCAGTGTTGCCGGGACACCGGCTTCTATATGACCAGACCCCTGGACATCAGCCCAGAAATGGAGGCGCAGTGCGAGGCTCTCCTGGAACCCCCGTGCCAGACCATTTCCCTGGGAAACACCCGTAACGTGCTGCCAGGCCTGGTGACCATAAAGGGCCACATTACAGCTGTAAGTCGACCATTATATTATTATCATTATTATTATTATATTTAATATTTGGAAATTTGAAATGTTGGACGGTATAGCCGTAAAAGTAGCCTTAACATAATATGTTCCAATTTTATACACCGTAAAAGATATACAGTATAGCCTATAAGCGTGCATGCAACAAATGAATGAATGTGGTTATAATTTTAACTTTTTGCTATGCGTATGTCTCCTCATTTCTGTCACATATACAGATGGAAACTGTGCGCAAGTTTGTGGGGGATAAGGGACTGCCTTGCCCGGTGCAGAACCTCAAAATAACGGACGTAAGTTTCACTTAATTGTCTTTCAGTGTTAACTTTCAACTTCGTGAAATAGTTAATATCCGTATAATTTGAGTCATACTTTAATTAAGCCCATGGCTATGTGATTCTTTCATTGCAGAAAGGACATGAGGGGACAGTGTGTCTTTGGCGGGAGGCCATCCTATCTCCGTGCCTGCAAATGGGTGCCATGGTCCGGGTGACTCATCTCAAGATGAAAGCCTCTGCCACGGGAACATCCTTCCAGTCCACCAACTACACCATAATTGAGGTAATAGGCTACTATTGTCATTAGAATAATAATGTTTGTAACAGTATGATGTTAGTGTAATTATATAGTCTAGATTTGAACATAATAATGTATGTAAAGGCTGTGAAAACATTAACATTTCAACCCAAACACAGAAAAAGAGCTAACCAAAGAGTATATAGATTGCATTTTATCGATAATGATCTATCATTGCAGCTCCAACATTGGGATAGACACAGTGAAAGGCCATATTATATGCATTAGGATGTGTTCAAATATAATGACTGAAAACTAATTTGTTTGATTTCTACAGGATGTGGTGCAGTGCAGGAGAGGCGAGGTCCTTGGGGTGATGGAGGCCGACCAGGGGATGGAGCTGCTGCTGGACGACAACAGCGTCATCTCAGTCACCCTGGCCAAATTTGAGGCCCTGTTCCCCCCCGAAATCCAATTCCCCCGAAAGGCTACGTTCACATACAACGAAGATGGCGTGGACATCGTACTGGACGAGGAGGAAGAGGGCCAGGAATTCATGTAGCCCGGCTCAAAATGAACAGTTGATTTCTCACATTTCTTTTTTTTTTGTATTAATTGTAGTAGTTATTTTGATGATATTATTTTGATGTTTATTATGTTTATTATTTCATGTTCTGAAATAAATGTAATACTTAAATAATACTTGCTTCCTTTATCCCAACCAAGACTCACACATTGTTTCAGGGGGGGAAATACCAACTCTTTCACTGTTTTAATAACATAATACAGACAATGTCATTGCTTGATTTATTGAATATGCCTACTTTATTAACTTCATTACCAGTTGGCCGAAAAAAAACTACACTAAAGACAGTTCAATACAAGGTATGCTAAGAGGATTTAAAACCCACGAAAGGACTATGGCTTGGTTATATTGGAGTCCTTCATATTCAGTTCATGGGACATTTAATGACATACAAATATACAGTACTATGCAAAACGTAAAAAAGTCATATAAACGGTTAGAAAGTTGATGCTCAATGTAAACCTTTATTATTTAGATTTCTGCTATTCTGTATTTCAGGTTAAAATAGTTGTAATAGTTTGATATATCACTCAATGAAGTAAAACGTCCAGCAGGTGCTGCAGCAATGCATCAATGAAAGTATAACCTATAGAATTAAATGAACCTTGAGCCGGAAGTGATACTGATTTACTATGTGCACAACAGAGCCATGCACAACCACTAATATGGACAGTCACCGGGACACCCGTGGTAATGGGTCAATTGCATACACCCTGAAGGCAGTATCTCCCAATTTAGTAGTAGTTTTTGGTACCTTCAATAAAAGCATATCTTGTGATCTAGTACCATAAGCTGATGTATTGAGATCTAGCAGTTTTGTTAAATACAGAGGTAGTTTACCAATTAAAGCTTTATACGTGAACAGGGTAGCATGTTGTTTCCTTCTGAGAGCCAGAGAAGACCATTCAACTGAGGTATATAATCCACAGTGATGTGTTCTGAAACCTGCTCCTGTAATAAAGCGGAGTGCACTGTGATAAATTGCGTCCAAGGGTTTTAGAATGCTGTCAGTGGCATGCATATACAGGATATCTCCATAATCAAAAATTGGCATAATTGTTGCTTGGATTATCCTTTTTCTATTCTCTTTAGAGAAGCATAATCTATTTCGATAAAGGAAGACAATTTTAGGTTTGATTTTCTTTGTTAGATTTTCTATATGTGTTTTAAAAGAGAAATCCTCATCTAGCCAGATCCCTAAGTACTTATATGATGAGACCCGCTCAATGTGTGCCCCTCTCAGAGACAGTATGGGGTCACCTATTTCCACTTTTGTTTTATTTGAAAATAACATGTACTTCGTCTTGCCTACATTTAGGGCAAGTTTAAGATCTGCTAGTGCATGCTGGATAATGTTAAAAACAGATTGTAAGTTAAATATAGAGCTCCGAAGTCTGACGTCACTTTCAGTAGAGGGCGTCAATCGCCAGGTTCATGTATTTGTTTATTTGCATTGAGATCCCCATCGGCGATTTTAGGTCGCTTCATATAAGAACTGTGTTTGAAAAATAAACCGATCATCCGGGCTTTACTGTCAGGGGGGTGGCTGTGTGTCGTTAATGATGTCCATTAATATTTGATACAGCCAGTTTCTGGAGAAAATGGCATTAATGTGGCCGCAGATGCCTAGAAACTACAAGGTGCATGGAAGCAATGTCGCTGCTAATATACGTCACGCCCAGCTGTCAACATGCGCTGAGATTCCTCGTTGACGTAAACTCAGCTGGCAGTGACTCGACTGAGTCAACTGAATACATATATCAATAAAGAAAAACTTAATAAACATGTCGGTTTCTGTTTTTGACATTATGTCATTTTTTAAAGAAGAAGAAAAAAGCGTGAAGAGAGGGGAGAATCATTTCAAATCTGGCCATGTGGAGAAGTGCCTGTATGCAGACGGTCAGATAACTGGTATTGTCAAGGCCAGCATGCGCAATGTATTATATCACGTTTCGGTAAGTAGTTAAGTATAAATACATAAATATATAAATAAGATAGACATTCATTGATCCCCAGTGGCAAATTCACCTGCAAAAGCCACTTTCCTCAAATGCCCCACTGCCTTTGAGGGAAGATGCTTTTGTAGGTGAAATTATTCACAAATCATTAGTTGAAGGAAAATAATAATAAAATGTATCTAGGAACGACATAGGCTTACAGTTTATGAATATAAGTAGGCCTATGCATATCACCATATGAGAGCTGGTGTACACTTAAGCCCCATAGCCTATCTGTTGATATATCACTACTTTATTTATTAGCAACTGATAGGCCTACTGTACATATCATATAAGTGCAGATGGCTGACACATAAGGCTTAAGGATACAGATTATTTAATCTACCGGTATTGTATTCCACTCAATTCACTTCCATGTCTTTATTAATTTATGTATGTATTATTATCTTAGTCAATCATATTTCTTTCCTCTACCTGTAGGGCCTACCTATATACAGTAATGACCTGTGTTTCGCACAGTTTAAACTGTCAGTATTGAATGCCACAGACAAAAAACAGTGTAAGTCCACACTATTGATCCATAATGTATAAATCATAGATAAGGGTTCAGGACAACGAGGCCTTTTCGTGGAGGGGTCAGAATTAAATTTGGACTTAGACTGTTTTTCGTCTGTGGTACTCAGTTGTTGCTCATTCTATTGCTGCACTACACTAATTAAATAAGGTACAGCCTTTGGAGTGATGCACTGAACATCTTCTTGCCACTTTCCAGGTCTCCATGGGGGGTGCAGGCATTGCATCCACACAGTGTGAATGCCCACGGGGGAATTTTAAGTGCAGCCATGCAGCAGCACTGGCCATCTTTGCAACACACAACATCGGTCCCACTGACCTGGAATGTAAGTGGAAAAAGCCACCTTGTGGTAAAGAAGTCAACTCTGCCCATAAGATGTACCATCGCGATAAGGAGTACTTGTCACTTCCCTCCGGGTCAGTGACAGAAGACAAGCGCCAGCAGTTGCGTGACCGATGGAGGGGAACCGGAAGATGTATTCCGTTAGGATTTGCCTTTTTTCCAGAGCCAGAAAAGCAGTCTTCCCCTATCTCCTGCTTAACTGTTCCGGAAATTGTGGCTCAGTGCGGCCACCTCGGACCAGCCGCCATCCTGTCCAGAATGCACTTGACAGAGGAACAGCAGAAGACCATTTTCACTATGACTGTTGGCCAAGCGGCTAACCAGGACTGGCATGACCAGCGCAAAGGGAGACTTACAGCCAGCAATTTTGGCTGTGTCCTCAAGGCAAAGCGGATCACCCCAAGCCTCCTGAAAAGGCTACGTGGGGAGTACAACCTTGCCGGTGTAAAGGCAGTGCAGCATGGAGTTGCCAATGAACAAGAAGGGATCAAGGCTTTTGAGAAAGAGACAGGTCAAAAGGTTGAGAAGTCTGGGATTTTCCTCAACACAAGCGGGATCCTTGGTGCCTCTCCTGATGGCCTTGTAGGCACTGATAGCCTCCTTGAGGTAAAATGTCCCTATCGAGAGAGGAACCTCACAGTCGAAGAGGCAGTTCAGAACAAGGATTTCTGTCTCCAGAGGGAAGGTGGGACATTTAGCCTTAAGAGAGCCCATGTCTACTGGCACCAGGTCCAAGGCCAGCTCCACTTATCTGGACGAACCACCTGCTATTTCGTTGTGTGGACAACCAAAGATGTGGTCATCATCCCGATCAATTGTGATGACTCTTGGAAGGATAACATCCAAGCTTTGGAGACCTTCTATCAAGTCCACATGCTCCCAAACCATGTCAGCAAATGATTTACCCATTTAGGACTGAGACCACACACACACCCCAGAATTAGATGTATTTGGCTGTGACCCCCCCCCCATCAGAAATGTTGTTCCAGGGACCCCCCCAGAATCAAAGATTTGAGTTAAAACGTTTGCTCTGAAAGAATATATATTCAAAGTTTTATGCCACATTTGATTTAAAAAAATAGCAGATCTACAAGCTCGTAGTGAGACACTATGAGCTTGTAGATCTGCTGTGTTTCAACAGCCGACGTTTAAAAGCTATAAGGTGACAGATGTGTTCCCGCCCTGAATGGGTTAAGCACAGATTTGACAAAGTGAGCCAAATGTCTCAGCATGGACTCAGGCTGGATGCTGCTGGATCAAGGCATCGGTCATAAACTTAATGTTTGATTGTATATATGCCAGCATGTCAAATTGAAAATAAAGTTCTTCATCTTCTTTCTTTGCCAATTATTTACATGAAAAGGCTAGGCCAAATACATTTTTCGGATGAAGTCTGATTTCATTTTCTATTCTACAGTACTACAGCATGACCTTGCATAGAGATAAGAGCCCATGCACAAGGTGTGCCTATAGATAGAGCAAAAATAGCAGATCTACAAGCTCATAATGCATGTGCGCTTGTAGATCAGCTATTTTAGCTATGAATACAGTTTGACTTGAGATATTGACTTACTCACTGGTGCCGTGGTGAGTCTTGGGTACAAGAGTTTGAAAACCACTACATAGCAAATATGAAACGTGAAACAAGGCAGCGTAATAGAAGACACATTCCATGACTGTGCTAAATCAATTTATTAAAAAAGCACAACAGTTTCGATTCTCAGATGATTACAAATCATTTACCACACAAGTGAATCTCTAATCTCATTTATGAGAGGTTCCTGCAGGTTCACCAAGACGGCACAGACCTGAACCACCACATCAGCATAGCTACGAAGGTAGGGTGGAATGAAGTGGAGGATCGTGAAGTCTTTCAGACGTGCATTAGCTCGTTCAACGTGGATCCTATTTCTAGCTATGTTCTTTGTTAACAGGACCTCACTTTCGGTGAACTTTCCATTGTTTAGGAATGGTGGGATGTTGACTGAAACCCCCTCTGGCAGAATGTCAGAAATTAAAAAGCCTTTGTCTGCTAGAATTAAATCTCCAGATTTAAAATGACTAAGGATGCCAGACTCTTGGACTATGGCTTTATCAGAAACTGAACCTGGGAAAAGATTGCTACAATAGTTAATGACACCATTTGGTGCAACTCCCAACAATAACTTGAAAGAGTGCATCCCTCTGTATGCAGAATAGGTCTGCTTCTGTTCGTCCATTTGATGAGGAGCAGCTATTTTAATGTCAGTGCAGTCGATTATCATCCTGCAGTTCTTGAACTTCTGAAATGAGGCAGGGAGGCTTAACTGATTCTTCTCTCTACTTGGCACTACACTCATGATGTCTTTAAAGAGAATCTCATGTAACACATGGATGAATGTGATTATTACATTGCTGACTGTACAAGTGCTGCAGTGGAACAACTGGGCAAGATGCAAATTAGTGTAGTTCTTTCGCAATTTCATCAGGGTCATGAAAACTTGGTCCTCCAGAGTGAGAACATCCACTTTCCATCCACTGAAATAAGCTATAGAGTCCTTGAACAGACCCACATAAAAAACAACATCGAGGAATATTGCTCTATCTGGCAGTCCAGTCTCCATACGTAGGACGATATCTGGAACTTGAGAGGCAGAATACCTGTCCCTACAGTACTGTTGTTTATCTTTTAAAGTCTGTAGCTCCATCATCATCTCTTCTTGTTGAGCATCATCAATGATTTTCTGCAATCTTGTCCAATCCGCAGGAGGCATTTCGGCAGAGGTGCATGGACTTGCTGGTGGTTGTATTAGAGAGGACAGAGAGAGAGAGAGATTTATGAACAGATTGAGGTGGATGTATATTTATTTTTTACAGACAAATGTAGATGGATGATGGTGAACATTAACAAAACATACCTAAGATGGATGGAACTGGAGGTGACATAGAAGTGCATGGAACTGGAGCCGTTTTATCGGCAGAGGTGCATGGATCTGCTGGAGGTTGGAGAGAGAGAGAGAGAGAGTTAGTCATGAAAAGATTGAGGTAGATGTACATTTACAGACAAATTGGATGATGGTGAACATTACAATTTAGGCATTTAGCAGACACTCTTAATCCAGAGCGACTTACATTAAGCAATAACAAAAGCATGGCATACATCACATATATAAAAAGTAGTTATCATGAGTAAACTAAGAACGTAACAGTGGAGTATCTATGTAAACTATACATACTATACTATATAATATATTATACATGTGTACTATAAAGTGCTATGACTACATAAAATGCGATTCTAGAGCTGTCTACATAACAAGCTATAAGTCTGTTTAAAATACTATTTAAGTCTACATAATGTGCTATCTAAGGGGCTAGGCTAGGGCAAGTGCTACGGGCCATGGTGGAGTCTGAAGAGGTGGGTTTTCAGACTACGGCGGAAGATTGGGAGTGAGGCTGCAGTTCTGACTGTGATGGGAAGTGCATTCCATAGTTTTGGAGCCAGAAGGGAGAAGAGTTTGGGACGTGTGGAGCGTTGTCCCGGCGTTTTTAGTGAAGGTACCTCCAGCTTCCCTGCGTTGGCTGATCTGAGTGAGCGGGAGGGTTTGTACAAACATAACTAATGTACCTAAGATGGATGGAACTGGAGGTGACATTATGGCAGAAGTGCATGGAGCTTCAGGCAAGGCTTCACATGGAACCGTTGTATCGGCAGAGGTGGAGGTGCATGGATTTGCTGGAGGTTGCAGAGAGAGAGAGACACACAGACAGAATGAGACATTTACAGACAAATTGGATGATGGTGAATATTACAAACCGAACTAAAGTACCTAAGATGGATGGAACTTCAGGCAAGGCGTCACATGGAACTGTATCTGCAGAGGTGCATGCATTTGCTGGAGGTTGCAAAGAAAGGAGGGAGGGGGGAGAGAGAGAGAGAGAGAGAGAGAGAGAGAGAGAGAGAGAGAGAGAGAGCATTAGTTATGAAAAGATTGAAGTTTGATTGAAATATTTTGTTTGCAGTTTGCAGAATTAAAGTAAATTTCAAGCACAAACTCAATACAAAGACTGTTAACTGTGAGTGGACGACCCAATTAAGCATTACACTTGTTTACAAGAGGGTCCACCTTGTTCAATTCATCAAAACATTTAGAGACGTACAAATAGACACTCATAAGGGAGGTAAAAGGGGGGGGGGGGGAAAGGGAAAAGAAAAATATACAGTGAGGGGAAAAGGGGGTGGGCGGTGGGGGGGGATTCAGATTTTACGGAGGCCAGTTTCGAATTGCAGCCATCTGTAGGTGCCCTTTGAGAGCGGTTTTGAAGGAGTCAAGGGATTTGCATGTCTTAATGACTGTTGGTAGGGCGTTCCACATTTTGGTGGCATAGGAGCGAAAATAATTTAGTCCCTTGTTTGTGCCGAATCTGGGTTGTACATAGTTCGTTGCACTTCCTCTGGTGTTGTGGACTTCGTTAACATTAAGGAAGTATCTAGACAGGTACATGGGTATCTTGGTGGTGTATCGAATCTTGTGGACCAGACCCATTGCAAGATGCTGTACTCTGTCGTCGACCCTAAGCCATTCCAGCCTGTCAAAGTGGGCAGGGGTGAGGTGGGTTCGGGGGGTGAGGCCAAGTAGGAGCCTGACCAGTTTGTTTTGGGAAGTCTGGAGCCTAGTTTTAAGGGCCTTTGAGGTGCTGCGGTACCAGGAGGTGCATGCATAGTCAAAGAAACCTTGTAAGAGGGCTCCTGTTAAGGTCTTCAAGGTGTTTTTGTTGACCAGTGAGGAGAACCTGTAAAGGAATCTTGTTCTTTGGTTGACTTTTGATTACGTTGGTGGCCATTTTATCACCGGAAAGATTAGCCTCCAGGATGGAACCTAGGTAGGTAATTTCATCTTTACGTGTGATAACATTGTCACCCACTCTAACCAAGAAGCCATTTGCCTTGCTGAGATTACTATTAGATCCAAAGAGAATGGATTCAGTGGATGTACATTTACAGACAAATTGGATGATGGTGAACATTACAAACATAACTAACGTACCACAGATGGATGGAACTGGAGGTGACATTATGGCAGAAGTGCATGGAGCTTCAGGCAAGGCTTCACATGGAACTGGAGCGGTTGTATCGGCAGAGGTGCATGGATTTGCTGGAGGTTGCAGAGACAAACAGATACACAGAGAGACAGCTGATTGAGGTGGAGATATATTTAAAGACATGCGATGTATAAGTGAACATTAAGAACATGCACATCAGATGTATGAAAAAGAAATGGAGCCGACTTGCTGGAGGCTGCGTACCTGCAGAACAGGGCCTAAGCCTAACCATAGGGCCTTTACGGTTGTAAAACCATATAGGCCCTCTGGAGATGCCAGCAGGGAAATGGCAGCTGCACACACGCGAATCCTGGCTGGGCCTTCGGTCTTTCCGTCTTAAAAAAAAAGTAAATAAAAATGATGATATGGTAAGATGTTAGACATTTACTTAGAGACTATTAGGGCAGTCACAAGCATGGCATTTTACTTGACAATAGGAAACAATAGAAGACGCACATCCACTAACTGAACGCCAGGTGCTGGGCTGAAGTAAATAATATAAAAGAAAGTAAGGTCCGCAGTCCATACACTGGACTGAGCTCCAAAAGCCTAACGTTTTATCTTCTCACCACAGAGACATGACGCTTCTAGCCTCACGGCTCTTTATCAGACAATGAACAACACAAACAAGCACCTACATATACCTGACACTGCTGTGTCACATGACCAGACACAGCTGGTGCTCATAACACCGTCAATCATATTTAAATAAAGGTCATGTGACACAGCAATGGCAGGTATATGTAGGTGCTTGTTTATGATGTACTTTGTCTGATGAAGAGCCGTGAGGCTCGTCATGTCTCTGTGGTGAGAAGATAAAACATTAAGCTTTTGGAGCTCAGTCCAGTGTGCAGACCTTACTTTCTTTTTTATTTTACTTGACAATGACACACAAATTCAAATTGTAATGGCTATTTTGTCAGCTCCAAACATTTCAACAAAACCCAATGATGCACCTTGAGTCAATAAACCAATAATCAAAATTGATCATTCTAAACAATATACAAAAAAGTTGAAATGGCTTCTACAAAAACTAACTATTTAATTGTAGTTTTGTCAATTAACATATGGAACATATACCATTTCTGATTTTCTGTTTTGCTTTGTAAACAAAGACAGATATGACAATAAATTGTCATATCTGAAAAATTACTATAGAAAAATGACAGTCCCAATAATCAAAATTGTGTAAAAACCTGCTTGAAAGTAATATTAACTAACATTTTGTGAAAATAAGATTAGATTAGTCTGGGATCATTCCATGATCAGGAAACGATAGACACACAAACTCAGCACCCACACATTCAACGGGTGTTTTATTGGTTGTGCACAAAAAGTGCAGTTTAATACAGTAAGTGGGATATCGTATATGTCTAATGCCCATTTCTAAATTCATTTGTCATTTATTGTAGCAATCTTTTTCCAGGTTGTTTCTGATAAACTGTAAAGCTTTAAGCTACAGATATAAACACATATGTTGTGCATTGTCACTTCACTGACTTGGCAACAAAACCATTTACCCGTAACTTTGTTTTATCCTTACCGTATCTTCTCAATCCAACGGCGTCTCGTCCTCTTATTTTCAGGAAAACGGTAGAAAGTACAACCGTGGCACTGACCGCTTACATGGTCGCAATCTGGGACGAAGCACAGTACCATTGTGTTTTCTCATTTAGTTTGTTTGCAACGTTAAAACGGAGAGAGGAAACAAAGTCTGAGTCTTCTAGTAGTAGTAAATAAAACACACGCGCTAAGCGTGACGTATCTTGGGTGCGACGGGCAGCTGTAGCCAGTCACCCCGCCTACCCGGACATGTAGTCTCTGGGCTGTTTGACTCGTTTATAGCGCTTATTTTGTTACTCTTTGGGTATATTTGTACATTTCCACCTCCAGTCGATGCTTCATATCCATATGAGTGATAAAGCCGGGGTGATCGGTTTATTTTTCAAACACAGTTCTTATATGAAGCGACCTAAAATCGCCGATGGGGATCTCAATGCAAATAAACAAATACATGAACCTGGCGATTGACGCCCTCTACTGAAAGTGACGTCAGGACTTCGGAGCTCTATAGCTTGACTACTTGACGGGGCAGTGGTGTATAGAATTGTGTCATCAGCATAAAAATGAATATTGCAGTTCTCAATATTCTTTGAGATTTCATTAATATAAATAGTAAATAAAATGGGTCCAAGTATGGAGCCTTGGGGGACTCCTTTTTTAATTTCTAAGAAGTTTGATTTAATGTCTCCAACCATAATGGCCTGTGTTCTGTTTGATAGATAGTCCTGGAACCAAGAACAGGCCATGCTATCTAATCCAATACTTGTTAATCTCTGCATTAAAATGGTATGATCCACCGTATCGAAGGCTTTTGCCAGGTCAATAAAAATGGCTGCACATTTAAAATTTTTGTCCAGTGCAGTTGCTATGTCATTTAAGACCAATGATGTTGCTGTGGTTGTACTGTGTCCAGGCCTGAAGCCTGACTGAAATGTGTTCAAGATGTTATTAATGCTTAAAAAGCTACAGAGCTGATGTTTGACAAGTGCTTCGAAGATTTTAGCCAGGCATGATAATTTTGAAATAATGAAATTATTAACCGCTCTTGTATCTCCCCCTTTAAATAGTGGGCTTACGTGTGCAGATTTCCACACAATTGGAATAGTTCCCGAAGCTATGGATGAATTAAAAATATGTGTTACAGATGGGGCAATCAGTGGAGCTGCAAGTTTTAGCAAACTAGGCACCATATTGTCCTCGCCAGTGGATTTGTTCGCATCAATATGAGTTAGCTCAAGTAAAACATCTGTCACAGTAAACTCTTTGAATGAAAAATAATCTCTGTTTTCCTCCACTGTGGATGTGCTTCAATCAGCTGCAGATAAACCTCCTGCAGGGGAGGGATCGGATCTTTCAAAAAGATTTCCAGCGGTTATAAAATGTTGATTAAATAAATCACACATCAGGTGTTTATCAGTAATAGGGCCAGCCTATGTGTCAAGAGATTTTGGCAGTGCAGGTGCAATATACCAGAGTTTAGGGATTTTACAATTTTCCAGAATTTCGAAGGATTATTTTCAGATTGTACCAGTGATGAACAGTAAAAATCTGATTTGGCCTTCGTTGTAAGCAGGCAGCATTTGTTTCTCAGCCGTCTAAAGACGTGCCAATCTGCTTCTCTCTTAGATGTCCTTGCTGCCCGCCATGCTTTATCCCTTGCTCGCAGTTCCATAGATAGAACATTTGTGAACCAGGGATTTGATCTATTTTTTATTCTTAGCCTTTTAAAAGGAGCAAGCCTATCAGTGATAGTATTAAAAACAGTGGTTCAATGATTTAGTGCAAGATCAGGATCTGGGATAACACCAGCAAGGCTCAGGTCGCTACGAGAGATCTCGTGCAGGAAGCCTTGGTCACTAACATTTTTAAAGTTCCTTTTAGTGACAAAACAAGTTGGAGTTTTGGGGGCTTTCATATCTCCAATACATACCACGGGGCAATGATCGCTGAAGCCCAGTGGCATAACCCCACTCAAGTTATATTTATGTGGTCTGTTTGTTAAAATGACATCAATCAAGGTTGATCTATCAATATTTTTTAAATTCGGTCGAGTAAAATCTTTAATTAATTGTGTTAAATTAGGGTTAACACATACCTCCTTAAAAGTGATGGGGGATTGGGAAAGCCAGTCCGAGTTTGCATCTCCGGTGACCAGGAGCGCGTATTGGTATAATCCGAAAGGATATGCGATAGTTTTTCTATAGCACTTGGTGGAGCATGTGGAGGGCGATATATGCCTGCTATTACAACATTTGTTTGGCCCAGTTCTATTTTAACAATGAGGCATTCAAATTAATTTGGAACGGAGGATGACAGTAAGACATTTACGCTAATTGTAGATTTAATATAAATAGCTACTCCACCGCCCATCATATTTTTTGGTATTCTGTCACATCTAAAAACACTAACCATCTAGTGCTATTTGATTGTCAGTGACATGAGATTTTAGCCATGATTCAGTGGCCACAAACACATCCGGCTTGGATCGAAGAATCAGGGTTTTTATATAGTCAATATTTGCTACAAAGCTCCTCACATTTAGACATAGGAGTCCTAGCCCATGTTTTCGTGACGAGAATGCTTCTGGTGTTAATATTCCAGGTGCATTTGTAATAGATGTCTTAGAAAAAACAGATGAATGTTTGTGGATACTGATTAAATTTTTTATATTAATACCACTTGGCCTATCATTCTGTCTTGGTAGGCGGGTGGTTAAACACAACACAGGAATTGTTAGAGTGCAAGTATCAAAGGAAGTATTTCTAAGATTATGATTATTAGCAGAGTTTGCAATATTCGTTTCCTCTCTAGTTGAGGGTGGGAATTCCGCAGCAAAACCATCGGGCCACAAGGCGGCAAAAGCAGCACAGGGACGGTGAGCAAACGTGGGACTAAAGTCTGTCAGACCAGGAGAGACCTGTTGAGATACGGACGTATTTGAGTGTGGAACCAACAGTCAGTTAGCAGCGTGGGAAGCGCTCAGCGTGCGCTGTATATGAAATGATAGCGAGTTTTTCCCTAATACACTTGGGTGCAGGCCATCACGAGCATAGAATTCCGGCCGTGCCCAAAACAAATGAAAGTTGTGTATATAGTTTATACCGCAGGAAGAACAGACCGATTGCAGCCAGTAGTGAAGGTCCAGTAACCGGCTGAAACGCACCTCTCCCCTGCGCAACAACGGGATTGGACCAGAAATAAATAGTTGTTTACCAGAGCTGAGAAGGAGATCGAGGATGCTTTTAAAGTTGTTTTTTGTTTCAATGGACTGTTGGTCATTTACTCCCACATGCAGAACAAGTTGGCTGATGGTGGGTGGAATAGAGGCCAGGATAATAGGGAGTCTGTCCAGAATTAATTTTGTGTTTGCGCCCGGGTATAAGTAAGTCAGGGCGTTGGGAATATTGAGGCCACGAGCCATACTGTCTGCAATAATTATCACTGAGGGTGGGGGAGAACGTGAGTGTAATGGTGCGGGTCGTACAAAGCGACCGGACAACGGCAAGGCAGTGACGTGGACTGAAGTTTTGCGCGCACCGGGCCGTGCGTAATTTGCAATGCGTCCGCAGCGGTCAGGGACTAGCACCTCGCTCTGTGGCGAGGGATCAACACCCCCAACAGTATCATCGTCGCCGTGATGTACCAATGCGCGGTGACTACCTGTGAGGTACTAGACACTTGAAACATTCATCTGCTGCTTTCAAACATTAGAAATACACAAAACAAGCGACAGAGACAGGCAGAATGGCTGTTCTGTGAGTACAAAGATTGATGATCAGTCGGTCACATTATTGTGTCATCAATATCTGTGGAATTAATCTGGATTATTTTTAGACCGATCTGATAGGAATATTTTGATATGCTACTGATATATGTATTACTATTAATTGCCATGCCTTTAGAAGGATGGTTAAACTATTCATTTAAGGCAAGTGGTTCCCAAACTTTTTCATGTCAAGGACCCCCAAATTGACACTAATTAGTGCACATACCCCCATTCTGGCCCTCTTTTAGACCGCTCTGCCAACCGCCATAATTTAATCACTATCCAATCATCATCGCCTCTCTGCCCTCCATCATTAGTTACACCTACTAGATTTGGCTTATTAAATGCCAGATCCCTCACAAACAAAAATGCAAATACTAAATCCCTGATTGAGGCCACTCCCGTGAACTATTAATTTTTTCATCAACCAAGACCGTCTGGCCAGATGGCTGGTGGTCTAGCAGTTATTTATAAGGATACGTTTAAATGGTCTCCTGTGAATTCCCTTGGCGTTTATAAATCATTTGAAATGCTTAGTTTTTTGATACACGGCAAAACTCCTTTGCTTTGCGTCATAATCTATAGGCCACCTAAAAGTAGTTATTTCCTTGATGAGTTCTCTGAACTCTTATCTATTATCACTCCTAAATACAACCACGCCCTAATTCTGGGCGATTTTAATATCCACGTTTGCTGCCCTTCACACGCCCTTGTTAATAATTGTATCAATCTTATCGAATCATTTAATCTGGTCCACTCTATTCATGAACCCACCCACATAAAGGGTCATACTCTCGACCTTGTACTCTCCCTAGGAAACTACAATTTTTACTCTTCCCTTTATCCGATCACAAAGCCATTATTTTTAATTTGCCCCTATCTCCTCCCACTACTGACGTCTCCCTACCACCTCGCCACTCTCGCATTATTAACAGTACTACTGCCTCTAAATTCGCAGATATTTTCCAGTCCTCCGCATCACTTCCAGAAGCCAATCTCCATAAAAACCCTGCAGGGCTAATAGAAATTTTTAACACCACCTCAAGAACCATTCTGGATTGCATAGCGCCTCTTAGAGAAATTAGACCCTGTGCTAAAACAACGCCGTGGCTAACTGACCATACTCGATGACTTAAGAGGCAATGCAGAAGAGTAGAGAGAAAGTGGAAACACGACAAGCTCCACATCTCATTAGACATTTTGAAGAATACTATGATAGAGTATGAAAATGCGGTTAAGGACGCAAGATGTAAATATTTCTCCTCCATCATTTCAAATAACAGCCAAAACCCCAGGACCCTATTCAAAGTCATAGACTCACTCACCAATCAGACCCCCGCCCAAAACACACAATTCTCCAAAAAAAAGTGTGATGAGTTTCTCAACTTCTTTATTAATAAGATTAGGTCCGGAATCACCCCCAATACTAATACCCTCCCCCTCCGGCCAACAATCTCAGCATCATTTAATCACTTTGAACTGGTCAACCCACTCACCCTTAAAAACACTATCCTCTCAATGAAATCCTCCACCTGCAAACTGGATCCGATTCCAACTTCAATTTTAAAGGAAGTACTTCCCACCGTTCTACCACATTTACTACAGATAATAAACTCCACTCTGTCCTCTGGTAATTTTCCCTCCGAATTCAAACATGCCATCGTCCAACCTCTCCTTAAGAAACCAAACCTCGACCCTTCCGACTTAAAAAACAACAACCCCTCAAAGTCAAACTCATTGACTTTGGTCTGGCCGTTCCTGTCTCTGAGACCAAGCAACGGAGGATCAGACCTCCTCTTGAGTATAGGTGAGCCTTATTATCTGCTTCACTGAAAGCTCAATGCAAACAAATATTAAAATGGAAAGTGCATGCGTTGCGATGCTGATGAAACATCTTGTGACGTCTTCATGGACCTGTTGAAACGAATGCTTCATCTGGATCCAGAGGGGAGGATAACACCTGACCAGGTGTTGGACCATCCCTTCATCACCATGCCTCACCTATGACCGTCTCAAGGTGTTTGTGGGGTCAACCATTGCAAATGTAATGCACTCCCAGTTATTGGTATTGGATTTTGTGTACAGTACATGTTTGACTATGACAACGCCACAACATGGTGATGTCGGCCAACACTGATCCAGACAGGACACTATGCTTCAGTCAACTGAAACTGAGATCATGTGTGACCCATGGGGTGTACCATTTGTGATCACAGTACTCTTAGTAGTTATACTGTAAGAACACATGCACTATCACTGACTGTTACGATATGACTATATACTATACACACTGCTGTTGCAGTGCTGCTAATAGATGATGTTATGTATACACTTACATGTGTGATATTATCTGCTGCTAAGTGTTGTCTCTCACCTGCACAACAGACTGTGATTCTATATTAGTATATTATATACATTTCATGTGTTTATTTTACATTTTGTATTTAATATTGCACTTGCAAGTTTATATTGTACATACCAGTACTGTATATGACATCACATCAAACTGCATTTGATTGAGTTTTTCTTTCTCTTCTGCACTGTAATGTTTTATGTATTTTTGTTTTAAAATAAGCATTTCTAATTGTATGTATTATTCCCTTGCACATTATGTAGGCCTATATTAGACATGTTATATTAGACATTGTGTTATGTTCACATCATTGGCTGCATTCCAACTGAGAAAAAATTAGCACAATACATTTTGTAAATAATTGTTCTGTTGATATATGTTTTAAGTTGTAAACATGGTTGAAATAAAACGTGTTACCTTGAAATATGCGTTGTGTACGTTCTTAAATATGGCCCAGAACAGGTTTTAAAACATTCATATTTTCCAGTTAACTATATCTCTACATTTATTGATTGCATACTAGATAGAACGTCCTTGCGGTCATGTTTCCATCCATCCATGTCCTATATATGTATTAGTAAAGGCTATTAAATTAGTGTCTATTTGGGGGTCCTTGGCGTGACGTTTGGGAACCACTGATATACAGCAGGGTATAAAGCCTTTTAAAACAAACAGCAGCATGTTGTGCACTCACTGTAAGTAAACATTGCCCTTTAACATTGTCACCACAAACAATAATAGCAATGATTGTTACAAGAACATATAGCCATTTTAACACACCTGAAACATTGCACACTAGAAAGCTGAAAGAGTGATAACAGTTCCATGTGATGATAGACCTATTTCTGTAGTTCTGCTGAAACTCATCAGAGTCAAAGAGGTGTGAAGTGGTCTCAGTTCATCCAAAATGTGATCATTAGCAGGTGATCTGTCCAATGCCAGACAACGAGTGACCATTAACACGTTTAATCTCTGCATTTGAATGCATATAGTCAATGAAGCATCAGCCATCATCATTTAGCACGTGTACATTTTAACATGGGGAAAGAATGTGGGGTTTGTTCATTATTTAGCATTTGAAAAACATTGAATAAAAGTGCATTCATCACCACCATATTGAGAGAGAACCCTGCAAAAATTTATCAGCTTATGTTTTTGTTCAATGTATTTTCATTCAATCCCTTCCAGTTTCACTATGACTTATATGACTGGATATGGAGACAGTAACCTATGTTACTGAACAAACAAATAATTAATATAGGATATAATTGAATAAGTATAATGATATATCCGGATTTATCTTGACTTATCCTGATCATTTATTAATACTATGGACACATGTTTCTGCACACAGGCCTACACATTACACAATGGGATTTCACTGTAAATATAGATAAGAAATGAAATGAAACCAATAGCGCACAATAGGATATGAGACTTTGATTTGACAATATACTTATTTGCTGTTCCAGTCCTGTACAGAAACCAGACCACTGTCTTCTATACTAAAGTGGAAACAAATTGAACCTACATTACAACCTAACACATAAAATACAAGGGGTGCTGTAGGCTACTTGTAAAAGACAAGATGTGAAGGCTTGTCTACTATTTATAAATATTGTTTGAAACAAATAGGCCTAACTGTTTTACTTCCGTTTTCTTGTTTTTAATAAATGTTTAGTCAAGAAGTCAAGATTTGTTTTTTATCTGTGGTTTGTAAGTGTTCCAAGATAAATTAAGATAAATGGGATGTAAATCGCAGTATGAGCAGTTGTTTCTTCACCAGAGCTGGTTCTCCTTGGTTCTGATGTTACTGAAATAATGTGGAGAAATCCTCAAGATTAATGGCTCTGCTGCAGTAACAATTAATTCATATCCACTTATTCAATAGTTAGATTGTACATATTTATCCAGATACTGAGTAAGTCATTTTTGGATGAACTACTACACTGCTTTTTAAGGTTTATTATAAACCAGCAGTTGTTATGCACCACATGTGGAAGAACTCCCAGAAAACAGCAGGTATGCTGGCACTCTTATTTATTTTAAATCACAATGAAATACTGTTCTGTTTCCCACTGCATTTGATTGAGTTAGTCTTTCTCTTCTGCACTGTAATGTTTTATGTATTTTTGTTTTAGTTATGATTTTATATATGTTTCCTGATGTGTGCAAAGCACATTGAAATGCCTTGTTGGAATTTGCTATACCAATAACGTTATTTTATATTTATGCTGGCTCCTGCTTTGACTTTAAGAAACTCCTCAATGGATCACTAGACTAGTAGACTAAATATTGTTCAACCAAAGTGGACTGTTATGTTCAAGTGGACTCTGTTTTCGACCATTGAATGTTTTTTCTCCAAATTAACTAGAAAACCAGTTCTTAAAGGGGCATTCCACTCATTTTCAACATTTTACTATGTCATTATATACCTTAGAGCTGTTGTGTGGAAATAATTTAAAAAAAGTCACCCCATTCTGTTTCCTAGAACTGGAGGTCTGAAAAAAACACCATTAACGTGGTGACATCTTGGTGATGTCATCAAGCTTTATTTGAAATCCAGCTTTTAGCAGTGCTTCAGTTGTGCCAATACAAATATTTGTAACAAAAATAATAATAATACACAAAACCAAAACTAATAGGACATCAACAACAACAGGGGACAACTAAGCTCTTTCATGTAGGCCAATGGGGGCCACTGCCCAATACCCCCCCCCCCCCCCCTCCCTGCCTCCCCCTTCCCCTGCCTCCCCCTTCCCCTCAACAACAAACACCTTGTGAAAGGTGTTACCTGATTGGCCAGAGAGGGCCGTGCTACTCTGACCAACCAGGTTACAGCTTCACTAAGTACCCTGACTAGACTGCATATATAGTGTGGGTAAATCAGTGTTTTCTTCAGAGCAGATCATTTGAACCTACAGAAAGCAGCTGTGTTGAGTGGTGATAGTTAGTGCAGCAGAGGATAACACAGCGAGAGGAACCATATCATTTTCTGCTGTACTGGTTTCCATCTTGATCTATTGGCTAGATTTGAACTATGGATTTACTCCAAACACTGGACTTCTTACTCGAGCAACTCCACAGACCACTATCTATCAAATTGCACAGAGCAGGTTAGTAAATGTTCTATGATTTGAAGATACAACCAAGTAGTTAAGATTTTGTGTACAGCTGCAAAGGATTGCTAACTTGGAGTTTGTTTTACATATCAACCACAGTCTATATTACAGTGGATGCTTTGAGAAAATAGAGAACAAAACAATGTAAGCCTATATTTCCCAGTCTAATGTTACTTTGCCCAACATGGGGAAAGATGTTTAATACAAAATAATTTATGAAGTTGTAATGCAACATGTGATTAATTTCTCTATTTTAATCTTTTCTTTAGAATCTCTGCAGATGTCGCTATGTCCAGACCAACACCTCCCTGTGTGTAAAGAGGAGGTTTCTTCTGAGCAGCAGGAGAGGAACCCTGGTCTGGCCCAGGAGGAACCACAGGGTCCACAGGTCAAAGATGAAGAAATCAGAGAGACAGAGTCTCTAGTCAGCACCTCAACTGAAATGGAAAGACAAGCAGAGGACTGTGGAGAACTGACTGATGACCAGCTCCTCTTCTCAATCAATAATACATTGAACTGTGACAAGTGGGAAGAGAACAGGCAAGTTCAGAAATCACGCAAACGAAAGAAGGTGAATGATGCAATATTGCCTTTGAGCAAAAAGCTGTCCTACTTTGAGGAACTGAAATCATCGAAACAGTCCAAATCCCAAACCATGAAGCTTAAAATTGTGAAGAAAGGCAAGAAGAGATACAAGATAAGCATCATACCCTATGGATGTGATCAGTGTGGACAACACTTCTCTCAAATGGCAGACCTTAAAAGCCACCAGATAATTCACACAGGAGAGAAACTGAGAAATTGTGGTACACCGGCATGTGAATGAAGAGCATGGACTATTGGTCTTGCTTCATAAACACACCTCAACATTTACCACACAATGCATGTACTTATGTTTATATTATAAATTCGTACTACAATTTGTATGCATACAGGGGGAAACAATTTAGTTGTTCATATTCTGATTAATTATTTACTGTTTTAAACCTGTACTTTCCCCCATAGTGCTATATTGCAAGTGACTGCAAAATGCAGAATAATTGATACCTTTTCTAACAGCAAGATTTGTTTTACTTGCAATTTGACATAGCTCTTTTATTATACATTTATTTAATACCATAATTGCACTTTTTTATTCTAGTTTGGTTTTTCTCGTGTCAATACAGTTGATTGAATCAAAAGGGGGCCTATATATAATATAATCACCAGTTTTGAACTGGAACTGGAACTATTTTTTACTACAACAGGCCATGTAAGTTCATATAGCAGCTCATATAGCTAGTGTTATTGTCTGTTATACAAACTGTACTCAGGAATATGAATAAAGAGATTTTAATTCAATTTTAATTACATTTTGTTATTGTTTTGTTATTACATTACATTTGAGTCTAACCTTATTAGCACACAACAATACAATTGAATTACATCTGAATAGCAAAGTTATAGACCAAGCACTCAGACAATCAACATGTGATGACTCATTGTCATTGTTTTGTCTGCATGTAATGATGGTGGCTCATTTGCAATTGCTTGGTCTATAGGTTTACCATTGAATTTCACAGAATGATGGGTCATTGTTATAGTCTGATTGCAGTATCACACATTACAATAATTGTCGTATTTACATGGCATGGTAAACAAGTGGTCATTTGAACTAGAGATGTCCCGATAGTATATCGGTATCGGAACAGTACGGCCCTTATTTGGTCATATCGGTATCGGCAAATATGCCAAAATAACCACCGATCCGATACAGGGGTAAAGGTTTGACACTATGGCAGGTAAATAGCCTACAATGTTGGTGCATGTGGAGTGAGGAGTCTGCTATAAACACAACACTATAGCTAGATAGCTAGATAGCTATAAACACTATTCCCGGTCTGTGGACTTCAAAATAAGATCATTATTTTTCCATTATAAATATTATTCCCTGGTATCGGTATTCAGTATCAGCTAACACAGAAATTGTGGGTTGTTTCAAAGTCTTACTCATTTTGTATTTAATATTGCACTTGCAAGTTTATATTGTACATACCAGTACTGTATATGACATCACATCAAACTGCATTTGATTGAGTTTTTCTTTCTCTTCTGCACTGTAATGTTTTATGTATTTTTGTTTTAAAATAAGCATTTCTAATTGTATGTATTATTCCCTTGCACATTATGTAGGCCTATATTAGACATGTTATATTAGACATTGTGTTATGTTCACATCATTGGCTGCATTCCAACTGAGAAGAAATTAGCACAATACATTTTGTAAATAATTGTTCTATTGATATATGTTTTAAGTTGTAAACATGGTTGAAATAAAACGTGTTACCTTGAAATATGCGTTGTGTACGTTCTTAAATATGGTCCAGAACAGGTTTTAAAACATTCATATTTTCCAGTTAACTATATCTCTACATTTATTGATTGCATACTAGATAGAACGTCCTTGCGGTCATGTTTCCATCCATCCATGTCCTATATATGTATTAGTAAAGGCTATTAAATTAGTGTCTATTTGGGGGTCCTTGGCGTGACGTTTGGGAACCACTGATATACAGCAGGGTATAAAGCCTTTTAAAACAAACAGCAGCATGTTGTGCACTCACTGTAAGTAAACATTGCCCTTTAACATTGTCACCACAAACAATAATAGCAATTATTGTTACAAGAACATATAGCCATTTTAACACACCTGAAACATTGCACACTAGAAAGCTGAAATAGTGATAACAGTTCCATGTGATGATAGACCTATTTCTGTAGTTCTGCTGAAACTCATCAGAGTCAAAGAGGTGTGAAGTGGTCTCAGTTCATCCAAAATGTGATCATTAGCAGGTGATCTGTCCAATGCCAGACAACGAGTGACCATTAACACGTTTAATCTCTGCATTTGAATGCATATAGTCAATGAAGCATCAGCCATCATCATTTAGCATGTGTACATTTTAACATGGGGAAAGAATGTGGGGTTTGTTCATTATTTAGCATTTGAAAAACATTGAATAAAAGTGCATTCATCACCACCATATTGAGAGAGAACCCTGCAAAAATGTATCAGCTTATGTTTTTGTTCAATGTATTTTCATTCAATCCCTTCCAGTTTCACTATGACTTATATGACTGGATATGGAGACAGTAACCTCTGTTACTGAACAAACAAATAATTAATATAGGATATAATTGAATAAGTATAATGATATATCCGGATTTATCTTGACTTATCCTGATCATTCATTAATACTATGGACACATGTTTCTGCACACAGGCCTACACATTACACAATGGGATTTCACTGTAAATATAGATAAGAAATGAAATGAAACCAATAGCGCACAATAGGATATGAGACTTTGATTTGACAATATACTTATTTGCTGTTCCAGTCCTGTACAGAAACCAGACCACTGTCTTCTATACTAAAGTGGAAACAAATTGAACCTACATTACAACCTAACACATAAAATACAAGGGGTGCTGTATATAGGCTACTTGTAAAAGACAAGATGTGAAGGCTTGTCTACTATTTATAAATATTGTTTGAAACAAATAGGCCTAACTGTTTTATTTCCGTTTTCTTGTTTTTAATAAATGTTTAGTCAATAAGTCAAGATTTGTTTTTTATCTGTGGTTTGTAAGTGTTCCAAGATAAATTAAGATAAATGGGATGTAAATCACAGTATGAGCAGTTGTTTCTTCACCAGAGCTGGTTCTCCTTGGTTCTGATGTTACTGAAATAATGTGGAGAAATCCTCAAGCTCTGCTGCAGTAACAATTAATTCATATCCACTTATTCAATAGTTAGATTGTACATATTTATCCAGATACTGAGTAAGTCATTTTTGGATGAACTACTATACTGCTTTTTAAGGTGTATTATAAACCAGCAGTTGTTATGCACCACATGTGGAAGAACTCCCAGAAAACAGCAGGTATGCTGGCACTCTTATTTATTTTAAATCACAATGAAATACTGTTCTGTTTCCCACTGCATTTGATTGAGTTTGTCTTTCTCTTCTGCACTGTAATGTTTTATGTATTTTTGTTTTAGTTATGATTTTATATATGTTTTCTAATGTGTGCAAAGCACATTGAAATGCCTTGTTGGAATTTGCTATACCAATAACGTTATTTTATATTTATGCTGGCTCCTGCTTTGACTTTAAGAAACTCCTCAATGGATCACTAGACTAGTAGACTAAATATTGTTCAACCAAAGTGGACTGTTATGTTCAAGTGGACTCTGTTTTCGACCATTGAATGTTTTTTCTCCAAATTAACTAGAAAACCAGTTCTTAAAGGGGCATTCCACTCATTTTCAACATTTTACTATGTCATTATATACCTTAGAGCTGTTGTGTGGAAATAATTTAAAAAAAGTCACCCCATTCTGTTTCCTAGAACTGGAGGTCTGAAAAAAACACCATTAACGTGGTGACATCTTGGTGATGTCATCAAGCTTTATTTGAAATCCAGCTTTTAGCAGTGCTTCAGTTGTGCCAATACAAATATTTGTAACAAAAATAATAATAATACACAAAACCAAAACTAATAGGACATCAACAACAACAGGGGACAACTAAGCTCTTTCATGTAGGCCAATGGGGGCCACTGCCCAATACCCCCCCCCCCCCTCCCTGCCTCCCCCTTCCCCTGCCTCCCCCTTCCCCTCAACAACAAACACCTTGTGAAAGGTGTTACCTGATTGGCCAGAGAGGGCCGTGCTACTCTGACCAACCAGGTTACAGCTTCACTAAGTACCCTGACTAGACTGCATATATAGTGTGGGTAAATCAGTGTTTTCTTCAGAGCAGATCATTTGAACCTACAGAAAGCAGCTGTGTTGAGTGGTGATAGTTAGTGCAGCAGAGGATAACACAGCGAGAGGAACCATATCATTTTCTGCTGTACTGGTTTCCATCTTGATCTATTGGCTAGATTTGAACTATGGATTTACTCCAAACACTGGACTTCTTACTCGAGCAACTCCACAGACCACTATCTATCAAATTGCACAGAGCAGGTTAGTAAATGTTCTATGATTTGAAGATACAACCAAGTAGTTAAGATTTTGTGTACAGCTGCAAAGGATTGCTAACTTGGAGTTTGTTTTACATATCAACCACAGTCTATATTACAGTGGATGCTTTGAGAAAATAGAGAACAAAACAATGTAAGCCTATATTTCCCAGTCTAATGTTACTTTGCCCAACATGGGGAAAGATGTTTAATACAAAATAATTGATGAAGTTGTAATGCAACATGTGATTAATTTCTCTATTTTAATCTTTTCTTTAGAATCTCTGCAGATGTCGCTATGTCCAGACCAACACCTCCCTGTGTGTAAAGAGGAGGTTTCTTCTGAGCAGCAGGAGAGGAACCCTGGTCTGGCCCAGGAGGAACCACAGGGTCCACAGGTCAAAGATGAAGAAATCAGAGAGACAGAGTCTCTAGTCAGCACCTCAACTGAAATGGAAAGACAAGCAGAGGACTGTGGAGAACTGACTGATGACCAGCTCCTCTTCTCAATCAATAATACATTGAACTGTGACAAGTGGGAAGAGAACAGGCAAGTTCAGAAATCACGCAAACGAAAGAAGGTGAATGATGCAATATTGCCTTTGAGCAAAAAGCTGTCCTACTTTGAGGAACTGAAATCATCGAAACAGTCCAAATCCCAAACCATGAAGCTTAAAATTGTGAAGAAAGGCAAGAAGAGATACAAGATAAGCATCATACCCTATGGATGTGATCAGTGTGGACAACACTTCTCTCAAATGGCAGACCTTAAAAGCCACCAGATAATTCACACAGGAGAGAAACTGAGAAATTGTGGTACACCGGCATGTGAATGAAGAGCATGGACTATTGGTCTTGCTTCATAAACACACCTCAACATTTACCACACAATGCATGTACTTATGTTTATATTATAAATTCGTACTACAATTTGTATGCATACAGGGGGAAACAATTTAGTTGTTCATATTCTGATTAATTATTTACTGTTTTAAACCTGTACTTTCCCCCATAGTGCTATATTGCAAGTGACTGCAAAATGCAGAATAATTGATACCTTTTCTAACAGCAAGATTTGTTTTACTTGCAATTTGACATAGCTCTTTTATTATACATTTATTTAATACCATAATTGCACTTTTTTATTCTAGTTTGGTTTTTCTCGTGTCAATACAGTTGATTGAATCAAAAGGGGGCCTATATATAATATAATCACCAGTTTTGAACTGGAACTGGAACTATTTTTTACTACAACAGGCCATGTAAGTTCATATAGCAGCTCATATAGCTAGTGTTATTGTCTGTTATACAAACTGTACTCAGGAATATGAATAAAGAGATTTTAATTCAATTTTAATTACATTTTGTTATTGTTTTGTTATTACATTACATTTGAGTCTAACCTTATTAGCACACAACAATACAATTGAATTACATCTGAATAGCAAAGTTATAGACCAAGCACTCAGACAATCAACATGTGATGACTCATTGTCATTGTTTTGTCTGCATGTAATGATGGTGGCTCATTTGCAATTGCTTGGTCTATAGGTTTACCATTGAATTTCACAGAATGATGGGTCATTGTTATAGTCTGATTGCAGTATCACACATTACAATAATTGTCGTATTTACATGGCATGGTAAACAAGTGGTCATTTGAACTAGAGATGTCCCGATAGTATATCGGTATCGGAACAGTACGGCCCTTATTTGGTCATATCGGTATCGGCAAATATGCCAAAATAACCACCGATCCGATACAGGGGTAAAGGTTTGACACTATGGCAGGTAAATAGCCTACAATGTTGGTGCATGTGGAGTGAGGAGTCTGCTATAAACACAACACTATAGCTAGATAGCTAGATAGCTATAAACACTATTCCCGGTCTGTGGACTTCAAAATAAGATCATTATTTTTCCATTATAAATATTATTCCCTGGTATCGGTATTCAGTATCAGCTAACACAGAAATTGTGGGTTGTTTCAAAGTCTTACTCATTTTGTATTTAATATTGCACTTGCAAGTTTATATTGTACATACCAGTACTGTATATGACATCACATCAAACTGCATTTGATTGAGTTTTTCTTTCTCTTCTGCACTGTAATGTTTTATGTATTTTTGTTTTAAAATAAGCATTTCTAATTGTATGTATTATTCCCTTGCACATTATGTAGGCCTATATTAGACATGTTATATTAGACATTGTGTTATGTTCACATCATTGGCTGCATTCCAACTTAGAAAAAATTAGCACAATACATTTTGTAAATAATTGTTCTGTTGATATATGTTTTAAGTTGTAAACATGGTTGAAATAAAACGTGTTACCTTGAAATATGCGTTGTGTACGTTCTTAAATATGGCCCAGAACAGGTTTTAAAACATTCATATTTTCCAGTTAACTATATCTCTACATTTATTGATTGCATACTAGATAGAACGTCCTTGCGGTCATGTTTCCATCCATCCATGTCCTATATATGTATTAGTAAAGGCTATTAAATTAGTGTCTATTTGGGGGTCCTTGGCGTGACGTTTGGGAACCACTGATATACAGCAGGGTATAAAGCCTTTTAAAACAAACAGCAGCATGTTGTGCACTCACTGTAAGTAAACATTGCCCTTTAACATTGTCACCACAAACAATAATAGCAATGATTGTTACAAGAACATATAGCCATTTTAACACACCTGAAACATTGCACACTAGAAAGCTGAAAGAGTGATAACAGTTCCATGTGATGATAGACCTATTTCTGTAGTTCTGCTGAAACTCATCAGAGTCAAAGAGGTGTGAAGTGGTCTCAGTTCATCCAAAATGTGATCATTAGCAGGTGATCTGTCCAATGCCAGACAACGAGTGACCATTAACACGTTTAATCTCTGCATTTGAATGCATATAGTCAATGAAGCATCAGCCATCATCATTTAGCACGTGTACATTTTAACATGGGGAAAGAATGTGGGGTTTGTTCATTATTTAGCATTTGAAAAACATTGAATAAAAGTGCATTCATCACCACCATATTGAGAGAGAACCCTGCAAAAATGTATCAGCTTATGTTTTTGTTCAATGTATTTTCATTCAATCCCTTCCAGTTTCACTATGACTTATATGACTGGATATGGAGACAGTAACCTATGTTACTGAACAAACAAATAATTAATATAGGATATAATTGAATAAGTATAATGATATATCCGGATTTATCTTGACTTATCCTGATCATTTATTAATACTATGGACACATGTTTCTGCACACAGGCCTACACATTACACAATGGGATTTCACTGTAAATATAGATAAGAAATGAAATGAAACCAATAGCGCACAATAGGATATGAGACTTTGATTTGACAATATACTTATTTGCTGTTCCAGTCCTGTACAGAAACCAGACCACTGTCTTCTATACTAAAGTGGAAACAAATTGAACCTACATTACAACCTAACACATAAAATACAAGGGGTGCTGTAGGCTACTTGTAAAAGACAAGATGTGAAGGCTTGTCTACTATTTATAAATATTGTTTGAAACAAATAGGCCTAACTGTTTTACTTCCGTTTTCTTGTTTTTAATAAATGTTTAGTCAAGAAGTCAAGATTTGTTTTTTATCTGTGGTTTGTAAGTGTTCCAAGATAAATTAAGATAAATGGGATGTAAATCGCAGTATGAGCAGTTGTTTCTTCACCAGAGCTGGTTCTCCTTGGTTCTGATGTTACTGAAATAATGTGGAGAAATCCTCAAGATTAATGGCTCTGCTGCAGTAACAATTAATTCATATCCACTTATTCAATAGTTAGATTGTACATATTTATCCAGATACTGAGTAAGTCATTTTTGGATGAACTACTACACTGCTTTTTAAGGTTTATTATAAACCAGCAGTTGTTATGCACCACATGTGGAAGAACTCCCAGAAAACAGCAGGTATGCTGGCACTCTTATTTATTTTAAATCACAATGAAATACTGTTCTGTTTCCCACTGCATTTGATTGAGTTAGTCTTTCTCTTCTGCACTGTAATGTTTTATGTATTTTTGTTTTAGTTATGATTTTATATATGTTTCCTGATGTGTGCAAAGCACATTGAAATGCCTTGTTGGAATTTGCTATACCAATAACGTTATTTTATATTTATGCTGGCTCCTGCTTTGACTTTAAGAAACTCCTCAATGGATCACTAGACTAGTAGACTAAATATTGTTCAACCAAAGTGGACTGTTATGTTCAAGTGGACTCTGTTTTCGACCATTGAATGTTTTTTCTCCAAATTAACTAGAAAACCAGTTCTTAAAGGGGCATTCCACTCATTTTCAACATTTTACTATGTCATTATATACCTTAGAGCTGTTGTGTGGAAATAATTTAAAAAAAGTCACCCCATTCTGTTTCCTAGAACTGGAGGTCTGAAAAAAACACCATTAACGTGGTGACATCTTGGTGATGTCATCAAGCTTTATTTGAAATCCAGCTTTTAGCAGTGCTTCAGTTGTGCCAATACAAATATTTGTAACAAAAATAATAATAATACACAAAACCAAAACTAATAGGACATCAACAACAACAGGGGACAACTAAGCTCTTTCATGTAGGCCAATGGGGGCCACTGCCCAATACCCCCCCCCCCCCCTCCCTGCCTCCCCCTTCCCCTGCCTCCCCCTTCCCCTCAACAACAAACACCTTGTGAAAGGTGTTACCTGATTGGCCAGAGAGGGCCGTGCTACTCTGACCAACCAGGTTACAGCTTCACTAAGTACCCTGACTAGACTGCATATATAGTGTGGGTAAATCAGTGTTTTCTTCAGAGCAGATCATTTGAACCTACAGAAAGCAGCTGTGTTGAGTGGTGATAGTTAGTGCAGCAGAGGATAACACAGCGAGAGGAACCATATCATTTTCTGCTGTACTGGTTTCCATCTTGATCTATTGGCTAGATTTGAACTATGGATTTACTCCAAACACTGGACTTCTTACTCGAGCAACTCCACAGACCACTATCTATCAAATTGCACAGAGCAGGTTAGTAAATGTTCTATGATTTGAAGATACAACCAAGTAGTTAAGATTTTGTGTACAGCTGCAAAGGATTGCTAACTTGGAGTTTGTTTTACATATCAACCACAGTCTATATTACAGTGGATGCTTTGAGAAAATAGAGAACAAAACAATGTAAGCCTATATTTCCCAGTCTAATGTTACTTTGCCCAACATGGGGAAAGATGTTTAATACAAAATAATGTATGAAGTTGTAATGCAACATGTGATTAATTTCTCTATTTTAATCTTTTCTTTAGAATCTCTGCAGATGTCGCTATGTCCAGACCAACACCTCCCTGTGTGTAAAGAGGAGGTTTCTTCTGAGCAGCAGGAGAGGAACCCTGGTCTGGCCCAGGAGGAACCACAGGGTCCACAGGTCAAAGATGAAGAAATCAGAGAGACAGAGTCTCTAGTCAGCACCTCAACTGAAATGGAAAGACAAGCAGAGGACTGTGGAGAACTGACTGATGACCAGCTCCTCTTCTCAATCAATAATACATTGAACTGTGACAAGTGGGAAGAGAACAGGCAAGTTCAGAAATCACGCAAACGAAAGAAGGTGAATGATGCAATATTGCCTTTGAGCAAAAAGCTGTCCTACTTTGAGGAACTGAAATCATCGAAACAGTCCAAATCCCAAACCATGAAGCTTAAAATTGTGAAGAAAGGCAAGAAGAGATACAAGATAAGCATCATACCCTATGGATGTGATCAGTGTGGACAACACTTCTCTCAAATGGCAGACCTTAAAAGCCACCAGATAATTCACACAGGAGAGAAACTGAGAAATTGTGGTACACCGGCATGTGAATGAAGAGCATGGACTATTGGTCTTGCTTCATAAACACACCTCAACATTTACCACACAATGCATGTACTTATGTTTATATTATAAATTCGTACTACAATTTGTATGCATACAGGGGGAAACAATTTAGTTGTTCATATTCTGATTAATTATTTACTGTTTTAAACCTGTACTTTCCCCCATAGTGCTATATTGCAAGTGACTGCAAAATGCAGAATAATTGATACCTTTTCTAACAGCAAGATTTGTTTTACTTGCAATTTGACATAGCTCTTTTATTATACATTTATTTAATACCATAATTGCACTTTTTTATTCTAGTTTGGTTTTTCTCGTGTCAATACAGTTGATTGAATCAAAAGGGGGCCTATATATAATATAATCACCAGTTTTGAACTGGAACTGGAACTATTTTTTACTACAACAGGCCATGTAAGTTCATATAGCAGCTCATATAGCTAGTGTTATTGTCTGTTATACAAACTGTACTCAGGAATATGAATAAAGAGATTTTAATTCAATTTTAATTACATTTTGTTATTGTTTTGTTATTACATTACATTTGAGTCTAACCTTATTAGCACACAACAATACAATTGAATTACATCTGAATAGCAAAGTTATAGACCAAGCACTCAGACAATCAACATGTGATGACTCATTGTCATTGTTTTGTCTGCATGTAATGATGGTGGCTCATTTGCAATTGCTTGGTCTATAGGTTTACCATTGAATTTCACAGAATGATGGGTCATTGTTATAGTCTGATTGCAGTATCACACATTACAATAATTGTCGTATTTACATGGCATGGTAAACAAGTGGTCATTTGAACTAGAGATGTCCCGATAGTATATCGGTATCGGAACAGTACGGCCCTTATTTGGTCATATCGGTATCGGCAAATATGCCAAAATAACCACCGATCCGATACAGGGGTAAAGGTTTGACACTATGGCAGGTAAATAGCCTACAATGTTGGTGCATGTGGAGTGAGGAGTCTGCTATAAACACAACACTATAGCTAGATAGCTAGATAGCTATAAACACTATTCCCGGTCTGTGGACTTCAAAATAAGATCATTATTTTTCCATTATAAATATTATTCCCTGGTATCGGTATTCAGTATCAGCTAACACAGAAATTGTGGGTTGTTTCAAAGTCTTACTCATTTTGTATTTAATATTGCACTTGCAAGTTTATATTGTACATACCAGTACTGTATATGACATCACATCAAACTGCATTTGATTGAGTTTTTCTTTCTCTTCTGCACTGTAATGTTTTATGTATTTTTGTTTTAAAATAAGCATTTCTAATTGTATGTATTATTCCCTTGCACATTATGTAGGCCTATATTAGACATGTTATATTAGACATTGTGTTATGTTCACATCATTGGCTGCATTCCAACTGAGAAGAAATTAGCACAATACATTTTGTAAATAATTGTTCTATTGATATATGTTTTAAGTTGTAAACATGGTTGAAATAAAACGTGTTACCTTGAAATATGCGTTGTGTACGTTCTTAAATATGGCCCAGAACAGGTTTTAAAACATTCATATTTTCCAGTTAACTATATCTCTACATTTATTGATTGCATACTAGATAGAACGTCCTTGCGGTCATGTTTCCATCCATCCATGTCCTATATATGTATTAGTAAAGGCTATTAAATTAGTGTCTATTTGGGGGTCCTTGGCGTGACGTTTGGGAACCACTGATATACAGCAGGGTATAAAGCCTTTTAAAACAAACAGCAGCATGTTGTGCACTCACTGTAAGTAAACATTGCCCTTTAACATTGTCACCACAAACAATAATAGCAATTATTGTTACAAGAACATATAGCCATTTTAACACACCTGAAACATTGCACACTAGAAAGCTGAAATAGTGATAACAGTTCCATGTGATGATAGACCTATTTCTGTAGTTCTGCTGAAACTCATCAGAGTCAAAGAGGTGTGAAGTGGTCTCAGTTCATCCAAAATGTGATCATTAGCAGGTGATCTGTCCAATGCCAGACAACGAGTGACCATTAACACGTTTAATCTCTGCATTTGAATGCATATAGTCAATGAAGCATCAGCCATCATCATTTAGCATGTGTACATTTTAACATGGGGAAAGAATGTGGGGTTTGTTCATTATTTAGCATTTGAAAAACATTGAATAAAAGTGCATTCATCACCACCATATTGAGAGAGAACCCTGCAAAAATGTATCAGCTTATGTTTTTGTTCAATGTATTTTCATTCAATCCCTTCCAGTTTCACTATGACTTATATGACTGGATATGGAGACAGTAACCTCTGTTACTGAACAAACAAATAATTAATATAGGATATAATTGAATAAGTATAATGATATATCCGGATTTATCTTGACTTATCCTGATCATTCATTAATACTATGGACACATGTTTCTGCACACAGGCCTACACATTACACAATGGGATTTCACTGTAAATATAGATAAGAAATGAAATGAAACCAATAGCGCACAATAGGATATGAGACTTTGATTTGACAATATACTTATTTGCTGTTCCAGTCCTGTACAGAAACCAGACCACTGTCTTCTATACTAAAGTGGAAACAAATTGAACCTACATTACAACCTAACACATAAAATACAAGGGGTGCTGTATATAGGCTACTTGTAAAAGACAAGATGTGAAGGCTTGTCTACTATTTATAAATATTGTTTGAAACAAATAGGCCTAACTGTTTTATTTCCGTTTTCTTGTTTTTAATAAATGTTTAGTCAATAAGTCAAGATTTGTTTTTTATCTGTGGTTTGTAAGTGTTCCAAGATAAATTAAGATAAATGGGATGTAAATCACAGTATGAGCAGTTGTTTCTTCACCAGAGCTGGTTCTCCTTGGTTCTGATGTTACTGAAATAATGTGGAGAAATCCTCAAGCTCTGCTGCAGTAACAATTAATTCATATCCACTTATTCAATAGTTAGATTGTACATATTTATCCAGATACTGAGTAAGTCATTTTTGGATGAACTACTATACTGCTTTTTAAGGTGTATTATAAACCAGCAGTTGTTATGCACCACATGTGGAAGAACTCCCAGAAAACAGCAGGTATGCTGGCACTCTTATTTATTTTAAATCACAATGAAATACTGTTCTGTTTCCCACTGCATTTGATTGAGTTTGTCTTTCTCTTCTGCACTGTAATGTTTTATGTATTTTTGTTTTAGTTATGATTTTATATATGTTTTCTGATGTGTGCAAAGCACATTGAAATGCCTTGTTGGAATTTGCTATACCAATAACGTTATTTTATATTTATGCTGGCTCCTGCTTTGACTTTAAGAAACTCCTCAATGGATCACTAGACTAGTAGACTAAATATTGTTCAACCAAAGTGGACTGTTATGTTCAAGTGGACTCTGTTTTCGACCATTGAATGTTTTTTCTCCAAATTAACTAGAAAACCAGTTCTTAAAGGGGCATTCCACTCATTTTCAACATTTTACTATGTCATTATATACCTTAGAGCTGTTGTGTGGAAATAATTTAAAAAAAGTCACCCCATTCTGTTTCCTAGAACTGGAGGTCTGAAAAAAACACCATTAACGTGGTGACATCTTGGTGATGTCATCAAGCTTTATTTGAAATCCAGCTTTTAGCAGTGCTTCAGTTGTGCCAATACAAATATTTGTAACAAAAATAATAATAATACACAAAACCAAAACTAATAGGACATCAACCACAACAGGGGACAACTAAGCTCTTTCATGTAGGCCAATGGGGGCCACTGCCCAATACCCCCCCCCCCCCTCCCTGCCTCCCCCTTCCCCTGCCTCCCCCTTCCCCTCAACAACAAACACCTTGTGAAAGGTGTTACCTGATTGGCCAGAGAGGGCCGTGCTACTCTGACCAACCAGGTTACAGCTTCACTAAGTACCCTGACTAGACTGCATATATAGTGTGGGTAAATCAGTGTTTTCTTCAGAGCAGATCATTTGAACCTACAGAAAGCAGCTGTGTTGAGTGGTGATAGTTAGTGCAGCAGAGGATAACACAGCGAGAGGAACCATATCATTTTCTGCTGTACTGGTTTCCATCTTGATCTATTGGCTAGATTTGAACTATGGATTTACTCCAAACACTGGACTTCTTACTCGAGCAACTCCACAGACCACTATCTATCAAATTGCACAGAGCAGGTTAGTAAATGTTCTATGATTTGAAGATACAACCAAGTAGTTAAGATTTTGTGTACAGCTGCAAAGGATTGCTAACTTGGAGTTTGTTTTACATATCAACCACAGTCTATATTACAGTGGATGCTTTGAGAAAATAGAGAACAAAACAATGTAAGCCTATATTTCCCAGTCTAATGTTACTTTGCCCAACATGGGGAAAGATGTTTAATACAAAATAATTGATGAAGTTGTAATGCAACATGTGATTAATTTCTCTATTTTAATCTTTTCTTTAGAATCTCTGCAGATGTCGCTATGTCCAGACCAACACCTCCCTGTGTGTAAAGAGGAGGTTTCTTCTGAGCAGCAGGAGAGGAACCCTGGTCTGGCCCAGGAGGAACCACAGGGTCCACAGGTCAAAGATGAAGAAATCAGAGAGACAGAGTCTCTAGTCAGCACCTCAACTGAAATGGAAAGACAAGCAGAGGACTGTGGAGAACTGACTGATGACCAGCTCCTCTTCTCAATCAATAATACATTGAACTGTGACAAGTGGGAAGAGAACAGGCAAGTTCAGAAATCACGCAAACGAAAGAAGGTGAATGATGCAATATTGCCTTTGAGCAAAAAGCTGTCCTACTTTGAGGAACTGAAATCATCGAAACAGTCCAAATCCCAAACCATGAAGCTTAAAATTGTGAAGAAAGGCAAGAAGAGATACAAGATAAGCATCATACCCTATGGATGTGATCAGTGTGGACAACACTTCTCTCAAATGGCAGACCTTAAAAGCCACCAGATAATTCACACAGGAGAGAAACTGAGAAATTGTGGTACACCGGCATGTGAATGAAGAGCATGGACTATTGGTCTTGCTTCATAAACACACCTCAACATTTACCACACAATGCATGTACTTATGTTTATATTATACATTCGTACTACAATTTGTATGCATACAGGGGGAAACAATTTAGTTGTTCATATTCTGATTAATTATTTACTGTTTTAAACCTGTACTTTCCCCCATAGTGCTATATTGCAAGTGACTGCAAAATGCAGAATAATTGATACCTTTTCTAACAGCAAGATTTGTTTTACTTGCAATTTGACATAGCTCTTTTATTATACATTTATTTAATACCATAATTGCACTTTTTTATTCTAGTTTGGTTTTTCTCGTGTCAATACAGTTGATTGAATCAAAAGGGGGCCTATATATAATATAATCACCAGTTTTGAACTGGAACTGGAACTATTTTTTACTACAACAGGCCATGTAAGTTCATATAGCAGCTCATATAGCTAGTGTTATTGTCTGTTATACAAACTGTACTCAGGAATATGAATAAAGAGATTTTAATTCAATTTTAATTACATTTTGTTATTGTTTTGTTATTACATTACATTTGAGTCTAACCTTATTAGCACACAACAATACAATTGAATTACATCTGAATAGCAAAGTTATAGACCAAGCACTCAGACAATCAACATGTGATGACTCATTGTCATTGTTTTGTCTGCATGTAATGATGGTGGCTCATTTGCAATTGCTTGGTCTATAGGTTTACCATTGAATTTCACAGAATGATGGGTCATTGTTATAGTCTGATTGCAGTATCACACATTACAATAATTGTCGTATTTACATGGCATGGTAAACAAGTGGTCATTTGAACTAGAGATGTCCCGATAGTATATCGGTATCGGAACAGTACGGCCCTTATTTGGTCATATCGGTATCGGCAAATATGCCAAAATAACCACCGATCCGATACAGGGGTAAAGGTTTGACACTATGGCAGGTAAATAGCCTACAATGTTGGTGCATGTGGAGTGAGGAGTCTGCTATAAACACAACACTATAGCTAGATAGCTAGATAGCTATAAACACTATTCCCGGTCTGTGGACTTCAAAATAAGATCATTATTTTTCCATTATAAATATTATTCCCTGGTATCGGTATTCAGTATCAGCTAACACAGAAATTGTGGGTTGTTTCAAAGTCTTACTCATTTTGTATTTAATATTGCACTTGCAAGTTTATATTGTACATACCAGTACTGTATATGACATCACATCAAACTGCATTTGATTGAGTTTTTCTTTCTCTTCTGCACTGTAATGTTTTATGTATTTTTGTTTTAAAATAAGCATTTCTAATTGTATGTATTATTCCCTTGCACATTATGTAGGCCTATATTAGACATGTTATATTAGACATTGTGTTATGTTCACATCATTGGCTGCATTCCAACTGAGAAAAAATTAGCACAATACATTTTGTAAATAATTGTTCTGTTGATATATGTTTTAAGTTGTAAACATGGTTGAAATAAAACGTGTTACCTTGAAATATGCGTTGTGTACGTTCTTAAATATGGCCCAGAACAGGTTTTAAAACATTCATATTTTCCAGTTAACTATATCTCTACATTTATTGATTGCATACTAGATAGAACGTCCTTGCGGTCATGTTTCCATCCATCCATGTCCTATATATGTATTAGTAAAGGCTATTAAATTAGTGTCTATTTGGGGGTCCTTGGCGTGACGTTTGGGAACCACTGATATACAGCAGGGTATAAAGCCTTTTAAAACAAACAGCAGCATGTTGTGCACTCACTGTAAGTAAACATTGCCCTTTAACATTGTCACCACAAACAATAATAGCAATGATTGTTACAAGAACATATAGCCATTTTAACACACCTGAAACATTGCACACTAGAAAGCTGAAAGAGTGATAACAGTTCCATGTGATGATAGACCTATTTCTGTAGTTCTGCTGAAACTCATCAGAGTCAAAGAGGTGTGAAGTGGTCTCAGTTCATCCAAAATGTGATCATTAGCAGGTGATCTGTCCAATGCCAGACAACGAGTGACCATTAACACGTTTAATCTCTGCATTTGAATGCATATAGTCAATGAAGCATCAGCCATCATCATTTAGCACGTGTACATTTTAACATGGGGAAAGAATGTGGGGTTTGTTCATTATTTAGCATTTGAAAAACATTGAATAAAAGTGCATTCATCACCACCATATTGAGAGAGAACCCTGCAAAAATGTATCAGCTTATGTTTTTGTTCAATGTATTTTCATTCAATCCCTTCCAGTTTCACTATGACTTATATGACTGGATATGGAGACAGTAACCTATGTTACTGAACAAACAAATAATTAATATAGGATATAATTGAATAAGTATAATGATATATCCGGATTTATCTTGACTTATCCTGATCATTTATTAATACTATGGACACATGTTTCTGCACACAGGCCTACACATTACACAATGGGATTTCACTGTAAATATAGATAAGAAATGAAATGAAACCAATAGCGCACAATAGGATATGAGACTTTGATTTGACAATATACTTATTTGCTGTTCCAGTCCTGTACAGAAACCAGACCACTGTCTTCTATACTAAAGTGGAAACAAATTGAACCTACATTACAACCTAACACATAAAATACAAGGGGTGCTGTAGGCTACTTGTAAAAGACAAGATGTGAAGGCTTGTCTACTATTTATAAATATTGTTTGAAACAAATAGGCCTAACTGTTTTACTTCCGTTTTCTTGTTTTTAATAAATGTTTAGTCAAGAAGTCAAGATTTGTTTTTTATCTGTGGTTTGTAAGTGTTCCAAGATAAATTAAGATAAATGGGATGTAAATCGCAGTATGAGCAGTTGTTTCTTCACCAGAGCTGGTTCTCCTTGGTTCTGATGTTACTGAAATAATGTGGAGAAATCCTCAAGATTAATGGCTCTGCTGCAGTAACAATTAATTCATATCCACTTATTCAATAGTTAGATTGTACATATTTATCCAGATACTGAGTAAGTCATTTTTGGATGAACTACTACACTGCTTTTTAAGGTTTATTATAAACCAGCAGTTGTTATGCACCACATGTGGAAGAACTCCCAGAAAACAGCAGGTATGCTGGCACTCTTATTTATTTTAAATCACAATGAAATACTGTTCTGTTTCCCACTGCATTTGATTGAGTTAGTCTTTCTCTTCTGCACTGTAATGTTTTATGTATTTTTGTTTTAGTTATGATTTTATATATGTTTCCTGATGTGTGCAAAGCACATTGAAATGCCTTGTTGGAATTTGCTATACCAATAACGTTATTTTATATTTATGCTGGCTCCTGCTTTGACTTTAAGAAACTCCTCAATGGATCACTAGACTAGTAGACTAAATATTGTTCAACCAAAGTGGACTGTTATGTTCAAGTGGACTCTGTTTTCGACCATTGAATGTTTTTTCTCCAAATTAACTAGAAAACCAGTTCTTAAAGGGGCATTCCACTCATTTTCAACATTTTACTATGTCATTATATACCTTAGAGCTGTTGTGTGGAAATAATTTAAAAAAAGTCACCCCATTCTGTTTCCTAGAACTGGAGGTCTGAAAAAAACACCATTAACGTGGTGACATCTTGGTGATGTCATCAAGCTTTATTTGAAATCCAGCTTTTAGCAGTGCTTCAGTTGTGCCAATACAAATATTTGTAACAAAAATAATAATAATACACAAAACCAAAACTAATAGGACATCAACAACAACAGGGGACAACTAAGCTCTTTCATGTAGGCCAATAGGGGCCACTGCCCAATACCCCCCCCCCCTCCCTGCCTCCCCCTTCCCCTGCCTCCCCCTTCCCCTCAACAACAAACACCTTGTGAAAGGTGTTACCTGATTGGCCAGAGAGGGCCGTGCTACTCTGACCAACCAGGTTACAGCTTCACTAAGTACCCTGACTAGACTGCATATATAGTGTGGGTAAATCAGTGTTTTCTTCAGAGCAGATCATTTGAACCTACAGAAAGCAGCTGTGTTGAGTGGTGATAGTTAGTGCAGCAGAGGATAACACAGCGAGAGGAACCATATCATTTTCTGCTGTACTGGTTTCCATCTTGATCTATTGGCTAGATTTGAACTATGGATTTACTCCAAACACTGGACTTCTTACTCGAGCAACTCCACAGACCACTATCTATCAAATTGCACAGAGCAGGTTAGTAAATGTTCTATGATTTGAAGATACAACCAAGTAGTTAAGATTTTGTGTACAGCTGCAAAGGATTGCTAACTTGGAGTTTGTTTTACATATCAACCACAGTCTATATTACAGTGGATGCTTTGAGAAAATAGAGAACAAAACAATGTAAGCCTATATTTCCCAGTCTAATGTTACTTTGCCCAACATGGGGAAAGATGTTTAATACAAAATAATTTATGAAGTTGTAATGCAACATGTGATTAATTTCTCTATTTTAATCTTTTCTTTAGAATCTCTGCAGATGTCGCTATGTCCAGACCAACACCTCCCTGTGTGTAAAGAGGAGGTTTCTTCTGAGCAGCAGGAGAGGAACCCTGGTCTGGCCCAGGAGGAACCACAGGGTCCACAGGTCAAAGATGAAGAAATCAGAGAGACAGAGTCTCTAGTCAGCACCTCAACTGAAATGGAAAGACAAGCAGAGGACTGTGGAGAACTGACTGATGACCAGCTCCTCTTCTCAATCAATAATACATTGAACTGTGACAAGTGGGAAGAGAACAGGCAAGTTCAGAAATCACGCAAACGAAAGAAGGTGAATGATGCAATATTGCCTTTGAGCAAAAAGCTGTCCTACTTTGAGGAACTGAAATCATCGAAACAGTCCAAATCCCAAACCATGAAGCTTAAAATTGTGAAGAAAGGCAAGAAGAGATACAAGATAAGCATCATACCCTATGGATGTGATCAGTGTGGACAACACTTCTCTCAAATGGCAGACCTTAAAAGCCACCAGATAATTCACACAGGAGAGAAACTGAGAAATTGTGGTACACCGGCATGTGAATGAAGAGCATGGACTATTGGTCTTGCTTCATAAACACACCTCAACATTTACCACACAATGCATGTACTTATGTTTATATTATAAATTCGTACTACAATTTGTATGCATACAGGGGGAAACAATTTAGTTGTTCATATTCTGATTAATTATGTACTGTTTTAAACCTGTACTTTCCCCCATAGTGCTATATTGCAAGTGACTGCAAAATGCAGAATAATTGATACCTTTTCTAACAGCAAGATTTGTTTTACTTGCAATTTGACATAGCTCTTTTATTATACATTTATTTAATACCATAATTGCACTTTTTTATTCTAGTTTGGTTTTTCTCGTGTCAATACAGTTGATTGAATCAAAAGGGGGCCTATATATAATATAATCACCAGTTTTGAACTGGAACTGGAACTATTTTTTACTACAACAGGCCATGTAAGTTCATATAGCAGCTCATATAGCTAGTGTTATTGTCTGTTATACAAACTGTACTCAGGAATATGAATAAAGAGATTTTAATTCAATTTTAATTACATTTTGTTATTGTTTTGTTATTACATTACATTTGAGTCTAACCTTATTAGCACACAACAATACAATTGAATTACATCTGAATAGCAAAGTTATAGACCAAGCACTCAGACAATCAACATGTGATGACTCATTGTCATTGTTTTGTCTGCATGTAATGATGGTGGCTCATTTGCAATTGCTTGGTCTATAGGTTTACCATTGAATTTCACAGAATGATGGGTCATTGTTATAGTCTGATTGCAGTATCACACATTACAATAATTGTCGTATTTACATGGCATGGTAAACAAGTGGTCATTTGAACTAGAGATGTCCCGATAGTATATCGGTATCGGAACAGTACGGCCCTTATTTGGTCATATCGGTATCGGCAAATATGCCAAAATAACCACCGATCCGATACAGGGGTAAAGGTTTGACACTATGGCAGGTAAATAGCCTACAATGTTGGTGCATGTGGAGTGAGGAGTCTGCTATAAACACAACACTATAGCTAGATAGCTAGATAGCTATAAACACTATTCCCGGTCTGTGGACTTCAAAATAAGATCATTATTTTTCCATTATAAATATTATTCCCTGGTATCGGTATTCAGTATCAGCTAACACAGAAATTGTGGGTTGTTTCAAAGTCTTACTCATTTTGTATTTAATATTGCACTTGCAAGTTTATATTGTACATACCAGTACTGTATATGACATCACATCAAACTGCATTTGATTGAGTTTTTCTTTCTCTTCTGCACTGTAATGTTTTATGTATTTTTGTTTTAAAATAAGCATTTCTAATTGTATGTATTATTCCCTTGCACATTATGTAGGCCTATATTAGACATGTTATATTAGACATTGTGTTATGTTCACATCATTGGCTGCATTCCAACTGAGAAGAAATTAGCACAATACATTTTGTAAATAATTGTTCTATTGATATATGTTTTAAGTTGTAAACATGGTTGAAATAAAACGTGTTACCTTGAAATATGCGTTGTGTACGTTCTTAAATATGGCCCAGAACAGGTTTTAAAACATTCATATTTTCCAGTTAACTATATCTCTACATGTATTGATTGCATACTAGATAGAACGTCCTTGCGGTCATGTTTCCATCCATCCATGTCCTATATATGTATTAGTAAAGGCTATTAAATTAGTGTCTATTTGGGGGTCCTTGGCGTGACGTTTGGGAACCACTGATATACAGCAGGGTATAAAGCCTTTTAAAACAAACAGCAGCATGTTGTGCACTCACTGTAAGTAAACATTGCCCTTTAACATTGTCACCACAAACAATAATAGCAATTATTGTTACAAGAACATATAGCCATTTTAACACACCTGAAACATTGCACACTAGAAAGCTGAAATAGTGATAACAGTTCCATGTGATGATAGACCTATTTCTGTAGTTCTGCTGAAACTCATCAGAGTCAAAGAGGTGTGAAGTGGTCTCAGTTCATCCAAAATGTGATCATTAGCAGGTGATCTGTCCAATGCCAGACAACGAGTGACCATTAACACGTTTAATCTCTGCATTTGAATGCATATAGTCAATGAAGCATCAGCCATCATCATTTAGCATGTGTACATTTTAACATGGGGAAAGAATGTGGGGTTTGTTCATTATTTAGCATTTGAAAAACATTGAATAAAAGTGCATTCATCACCACCATATTGAGAGAGAACCCTGCAAAAATGTATCAGCTTATGTTTTTGTTCAATGTATTTTCATTCAATCCCTTCCAGTTTCACTATGACTTATATGACTGGATATGGAGACAGTAACCTCTGTTACTGAACAAACAAATAATTAATATAGGATATAATTGAATAAGTATAATGATATATCCGGATTTATCTTGACTTATCCTGATCATTCATTAATACTATGGACACATGTTTCTGCACACAGGCCTACACATTACACAATGGGATTTCACTGTAAATATAGATAAGAAATGAAATGAAACCAATAGCGCACAATAGGATATGAGACTTTGATTTGACAATATACTTATTTGCTGTTCCAGTCCTGTACAGAAACCAGACCACTGTCTTCTATACTAAAGTGGAAACAAATTGAACCTACATTACAACCTAACACATAAAATACAAGGGGTGCTGTATATAGGCTACTTGTAAAAGACAAGATGTGAAGGCTTGTCTACTATTTATAAATATTGTTTGAAACAAATAGGCCTAACTGTTTTATTTCCGTTTTCTTGTTTTTAATAAATGTTTAGTCAATAAGTCAAGATTTGTTTTTTATCTGTGGTTTGTAAGTGTTCCAAGATAAATTAAGATAAATGGGATGTAAATCACAGTATGAGCAGTTGTTTCTTCACCAGAGCTGGTTCTCCTTGGTTCTGATGTTACTGAAATAATGTGGAGAAATCCTCAAGCTCTGCTGCAGTAACAATTAATTCATATCCACTTATTCAATAGTTAGATTGTACATATTTATCCAGATACTGAGTAAGTCATTTTTGGATGAACTACTATACTGCTTTTTAAGGTGTATTATAAACCAGCAGTTGTTATGCACCACATGTGGAAGAACTCCCAGAAAACAGCAGGTATGCTGGCACTCTTATTTATTTTAAATCACAATGAAATACTGTTCTGTTTCCCACTGCATTTGATTGAGTTAGTCTTTCTCTTCTGCACTGTAATGTTTTATGTATTTTTGTTTTAGTTATGATTTTATATATGTTTCCTGATGTGTGCAAAGCACATTGAAATGCCTTGTTGGAATTTGCTATACCAATAACGTTATTTTATATTTATGCTGGCTCCTGCTTTGACTTTAAGAAACTCCTCAATGGATCACTAGACTAGTAGACTAAATATTGTTCAACCAAAGTGGACTGTTATGTTCAAGTGGACTCTGTTTTCGACCATTGAATGTTTTTTCTCCAAATTAACTAGAAAACCAGTTCTTAAAGGGGCATTCCACTCATTTTCAACATTTTACTATGTCATTATATACCTTAGAGCTGTTGTGTGGAAATAATTTAAAAAAAGTCACCCCATTCTGTTTCCTAGAACTGGAGGTCTGAAAAAAACACCATTAACGTGGTGACATCTTGGTGATGTCATCAAGCTTTATTTGAAATCCAGCTTTTAGCAGTGCTTCAGTTGTGCCAATACAAATATTTGTAACAAAAATAATAATAATACACAAAACCAAAACTAATAGGACATCAACAACAACAGGGGACAACTAAGCTCTTTCATGTAGGCCAATAGGGGCCACTGCCCAATACCCCCCCCCCCTCCCTGCCTCCCCCTTCCCCTGCCTCCCCCTTCCCCTCAACAACAAACACCTTGTGAAAGGTGTTACCTGATTGGCCAGAGAGGGCCGTGCTACTCTGACCAACCAGGTTACAGCTTCACTAAGTACCCTGACTAGACTGCATATATAGTGTGGGTAAATCAGTGTTTTCTTCAGAGCAGATCATTTGAACCTACAGAAAGCAGCTGTGTTGAGTGGTGATAGTTAGTGCAGCAGAGGATAACACAGCGAGAGGAACCATATCATTTTCTGCTGTACTGGTTTCCATCTTGATCTATTGGCTAGATTTGAACTATGGATTTACTCCAAACACTGGACTTCTTACTCGAGCAACTCCACAGACCACTATCTATCAAATTGCACAGAGCAGGTTAGTAAATGTTCTATGATTTGAAGATACAACCAAGTAGTTAAGATTTTGTGTACAGCTGCAAAGGATTGCTAACTTGGAGTTTGTTTTACATATCAACCACAGTCTATATTACAGTGGATGCTTTGAGAAAATAGAGAACAAAACAATGTAAGCCTATATTTCCCAGTCTAATGTTACTTTGCCCAACATGGGGAAAGATGTTTAATACAAAATAATTTATGAAGTTGTAATGCAACATGTGATTAATTTCTCTATTTTAATCTTTTCTTTAGAATCTCTGCAGATGTCGCTATGTCCAGACCAACACCTCCCTGTGTGTAAAGAGGAGGTTTCTTCTGAGCAGCAGGAGAGGAACCCTGGTCTGGCCCAGGAGGAACCACAGGGTCCACAGGTCAAAGATGAAGAAATCAGAGAGACAGAGTCTCTAGTCAGCACCTCAACTGAAATGGAAAGACAAGCAGAGGACTGTGGAGAACTGACTGATGACCAGCTCCTCTTCTCAATCAATAATACATTGAACTGTGACAAGTGGGAAGAGAACAGGCAAGTTCAGAAATCACGCAAACGAAAGAAGGTGAATGATGCAATATTGCCTTTGAGCAAAAAGCTGTCCTACTTTGAGGAACTGAAATCATCGAAACAGTCCAAATCCCAAACCATGAAGCTTAAAATTGTGAAGAAAGGCAAGAAGAGATACAAGATAAGCATCATACCCTATGGATGTGATCAGTGTGGACAACACTTCTCTCAAATGGCAGACCTTAAAAGCCACCAGATAATTCACACAGGAGAGAAACTGAGAAATTGTGGTACACCGGCATGTGAATGAAGAGCATGGACTATTGGTCTTGCTTCATAAACACACCTCAACATTTACCACACAATGCATGTACTTATGTTTATATTATAAATTCGTACTACAATTTGTATGCATACAGGGGGAAACAATTTAGTTGTTCATATTCTGATTAATTATTTACTGTTTTAAACCTGTACTTTCCCCCATAGTGCTATATTGCAAGTGACTGCAAAATGCAGAATAATTGATACCTTTTCTAACAGCAAGATTTGTTTTACTTGCAATTTGACATAGCTCTTTTATTATACATTTATTTAATACCATAATTGCACTTTTTTATTCTAGTTTGGTTTTTCTCGTGTCAATACAGTTGATTGAATCAAAAGGGGGCCTATATATAATATAATCACCAGTTTTGAACTGGAACTGGAACTATTTTTTACTACAACAGGCCATGTAAGTTCATATAGCAGCTCATATAGCTAGTGTTATTGTCTGTTATACAAACTGTACTCAGGAATATGAATAAAGAGATTTTAATTCAATTTTAATTACATTTTGTTATTGTTTTGTTATTACATTACATTTGAGTCTAACCTTATTAGCACACAACAATACAATTGAATTACATCTGAATAGCAAAGTTATAGACCAAGCACTCAGACAATCAACATGTGATGACTCATTGTCATTGTTTTGTCTGCATGTAATGATGGTGGCTCATTTGCAATTGCTTGGTCTATAGGTTTACCATTGAATTTCACAGAATGATGGGTCATTGTTATAGTCTGATTGCAGTATCACACATTACAATAATTGTCGTATTTACATGGCATGGTAAACAAGTGGTCATTTGAACTAGAGATGTCCCGATAGTATATCGGTATCGGAACAGTACGGCCCTTATTTGGTCATATCGGTATCGGCAAATATGCCAAAATAACCACCGATCCGATACAGGGGTAAAGGTTTGACACTATGGCAGGTAAATAGCCTACAATGTTGGTGCATGTGGAGTGAGGAGTCTGCTATAAACACAACACTATAGCTAGATAGCTAGATAGCTATAAACACTATTCCCGGTCTGTGGACTTCAAAATAAGATCATTATTTTTCCATTATAAATATTATTCCCTGGTATCGGTATTCAGTATCAGCTAACACAGAAATTGTGGGTTGTTTCAAAGTCTTACTCATTTTGTATTTAATATTGCACTTGCAAGTTTATATTGTACATACCAGTACTGTATATGACATCACATCAAACTGCATTTGATTGAGTTTTTCTTTCTCTTCTGCACTGTAATGTTTTATGTATTTTTGTTTTAAAATAAGCATTTCTAATTGTATGTATTATTCCCTTGCACATTATGTAGGCCTATATTAGACATGTTATATTAGACATTGTGTTATGTTCACATCATTGGCTGCATTCCAACTGAGAAGAAATTAGCACAATACATTTTGTAAATAATTGTTCTATTGATATATGTTTTAAGTTGTAAACATGGTTGAAATAAAACGTGTTACCTTGAAATATGCGTTGTGTACGTTCTTAAATATGGCCCAGAACAGGTTTTAAAACATTCATATTTTCCAGTTAACTATATCTCTACATTTATTGATTGCATACTAGATAGAACGTCCTTGCGGTCATGTTTCCATCCATCCATGTCCTATATATGTATTAGTAAAGGCTATTAAATTAGTGTCTATTTGGGGGTCCTTGGCGTGACGTTTGGGAACCACTGATATACAGCAGGGTATAAAGCCTTTTAAAACAAACAGCAGCATGTTGTGCACTCACTGTAAGTAAACATTGCCCTTTAACATTGTCACCACAAACAATAATAGCAATTATTGTTACAAGAACATATAGCCATTTTAACACACCTGAAACATTGCACACTAGAAAGCTGAAATAGTGATAACAGTTCCATGTGATGATAGACCTATTTCTGTAGTTCTGCTGAAACTCATCAGAGTCAAAGAGGTGTGAAGTGGTCTCAGTTCATCCAAAATGTGATCATTAGCAGGTGATCTGTCCAATGCCAGACAACGAGTGACCATTAACACGTTTAATCTCTGCATTTGAATGCATATAGTCAATGAAGCATCAGCCATCATCATTTAGCATGTGTACATTTTAACATGGGGAAAGAATGTGGGGTTTGTTCATTATTTAGCATTTGAAAAACATTGAATAAAAGTGCATTCATCACCACCATATTGAGAGAGAACCCTGCAAAAATGTATCAGCTTATGTTTTTGTTCAATGTATTTTCATTCAATCCCTTCCAGTTTCACTATGACTTATATGACTGGATATGGAGACAGTAACCTCTGTTACTGAACAAACAAATAATTAATATAGGATATAATTGAATAAGTATAATGATATATCCGGATTTATCTTGACTTATCCTGATCATTCATTAATACTATGGACACATGTTTCTGCACACAGGCCTACACATTACACAATGGGATTTCACTGTAAATATAGATAAGAAATGAAATGAAACCAATAGCGCACAATAGGATATGAGACTTTGATTTGACAATATACTTATTTGCTGTTCCAGTCCTGTACAGAAACCAGACCACTGTCTTCTATACTAAAGTGGAAACAAATTGAACCTACATTACAACCTAACACATAAAATACAAGGGGTGCTGTATATAGGCTACTTGTAAAAGACAAGATGTGAAGGCTTGTCTACTATTTATAAATATTGTTTGAAACAAATAGGCCTAACTGTTTTATTTCCGTTTTCTTGTTTTTAATAAATGTTTAGTCAATAAGTCAAGATTTGTTTTTTATCTGTGGTTTGTAAGTGTTCCAAGATAAATTAAGATAAATGGGATGTAAATCACAGTATGAGCAGTTGTTTCTTCACCAGAGCTGGTTCTCCTTGGTTCTGATGTTACTGAAATAATGTGGAGAAATCCTCAAGCTCTGCTGCAGTAACAATTAATTCATATCCACTTATTCAATAGTTAGATTGTACATATTTATCCAGATACTGAGTAAGTCATTTTTGGATGAACTACTATACTGCTTTTTAAGGTGTATTATAAACCAGCAGTTGTTATGCACCACATGTGGAAGAACTCCCAGAAAACAGCAGGTATGCTGGCACTCTTATTTATTTTAAATCACAATGAAATACTGTTCTGTTTCCCACTGCATTTGATTGAGTTTGTCTTTCTCTTCTGCACTGTAATGTTTTATGTATTTTTGTTTTAGTTATGATTTTATATATGTTTTCTGATGTGTGCAAAGCACATTGAAATGCCTTGTTGGAATTTGCTATACCAATAACGTTATTTTATATTTATGCTGGCTCCTGCTTTGACTTTAAGAAACTCCTCAATGGATCACTAGACTAGTAGACTAAATATTGTTCAACCAAAGTGGACTGTTATGTTCAAGTGGACTCTGTTTTCGACCATTGAATGTTTTTTCTCCAAATTAACTAGAAAACCAGTTCTTAAAGGGGCATTCCACTCATTTTCAACATTTTACTATGTCATTATATACCTTAGAGCTGTTGTGTGGAAATAATTTAAAAAAAGTCACCCCATTCTGTTTCCTAGAACTGGAGGTCTGAAAAAAACACCATTAACGTGGTGACATCTTGGTGATGTCATCAAGCTTTATTTGAAATCCAGCTTTTAGCAGTGCTTCAGTTGTGCCAATACAAATATTTGTAACAAAAATAATAATAATACACAAAACCAAAACTAATAGGACATCAACCACAACAGGGGACAACTAAGCTCTTTCATGTAGGCCAATGGGGGCCACTGCCCAATACCCCCCCCCCCCCTCCCTGCCTCCCCCTTCCCCTGCCTCCCCCTTCCCCTCAACAACAAACACCTTGTGAAAGGTGTTACCTGATTGGCCAGAGAGGGCCGTGCTACTCTGACCAACCAGGTTACAGCTTCACTAAGTACCCTGACTAGACTGCATATATAGTGTGGGTAAATCAGTGTTTTCTTCAGAGCAGATCATTTGAACCTACAGAAAGCAGCTGTGTTGAGTGGTGATAGTTAGTGCAGCAGAGGATAACACAGCGAGAGGAACCATATCATTTTCTGCTGTACTGGTTTCCATCTTGATCTATTGGCTAGATTTGAACTATGGATTTACTCCAAACACTGGACTTCTTACTCGAGCAACTCCACAGACCACTATCTATCAAATTGCACAGAGCAGGTTAGTAAATGTTCTATGATTTGAAGATACAACCAAGTAGTTAAGATTTTGTGTACAGCTGCAAAGGATTGCTAACTTGGAGTTTGTTTTACATATCAACCACAGTCTATATTACAGTGGATGCTTTGAGAAAATAGAGAACAAAACAATGTAAGCCTATATTTCCCAGTCTAATGTTACTTTGCCCAACATGGGGAAAGATGTTTAATACAAAATAATTGATGAAGTTGTAATGCAACATGTGATTAATTTCTCTATTTTAATCTTTTCTTTAGAATCTCTGCAGATGTCGCTATGTCCAGACCAACACCTCCCTGTGTGTAAAGAGGAGGTTTCTTCTGAGCAGCAGGAGAGGAACCCTGGTCTGGCCCAGGAGGAACCACAGGGTCCACAGGTCAAAGATGAAGAAATCAGAGAGACAGAGTCTCTAGTCAGCACCTCAACTGAAATGGAAAGACAAGCAGAGGACTGTGGAGAACTGACTGATGACCAGCTCCTCTTCTCAATCAATAATACATTGAACTGTGACAAGTGGGAAGAGAACAGGCAAGTTCAGAAATCACGCAAACGAAAGAAGGTGAATGATGCAATATTGCCTTTGAGCAAAAAGCTGTCCTACTTTGAGGAACTGAAATCATCGAAACAGTCCAAATCCCAAACCATGAAGCTTAAAATTGTGAAGAAAGGCAAGAAGAGATACAAGATAAGCATCATACCCTATGGATGTGATCAGTGTGGACAACACTTCTCTCAAATGGCAGACCTTAAAAGCCACCAGATAATTCACACAGGAGAGAAACTGAGAAATTGTGGTACACCGGCATGTGAATGAAGAGCATGGACTATTGGTCTTGCTTCATAAACACACCTCAACATTTACCACACAATGCATGTACTTATGTTTATATTATACATTCGTACTACAATTTGTATGCATACAGGGGGAAACAATTTAGTTGTTCATATTCTGATTAATTATTTACTGTTTTAAACCTGTACTTTCCCCCATAGTGCTATATTGCAAGTGACTGCAAAATGCAGAATAATTGATACCTTTTCTAACAGCAAGATTTGTTTTACTTGCAATTTGACATAGCTCTTTTATTATACATTTATTTAATACCATAATTGCACTTTTTTATTCTAGTTTGGTTTTTCTCGTGTCAATACAGTTGATTGAATCAAAAGGGGGCCTATATATAATATAATCACCAGTTTTGAACTGGAACTGGAACTATTTTTTACTACAACAGGCCATGTAAGTTCATATAGCAGCTCATATAGCTAGTGTTATTGTCTGTTATACAAACTGTACTCAGGAATATGAATAAAGATATTTTAATTCAATTTTAATTACATTTTGTTATTGTTTTGTTATTACATTACATTTGAGTCTAACCTTATTAGCACACAACAATACAATTGAATTACATCTGAATAGCAAAGTTATAGACCAAGCACTCAGACAATCAACATGTGATGACTCATTGTCATTGTTTTGTCTGCATGTAATGATGGTGGCTCATTTGCAATTGCTTGGTCTATAGGTTTACCATTGAATTTCACAGAATGATGGGTCATTGTTATAGTCTGATTGCAGTATCACACATTACAATAATTGTCGTATTTACATGGCATGGTAAACAAGTGGTCATTTGAACTAGAGATGTCCCGATAGTATATCGGTATCGGAACAGTACGGCCCTTATTTGGTCATATCGGTATCGGCAAATATGCCAAAATAACCACCGATCCGATACAGGGGTAAAGGTTTGACACTATGGCAGGTAAATAGCCTACAATGTTGGTGCATGTGGAGTGAGGAGTCTGCTATAAACACAACACTATAGCTAGATAGCTAGATAGCTATAAACACTATTCCCGGTCTGTGGACTTCAAAATAAGATCATTATTTTTCCATTATAAATATTATTCCCTGGTATCGGTATTCAGTATCAGCTAACACAGAAATTGTGGGTTGTTTCAAAGTCTTACTCATTTTGTATTTAATATTGCACTTGCAAGTTTATATTGTACATACCAGTACTGTATATGACATCACATCAAACTGCATTTGATTGAGTTTTTCTTTCTCTTCTGCACTGTAATGTTTTATGTATTTTTGTTTTAAAATAAGCATTTCTAATTGTATGTATTATTCCCTTGCACATTATGTAGGCCTATATTAGACATGTTATATTAGACATTGTGTTATGTTCACATCATTGGCTGCATTCCAACTGAGAAAAAATTAGCACAATACATTTTGTAAATAATTGTTCTGTTGATATATGTTTTAAGTTGTAAACATGGTTGAAATAAAACGTGTTACCTTGAAATATGCGTTGTGTACGTTCTTAAATATGGCCCAGAACAGGTTTTAAAACATTCATATTTTCCAGTTAACTATATCTCTACATTTATTGATTGCATACTAGATAGAACGTCCTTGCGGTCATGTTTCCATCCATCCATGTCCTATATATGTATTAGTAAAGGCTATTAAATTAGTGTCTATTTGGGGGTCCTTGGCGTGACGTTTGGGAACCACTGATATACAGCAGGGTATAAAGCCTTTTAAAACAAACAGCAGCATGTTGTGCACTCACTGTAAGTAAACATTGCCCTTTAACATTGTCACCACAAACAATAATAGCAATGATTGTTACAAGAACATATAGCCATTTTAACACACCTGAAACATTGCACACTAGAAAGCTGAAAGAGTGATAACAGTTCCATGTGATGATAGACCTATTTCTGTAGTTCTGCTGAAACTCATCAGAGTCAAAGAGGTGTGAAGTGGTCTCAGTTCATCCAAAATGTGATCATTAGCAGGTGATCTGTCCAATGCCAGACAACGAGTGACCATTAACACGTTTAATCTCTGCATTTGAATGCATATAGTCAATGAAGCATCAGCCATCATCATTTAGCACGTGTACATTTTAACATGGGGAAAGAATGTGGGGTTTGTTCATTATTTAGCATTTGAAAAACATTGAATAAAAGTGCATTCATCACCACCATATTGAGAGAGAACCCTGCAAAAATGTATCAGCTTATGTTTTTGTTCAATGTATTTTCATTCAATCCCTTCCAGTTTCACTATGACTTATATGACTGGATATGGAGACAGTAACCTATGTTACTGAACAAACAAATAATTAATATAGGATATAATTGAATAAGTATAATGATATATCCGGATTTATCTTGACTTATCCTGATCATTTATTAATACTATGGACACATGTTTCTGCACACAGGCCTACACATTACACAATGGGATTTCACTGTAAATATAGATAAGAAATGAAATGAAACCAATAGCGCACAATAGGATATGAGACTTTGATTTGACAATATACTTATTTGCTGTTCCAGTCCTGTACAGAAACCAGACCACTGTCTTCTATACTAAAGTGGAAACAAATTGAACCTACATTACAACCTAACACATAAAATACAAGGGGTGCTGTAGGCTACTTGTAAAAGACAAGATGTGAAGGCTTGTCTACTATTTATAAATATTGTTTGAAACAAATAGGCCTAACTGTTTTACTTCCGTTTTCTTGTTTTTAATAAATGTTTAGTCAAGAAGTCAAGATTTGTTTTTTATCTGTGGTTTGTAAGTGTTCCAAGATAAATTAAGAAAAATGGGATGTAAATCGCAGTATGAGCAGTTGTTTCTTCACCAGAGCTGGTTCTCCTTGGTTCTGATGTTACTGAAATAATGTGGAGAAATCCTCAAGATTAATGGCTCTGCTGCAGTAACAATTAATTCATATCCACTTATTCAATAGTTAGATTGTACATATTTATCCAGATACTGAGTAAGTCATTTTTGGATGAACTACTACACTGCTTTTTAAGGTTTATTATAAACCAGCAGTTGTTATGCACCACATGTGGAAGAACTCCCAGAAAACAGCAGGTATGCTGGCACTCTTATTTATTTTAAATCACAATGAAATACTGTTCTGTTTCCCACTGCATTTGATTGAGTTAGTCTTTCTCTTCTGCACTGTAATGTTTTATGTATTTTTGTTTTAGTTATGATTTTATATATGTTTCCTGATGTGTGCAAAGCACATTGAAATGCCTTGTTGGAATTTGCTATACCAATAACGTTATTTTATATTTATGCTGGCTCCTGCTTTGACTTTAAGAAACTCCTCAATGGATCACTAGACTAGTAGACTAAATATTGTTCAACCAAAGTGGACTGTTATGTTCAAGTGGACTCTGTTTTCGACCATTGAATGTTTTTTCTCCAAATTAACTAGAAAACCAGTTCTTAAAGGGGCATTCCACTCATTTTCAACATTTTACTATGTCATTATATACCTTAGAGCTGTTGTGTGGAAATAATTTAAAAAAAGTCACCCCATTCTGTTTCCTAGAACTGGAGGTCTGAAAAAAACACCATTAACGTGGTGACATCTTGGTGATGTCATCAAGCTTTATTTGAAATCCAGCTTTTAGCAGTGCTTCAGTTGTGCCAATACAAATATTTGTAACAAAAATAATAATAATACACAAAACCAAAACTAATAGGACATCAACAACAACAGGGGACAACTAAGCTCTTTCATGTAGGCCAATAGGGGCCACTGCCCAATACCCCCCCCCCCTCCCTGCCTCCCCCTTCCCCTGCCTCCCCCTTCCCCTCAACAACAAACACCTTGTGAAAGGTGTTACCTGATTGGCCAGAGAGGGCCGTGCTACTCTGACCAACCAGGTTACAGCTTCACTAAGTACCCTGACTAGACTGCATATATAGTGTGGGTAAATCAGTGTTTTCTTCAGAGCAGATCATTTGAACCTACAGAAAGCAGCTGTGTTGAGTGGTGATAGTTAGTGCAGCAGAGGATAACACAGCGAGAGGAACCATATCATTTTCTGCTGTACTGGTTTCCATCTTGATCTATTGGCTAGATTTGAACTATGGATTTACTCCAAACACTGGACTTCTTACTCGAGCAACTCCACAGACCACTATCTATCAAATTGCACAGAGCAGGTTAGTAAATGTTCTATGATTTGAAGATACAACCAAGTAGTTAAGATTTTGTGTACAGCTGCAAAGGATTGCTAACTTGGAGTTTGTTTTACATATCAACCACAGTCTATATTACAGTGGATGCTTTGAGAAAATAGAGAACAAAACAATGTAAGCCTATATTTCCCAGTCTAATGTTACTTTGCCCAACATGGGGAAAGATGTTTAATACAAAATAATTTATGAAGTTGTAATGCAACATGTGATTAATTTCTCTATTTTAATCTTTTCTTTAGAATCTCTGCAGATGTCGCTATGTCCAGACCAACACCTCCCTGTGTGTAAAGAGGAGGTTTCTTCTGAGCAGCAGGAGAGGAACCCTGGTCTGGCCCAGGAGGAACCACAGGGTCCACAGGTCAAAGATGAAGAAATCAGAGAGACAGAGTCTCTAGTCAGCACCTCAACTGAAATGGAAAGACAAGCAGAGGACTGTGGAGAACTGACTGATGACCAGCTCCTCTTCTCAATCAATAATACATTGAACTGTGACAAGTGGGAAGAGAACAGGCAAGTTCAGAAATCACGCAAACGAAAGAAGGTGAATGATGCAATATTGCCTTTGAGCAAAAAGCTGTCCTACTTTGAGGAACTGAAATCATCGAAACAGTCCAAATCCCAAACCATGAAGCTTAAAATTGTGAAGAAAGGCAAGAAGAGATACAAGATAAGCATCATACCCTATGGATGTGATCAGTGTGGACAACACTTCTCTCAAATGGCAGACCTTAAAAGCCACCAGATAATTCACACAGGAGAGAAACTGAGAAATTGTGGTACACCGGCATGTGAATGAAGAGCATGGACTATTGGTCTTGCTTCATAAACACACCTCAACATTTACCACACAATGCATGTACTTATGTTTATATTATAAATTCGTACTACAATTTGTATGCATACAGGGGGAAACAATTTAGTTGTTCATATTCTGATTAATTATGTACTGTTTTAAACCTGTACTTTCCCCCATAGTGCTATATTGCAAGTGACTGCAAAATGCAGAATAATTGATACCTTTTCTAACAGCAAGATTTGTTTTACTTGCAATTTGACATAGCTCTTTTATTATACATTTATTTAATACCATAATTGCACTTTTTTATTCTAGTTTGGTTTTTCTCGTGTCAATACAGTTGATTGAATCAAAAGGGGGCCTATATATAATATAATCACCAGTTTTGAACTGGAACTGGAACTATTTTTTACTACAACAGGCCATGTAAGTTCATATAGCAGCTCATATAGCTAGTGTTATTGTCTGTTATACAAACTGTACTCAGGAATATGAATAAAGAGATTTTAATTCAATTTTAATTACATTTTGTTATTGTTTTGTTATTACATTACATTTGAGTCTAACCTTATTAGCACACAACAATACAATTGAATTACATCTGAATAGCAAAGTTATAGACCAAGCACTCAGACAATCAACATGTGATGACTCATTGTCATTGTTTTGTCTGCATGTAATGATGGTGGCTCATTTGCAATTGCTTGGTCTATAGGTTTACCATTGAATTTCACAGAATGATGGGTCATTGTTATAGTCTGATTGCAGTATCACACATTACAATAATTGTCGTATTTACATGGCATGGTAAACAAGTGGTCATTTGAACTAGAGATGTCCCGATAGTATATCGGTATCGGAACAGTACGGCCCTTATTTGGTCATATCGGTATCGGCAAATATGCCAAAATAACCACCGATCCGATACAGGGGTAAAGGTTTGACACTATGGCAGGTAAATAGCCTACAATGTTGGTGCATGTGGAGTGAGGAGTCTGCTATAAACACAACACTATAGCTAGATAGCTAGATAGCTATAAACACTATTCCCGGTCTGTGGACTTCAAAATAAGATCATTATTTTTCCATTATAAATATTATTCCCTGGTATCGGTATTCAGTATCAGCTAACACAGAAATTGTGGGTTGTTTCAAAGTCTTACTCATTTTGTATTTAATATTGCACTTGCAAGTTTATATTGTACATACCAGTACTGTATATGACATCACATCAAACTGCATTTGATTGAGTTTTTCTTTCTCTTCTGCACTGTAATGTTTTATGTATTTTTGTTTTAAAATAAGCATTTCTAATTGTATGTATTATTCCCTTGCACATTATGTAGGCCTATATTAGACATGTTATATTAGACATTGTGTTATGTTCACATCATTGGCTGCATTCCAACTGAGAAGAAATTAGCACAATACATTTTGTAAATAATTGTTCTATTGATATATGTTTTAAGTTGTAAACATGGTTGAAATAAAACGTGTTACCTTGAAATATGCGTTGTGTACGTTCTTAAATATGGCCCAGAACAGGTTTTAAAACATTCATATTTTCCAGTTAACTATATCTCTACATGTATTGATTGCATACTAGATAGAACGTCCTTGCGGTCATGTTTCCATCCATCCATGTCCTATATATGTATTAGTAAAGGCTATTAAATTAGTGTCTATTTGGGGGTCCTTGGCGTGACGTTTGGGAACCACTGATATACAGCAGGGTATAAAGCCTTTTAAAACAAACAGCAGCATGTTGTGCACTCACTGTAAGTAAACATTGCCCTTTAACATTGTCACCACAAACAATAATAGCAATTATTGTTACAAGAACATATAGCCATTTTAACACACCTGAAACATTGCACACTAGAAAGCTGAAATAGTGATAACAGTTCCATGTGATGATAGACCTATTTCTGTAGTTCTGCTGAAACTCATCAGAGTCAAAGAGGTGTGAAGTGGTCTCAGTTCATCCAAAATGTGATCATTAGCAGGTGATCTGTCCAATGCCAGACAACGAGTGACCATTAACACGTTTAATCTCTGCATTTGAATGCATATAGTCAATGAAGCATCAGCCATCATCATTTAGCATGTGTACATTTTAACATGGGGAAAGAATGTGGGGTTTGTTCATTATTTAGCATTTGAAAAACATTGAATAAAAGTGCATTCATCACCACCATATTGAGAGAGAACCCTGCAAAAATGTATCAGCTTATGTTTTTGTTCAATGTATTTTCATTCAATCCCTTCCAGTTTCACTATGACTTATATGACTGGATATGGAGACAGTAACCTCTGTTACTGAACAAACAAATAATTAATATAGGATATAATTGAATAAGTATAATGATATATCCGGATTTATCTTGACTTATCCTGATCATTCATTAATACTATGGACACATGTTTCTGCACACAGGCCTACACATTACACAATGGGATTTCACTGTAAATATAGATAAGAAATGAAATGAAACCAATAGCGCACAATAGGATATGAGACTTTGATTTGACAATATACTTATTTGCTGTTCCAGTCCTGTACAGAAACCAGACCACTGTCTTCTATACTAAAGTGGAAACAAATTGAACCTACATTACAACCTAACACATAAAATACAAGGGGTGCTGTATATAGGCTACTTGTAAAAGACAAGATGTGAAGGCTTGTCTACTATTTATAAATATTGTTTGAAACAAATAGGCCTAACTGTTTTATTTCCGTTTTCTTGTTTTTAATAAATGTTTAGTCAATAAGTCAAGATTTGTTTTTTATCTGTGGTTTGTAAGTGTTCCAAGATAAATTAAGATAAATGGGATGTAAATCACAGTATGAGCAGTTGTTTCTTCACCAGAGCTGGTTCTCCTTGGTTCTGATGTTACTGAAATAATGTGGAGAAATCCTCAAGCTCTGCTGCAGTAACAATTAATTCATATCCACTTATTCAATAGTTAGATTGTACATATTTATCCAGATACTGAGTAAGTCATTTTTGGATGAACTACTATACTGCTTTTTAAGGTGTATTATAAACCAGCAGTTGTTATGCACCACATGTGGAAGAACTCCCAGAAAACAGCAGGTATGCTGGCACTCTTATTTATTTTAAATCACAATGAAATACTGTTCTGTTTCCCACTGCATTTGATTGAGTTAGTCTTTCTCTTCTGCACTGTAATGTTTTATGTATTTTTGTTTTAGTTATGATTTTATATATGTTTCCTGATGTGTGCAAAGCACATTGAAATGCCTTGTTGGAATTTGCTATACCAATAACGTTATTTTATATTTATGCTGGCTCCTGCTTTGACTTTAAGAAACTCCTCAATGGATCACTAGACTAGTAGACTAAATATTGTTCAACCAAAGTGGACTGTTATGTTCAAGTGGACTCTGTTTTCGACCATTGAATGTTTTTTCTCCAAATTAACTAGAAAACCAGTTCTTAAAGGGGCATTCCACTCATTTTCAACATTTTACTATGTCATTATATACCTTAGAGCTGTTGTGTGGAAATAATTTAAAAAAAGTCACCCCATTCTGTTTCCTAGAACTGGAGGTCTGAAAAAAACACCATTAACGTGGTGACATCTTGGTGATGTCATCAAGCTTTATTTGAAATCCAGCTTTTAGCAGTGCTTCAGTTGTGCCAATACAAATATTTGTAACAAAAATAATAATAATACACAAAACCAAAACTAATAGGACATCAACAACAACAGGGGACAACTAAGCTCTTTCATGTAGGCCAATAGGGGCCACTGCCCAATACCCCCCCCCCCTCCCTGCCTCCCCCTTCCCCTGCCTCCCCCTTCCCCTCAACAACAAACACCTTGTGAAAGGTGTTACCTGATTGGCCAGAGAGGGCCGTGCTACTCTGACCAACCAGGTTACAGCTTCACTAAGTACCCTGACTAGACTGCATATATAGTGTGGGTAAATCAGTGTTTTCTTCAGAGCAGATCATTTGAACCTACAGAAAGCAGCTGTGTTGAGTGGTGATAGTTAGTGCAGCAGAGGATAACACAGCGAGAGGAACCATATCATTTTCTGCTGTACTGGTTTCCATCTTGATCTATTGGCTAGATTTGAACTATGGATTTACTCCAAACACTGGACTTCTTACTCGAGCAACTCCACAGACCACTATCTATCAAATTGCACAGAGCAGGTTAGTAAATGTTCTATGATTTGAAGATACAACCAAGTAGTTAAGATTTTGTGTACAGCTGCAAAGGATTGCTAACTTGGAGTTTGTTTTACATATCAACCACAGTCTATATTACAGTGGATGCTTTGAGAAAATAGAGAACAAAACAATGTAAGCCTATATTTCCCAGTCTAATGTTACTTTGCCCAACATGGGGAAAGATGTTTAATACAAAATAATTTATGAAGTTGTAATGCAACATGTGATTAATTTCTCTATTTTAATCTTTTCTTTAGAATCTCTGCAGATGTCGCTATGTCCAGACCAACACCTCCCTGTGTGTAAAGAGGAGGTTTCTTCTGAGCAGCAGGAGAGGAACCCTGGTCTGGCCCAGGAGGAACCACAGGGTCCACAGGTCAAAGATGAAGAAATCAGAGAGACAGAGTCTCTAGTCAGCACCTCAACTGAAATGGAAAGACAAGCAGAGGACTGTGGAGAACTGACTGATGACCAGCTCCTCTTCTCAATCAATAATACATTGAACTGTGACAAGTGGGAAGAGAACAGGCAAGTTCAGAAATCACGCAAACGAAAGAAGGTGAATGATGCAATATTGCCTTTGAGCAAAAAGCTGTCCTACTTTGAGGAACTGAAATCATCGAAACAGTCCAAATCCCAAACCATGAAGCTTAAAATTGTGAAGAAAGGCAAGAAGAGATACAAGATAAGCATCATACCCTATGGATGTGATCAGTGTGGACAACACTTCTCTCAAATGGCAGACCTTAAAAGCCACCAGATAATTCACACAGGAGAGAAACTGAGAAATTGTGGTACACCGGCATGTGAATGAAGAGCATGGACTATTGGTCTTGCTTCATAAACACACCTCAACATTTACCACACAATGCATGTACTTATGTTTATATTATAAATTCGTACTACAATTTGTATGCATACAGGGGGAAACAATTTAGTTGTTCATATTCTGATTAATTATTTACTGTTTTAAACCTGTACTTTCCCCCATAGTGCTATATTGCAAGTGACTGCAAAATGCAGAATAATTGATACCTTTTCTAACAGCAAGATTTGTTTTACTTGCAATTTGACATAGCTCTTTTATTATACATTTATTTAATACCATAATTGCACTTTTTTATTCTAGTTTGGTTTTTCTCGTGTCAATACAGTTGATTGAATCAAAAGGGGGCCTATATATAATATAATCACCAGTTTTGAACTGGAACTGGAACTATTTTTTACTACAACAGGCCATGTAAGTTCATATAGCAGCTCATATAGCTAGTGTTATTGTCTGTTATACAAACTGTACTCAGGAATATGAATAAAGAGATTTTAATTCAATTTTAATTACATTTTGTTATTGTTTTGTTATTACATTACATTTGAGTCTAACCTTATTAGCACACAACAATACAATTGAATTACATCTGAATAGCAAAGTTATAGACCAAGCACTCAGACAATCAACATGTGATGACTCATTGTCATTGTTTTGTCTGCATGTAATGATGGTGGCTCATTTGCAATTGCTTGGTCTATAGGTTTACCATTGAATTTCACAGAATGATGGGTCATTGTTATAGTCTGATTGCAGTATCACACATTACAATAATTGTCGTATTTACATGGCATGGTAAACAAGTGGTCATTTGAACTAGAGATGTCCCGATAGTATATCGGTATCGGAACAGTACGGCCCTTATTTGGTCATATCGGTATCGGCAAATATGCCAAAATAACCACCGATCCGATACAGGGGTAAAGGTTTGACACTATGGCAGGTAAATAGCCTACAATGTTGGTGCATGTGGAGTGAGGAGTCTGCTATAAACACAACACTATAGCTAGATAGCTAGATAGCTATAAACACTATTCCCGGTCTGTGGACTTCAAAATAAGATCATTATTTTTCCATTATAAATATTATTCCCTGGTATCGGTATTCAGTATCAGCTAACACAGAAATTGTGGGTTGTTTCAAAGTCTTACTCATTTTGTATTTAATATTGCACTTGCAAGTTTATATTGTACATACCAGTACTGTATATGACATCACATCAAACTGCATTTGATTGAGTTTTTCTTTCTCTTCTGCACTGTAATGTTTTATGTATTTTTGTTTTAAAATAAGCATTTCTAATTGTATGTATTATTCCCTTGCACATTATGTAGGCCTATATTAGACATGTTATATTAGACATTGTGTTATGTTCACATCATTGGCTGCATTCCAACTGAGAAGAAATTAGCACAATACATTTTGTAAATAATTGTTCTATTGATATATGTTTTAAGTTGTAAACATGGTTGAAATAAAACGTGTTACCTTGAAATATGCGTTGTGTACGTTCTTAAATATGGCCCAGAACAGGTTTTAAAACATTCATATTTTCCAGTTAACTATATCTCTACATTTATTGATTGCATACTAGATAGAACGTCCTTGCGGTCATGTTTCCATCCATCCATGTCCTATATATGTATTAGTAAAGGCTATTAAATTAGTGTCTATTTGGGGGTCCTTGGCGTGACGTTTGGGAACCACTGATATACAGCAGGGTATAAAGCCTTTTAAAACAAACAGCAGCATGTTGTGCACTCACTGTAAGTAAACATTGCCCTTTAACATTGTCACCACAAACAATAATAGCAATTATTGTTACAAGAACATATAGCCATTTTAACACACCTGAAACATTGCACACTAGAAAGCTGAAATAGTGATAACAGTTCCATGTGATGATAGACCTATTTCTGTAGTTCTGCTGAAACTCATCAGAGTCAAAGAGGTGTGAAGTGGTCTCAGTTCATCCAAAATGTGATCATTAGCAGGTGATCTGTCCAATGCCAGACAACGAGTGACCATTAACACGTTTAATCTCTGCATTTGAATGCATATAGTCAATGAAGCATCAGCCATCATCATTTAGCATGTGTACATTTTAACATGGGGAAAGAATGTGGGGTTTGTTCATTATTTAGCATTTGAAAAACATTGAATAAAAGTGCATTCATCACCACCATATTGAGAGAGAACCCTGCAAAAATGTATCAGCTTATGTTTTTGTTCAATGTATTTTCATTCAATCCCTTCCAGTTTCACTATGACTTATATGACTGGATATGGAGACAGTAACCTCTGTTACTGAACAAACAAATAATTAATATAGGATATAATTGAATAAGTATAATGATATATCCGGATTTATCTTGACTTATCCTGATCATTCATTAATACTATGGACACATGTTTCTGCACACAGGCCTACACATTACACAATGGGATTTCACTGTAAATATAGATAAGAAATGAAATGAAACCAATAGCGCACAATAGGATATGAGACTTTGATTTGACAATATACTTATTTGCTGTTCCAGTCCTGTACAGAAACCAGACCACTGTCTTCTATACTAAAGTGGAAACAAATTGAACCTACATTACAACCTAACACATAAAATACAAGGGGTGCTGTATATAGGCTACTTGTAAAAGACAAGATGTGAAGGCTTGTCTACTATTTATAAATATTGTTTGAAACAAATAGGCCTAACTGTTTTATTTCCGTTTTCTTGTTTTTAATAAATGTTTAGTCAATAAGTCAAGATTTGTTTTTTATCTGTGGTTTGTAAGTGTTCCAAGATAAATTAAGATAAATGGGATGTAAATCACAGTATGAGCAGTTGTTTCTTCACCAGAGCTGGTTCTCCTTGGTTCTGATGTTACTGAAATAATGTGGAGAAATCCTCAAGCTCTGCTGCAGTAACAATTAATTCATATCCACTTATTCAATAGTTAGATTGTACATATTTATCCAGATACTGAGTAAGTCATTTTTGGATGAACTACTATACTGCTTTTTAAGGTGTATTATAAACCAGCAGTTGTTATGCACCACATGTGGAAGAACTCCCAGAAAACAGCAGGTATGCTGGCACTCTTATTTATTTTAAATCACAATGAAATACTGTTCTGTTTCCCACTGCATTTGATTGAGTTTGTCTTTCTCTTCTGCACTGTAATGTTTTATGTATTTTTGTTTTAGTTATGATTTTATATATGTTTTCTGATGTGTGCAAAGCACATTGAAATGCCTTGTTGGAATTTGCTATACCAATAACGTTATTTTATATTTATGCTGGCTCCTGCTTTGACTTTAAGAAACTCCTCAATGGATCACTAGACTAGTAGACTAAATATTGTTCAACCAAAGTGGACTGTTATGTTCAAGTGGACTCTGTTTTCGACCATTGAATGTTTTTTCTCCAAATTAACTAGAAAACCAGTTCTTAAAGGGGCATTCCACTCATTTTCAACATTTTACTATGTCATTATATACCTTAGAGCTGTTGTGTGGAAATAATTTAAAAAAAGTCACCCCATTCTGTTTCCTAGAACTGGAGGTCTGAAAAAAACACCATTAACGTGGTGACATCTTGGTGATGTCATCAAGCTTTATTTGAAATCCAGCTTTTAGCAGTGCTTCAGTTGTGCCAATACAAATATTTGTAACAAAAATAATAATAATACACAAAACCAAAACTAATAGGACATCAACAACAACAGGGGACAACTAAGCTCTTTCATGTAGGCCAATGGGGGCCACTGCCCAATACCCCCCCCCCCCCCTCCCTGCCTCCCCCTTCCCCTGCCTCCCCCTTCCCCTCAACAACAAACACCTTGTGAAAGGTGTTACCTGATTGGCCAGAGAGGGCCGTGCTACTCTGACCAACCAGGTTACAGCTTCACTAAGTACCCTGACTAGACTGCATATATAGTGTGGGTAAATCAGTGTTTTCTTCAGAGCAGATCATTTGAACCTACAGAAAGCAGCTGTGTTGAGTGGTGATAGTTAGTGCAGCAGAGGATAACACAGCGAGAGGAACCATATCATTTTCTGCTGTACTGGTTTCCATCTTGATCTATTGGCTAGATTTGAACTATGGATTTACTCCAAACACTGGACTTCTTACTCGAGCAACTCCACAGACCACTATCTATCAAATTGCACAGAGCAGGTTAGTAAATGTTCTATGATTTGAAGATACAACCAAGTAGTTAAGATTTTGTGTACAGCTGCAAAGGATTGCTAACTTGGAGTTTGTTTTACATATCAACCACAGTCTATATTACAGTGGATGCTTTGAGAAAATAGAGAACAAAACAATGTAAGCCTATATTTCCCAGTCTAATGTTACTTTGCCCAACATGGGGAAAGATGTTTAATACAAAATAATTGATGAAGTTGTAATGCAACATGTGATTAATTTCTCTATTTTAATCTTTTCTTTAGAATCTCTGCAGATGTCGCTATGTCCAGACCAACACCTCCCTGTGTGTAAAGAGGAGGTTTCTTCTGAGCAGCAGGAGAGGAACCCTGGTCTGGCCCAGGAGGAACCACAGGGTCCACAGGTCAAAGATGAAGAAATCAGAGAGACAGAGTCTCTAGTCAGCACCTCAACTGAAATGGAAAGACAAGCAGAGGACTGTGGAGAACTGACTGATGACCAGCTCCTCTTCTCAATCAATAATACATTGAACTGTGACAAGTGGGAAGAGAACAGGCAAGTTCAGAAATCACGCAAACGAAAGAAGGTGAATGATGCAATATTGCCTTTGAGCAAAAAGCTGTCCTACTTTGAGGAACTGAAATCATCGAAACAGTCCAAATCCCAAACCATGAAGCTTAAAATTGTGAAGAAAGGCAAGAAGAGATACAAGATAAGCATCATACCCTATGGATGTGATCAGTGTGGACAACACTTCTCTCAAATGGCAGACCTTAAAAGCCACCAGATAATTCACACAGGAGAGAAACTGAGAAATTGTGGTACACCGGCATGTGAATGAAGAGCATGGACTATTGGTCTTGCTTCATAAACACACCTCAACATTTACCACACAATGCATGTACTTATGTTTATATTATAAATTCGTACTACAATTTGTATGCATACAGGGGGAAACAATTTAGTTGTTCATATTCTGATTAATTATTTACTGTTTTAAACCTGTACTTTCCCCCATAGTGCTATATCGCAAGTGACTGCAAAATGCAGAATAATTGATACCTTTTCTAACAGCAAGATTTGTTTTACTTGCAATTTGACATAGCTCTTTTATTATACATTTATTTAATACCATAATTGCACTTTTTTATTCTAGTTTGGTTTTTCTCGTGTCAATACAGTTGATTGAATCAAAAGGGGGCCTATATATAATATAATCACCAGTTTTGAACTGGAACTGGAACTATTTTTTACTACAACAGGCCATGTAAGTTCATATAGCAGCTCATATAGCTAGTGTTATTGTCTGTTATACAAACTGTACTCAGGAATATGAATAAAGAGATTTTAATTCAATTTTAATTACATTTTGTTATTGTTTTGTTATTACATTACATTTGAGTCTAACCTTATTAGCACACAACAATACAATTGAATTACATCTGAATAGCAAAGTTATAGACCAAGCACTCAGACAATCAACATGTGATGACTCATTGTCATTGTTTTGTCTGCATGTAATGATGGTGGCTCATTTGCAATTGCTTGGTCTATAGGTTTACCATTGAATTTCACAGAATGATGGGTCATTGTTATAGTCTGATTGCAGTATCACACATTACAATAATTGTCGTATTTACATGGCATGGTAAACAAGTGGTCATTTGAACTAGAGATGTCCCGATAGTATATCGGTATCGGAACAGTACGGCCCTTATTTGGTCATATCGGTATCGGCAAATATGCCAAAATAACCACCGATCCGATACAGGGGTAAAGGTTTGACACTATGGCAGGTAAATAGCCTACAATGTTGGTGCATGTGGAGTGAGGAGTCTGCTATAAACACAACACTATAGCTAGATAGCTAGATAGCTATAAACACTATTCCCGGTCTGTGGACTTCAAAATAAGATCATTATTTTTCCATTATAAATATTATTCCCTGGTATCGGTATTCAGTATCAGCTAACACAGAAATTGTGGGTTGTTTCAAAGTCTTACTCATTTTGTATTTAATATTGCACTTGCAAGTTTATATTGTACATACCAGTACTGTATATGACATCACATCAAACTGCATTTGATTGAGTTTTTCTTTCTCTTCTGCACTGTAATGTTTTATGTATTTTTGTTTTAAAATAAGCATTTCTAATTGTATGTATTATTCCCTTGCACATTATGTAGGCCTATATTAGACATGTTATATTAGACATTGTGTTATGTTCACATCATTGGCTGCATTCCAACTGAGAAGAAATTAGCACAATACATTTTGTAAATAATTGTTCTATTGATATATGTTTTAAGTTGTAAACATGGTTGAAATAAAACGTGTTACCTTGAAATATGCGTTGTGTACGTTCTTAAATATGGCCCAGAACAGGTTTTAAAACATTCATATTTTCCAGTTAACTATATCTCTACATTTATTGATTGCATACTAGATAGAACGTCCTTGCGGTCATGTTTCCATCCATCCATGTCCTATATATGTATTAGTAAAGGCTATTAAATTAGTGTCTATTTGGGGGTCCTTGGCGTGACGTTTGGGAACCACTGATATACAGCAGGGTATAAAGCCTTTTAAAACAAACAGCAGCATGTTGTGCACTCACTGTAAGTAAACATTGCCCTTTAACATTGTCACCACAAACAATAATAGCAATTATTGTTACAAGAACATATAGCCATTTTAACACACCTGAAACATTGCACACTAGAAAGCTGAAATAGTGATAACAGTTCCATGTGATGATAGACCTATTTCTGTAGTTCTGCTGAAACTCATCAGAGTCAAAGAGGTGTGAAGTGGTCTCAGTTCATCCAAAATGTGATCATTAGCAGGTGATCTGTCCAATGCCAGACAACGAGTGACCATTAACACGTTTAATCTCTGCATTTGAATGCATATAGTCAATGAAGCATCAGCCATCATCATTTAGCATGTGTACATTTTAACATGGGGAAAGAATGTGGGGTTTGTTCATTATTTAGCATTTGAAAAACATTGAATAAAAGTGCATTCATCACCACCATATTGAGAGAGAACCCTGCAAAAATGTATCAGCTTATGTTTTTGTTCAATGTATTTTCATTCAATCCCTTCCAGTTTCACTATGACTTATATGACTGGATATGGAGACAGTAACCTCTGTTACTGAACAAACAAATAATTAATATAGGATATAATTGAATAAGTATAATGATATATCCGGATTTATCTTGACTTATCCTGATCATTCATTAATACTATGGACACATGTTTCTGCACACAGGCCTACACATTACACAATGGGATTTCACTGTAAATATAGATAAGAAATGAAATGAAACCAATAGCGCACAATAGGATATGAGACTTTGATTTGACAATATACTTATTTGCTGTTCCAGTCCTGTACAGAAACCAGACCACTGTCTTCTATACTAAAGTGGAAACAAATTGAACCTACATTACAACCTAACACATAAAATACAAGGGGTGCTGTATATAGGCTACTTGTAAAAGACAAGATGTGAAGGCTTGTCTACTATTTATAAATATTGTTTGAAACAAATAGGCCTAACTGTTTTATTTCCGTTTTCTTGTTTTTAATAAATGTTTAGTCAATAAGTCAAGATTTGTTTTTTATCTGTGGTTTGTAAGTGTTCCAAGATAAATTAAGATAAATGGGATGTAAATCACAGTATGAGCAGTTGTTTCTTCACCAGAGCTGGTTCTCCTTGGTTCTGATGTTACTGAAATAATGTGGAGAAATCCTCAAGCTCTGCTGCAGTAACAATTAATTCATATCCACTTATTCAATAGTTAGATTGTACATATTTATCCAGATACTGAGTAAGTCATTTTTGGATGAACTACTATACTGCTTTTTAAGGTGTATTATAAACCAGCAGTTGTTATGCACCACATGTGGAAGAACTCCCAGAAAACAGCAGGTATGCTGGCACTCTTATTTATTTTAAATCACAATGAAATACTGTTCTGTTTCCCACTGCATTTGATTGAGTTTGTCTTTCTCTTCTGCACTGTAATGTTTTATGTATTTTTGTTTTAGTTATGATTTTATATATGTTTTCTGATGTGTGCAAAGCACATTGAAATGCCTTGTTGGAATTTGCTATACCAATAACGTTATTTTATATTTATGCTGGCTCCTGCTTTGACTTTAATAAACTCCTCAATGGATCACTAGACTAGTAGACTAAATATTGTTCAACCAAAGTGGACTGTTATGTTCAAGTGGACTCTGTTTTCGACCATTGAATGTTTTTTCTCCAAATTAACTAGAAAACCAGTTCTTAAAGGGGCATTCCACTCATTTTCAACATTTTACTATGTCATTATATACCTTAGAGCTGTTGTGTGGAAATAATTTAAAAAAAGTCACCCCATTCTGTTTCCTAGAACTGGAGGTCTGAAAAAAACACCATTAACGTGGTGACATCTTGGTGATGTCATCAAGCTTTATTTGAAATCCAGCTTTTAGCAGTGCTTCAGTTGTGCCAATACAAATATTTGTAACAAAAATAATAATAATACACAAAACCAAAACTAATAGGACATCAACAACAACAGGGGACAACTAAGCTCTTTCATGTAGGCCAATGGGGGCCACTGCCCAATACCCCCCCCCCCCTCCCTGCCTCCCCCTTCCCCTGCCTCCCCCTTCCCCTCAACAACAAACACCTTGTGAAAGGTGTTACCTGATTGGCCAGAGAGGGCCGTGCTACTCTGACCAACCAGGTTACAGCTTCACTAAGTACCCTGACTAGACTGCATATATAGTGTGGGTAAATCAGTGTTTTCTTCAGAGCAGATCATTTGAACCTACAGAAAGCAGCTGTGTTGAGTGGTGATAGTTAGTGCAGCAGAGGATAACACAGCGAGAGGAACCATATCATTTTCTGCTGTACTGGTTTCCATCTTGATCTATTGGCTAGATTTGAACTATGGATTTACTCCAAACACTGGACTTCTTACTCGAGCAACTCCACAGACCACTATCTATCAAATTGCACAGAGCAGGTTAGTAAATGTTCTATGATTTGAAGATACAACCAAGTAGTTAAGATTTTGTGTACAGCTGCAAAGGATTGCTAACTTGGAGTTTGTTTTACATATCAACCACAGTCTATATTACAGTGGATGCTTTGAGAAAATAGAGAACAAAACAATGTAAGCCTATATTTCCCAGTCTAATGTTACTTTGCCCAACATGGGGAAAGATGTTTAATACAAAATAATTGATGAAGTTGTAATGCAACATGTGATTAATTTCTCTATTTTAATCTTTTCTTTAGAATCTCTGCAGATGTCGCTATGTCCAGACCAACACCTCCCTGTGTGTAAAGAGGAGGTTTCTTCTGAGCAGCAGGAGAGGAACCCTGGTCTGGCCCAGGAGGAACCACAGGGTCCACAGGTCAAAGATGAAGAAATCAGAGAGACAGAGTCTCTAGTCAGCACCTCAACTGAAATGGAAAGACAAGCAGAGGACTGTGGAGAACTGACTGATGACCAGCTCCTCTTCTCAATCAATAATACATTGAACTGTGACAAGTGGGAAGAGAACAGGCAAGTTCAGAAATCACGCAAACGAAAGAAGGTGAATGATGCAATATTGCCTTTGAGCAAAAAGCTGTCCTACTTTGAGGAACTGAAATCATCGAAACAGTCCAAATCCCAAACCATGAAGCTTAAAATTGTGAAGAAAGGCAAGAAGAGATACAAGATAAGCATCATACCCTATGGATGTGATCAGTGTGGACAACACTTCTCTCAAATGGCAGACCTTAAAAGCCACCAGATAATTCACACAGGAGAGAAACTGAGAAATTGTGGTACACCGGCATGTGAATGAAGAGCATGGACTATTGGTCTTGCTTCATAAACACACCTCAACATTTACCACACAATGCATGTACTTATGTTTATATTATAAATTCGTACTACAATTTGTATGCATACAGGGGGAAACAATTTAGTTGTTCATATTCTGATTAATTATTTACTGTTTTAAACCTGTACTTTCCCCCATAGTGCTATATCGCAAGTGACTGCAAAATGCAGAATAATTGATACCTTTTCTAACAGCAAGATTTGTTTTACTTGCAATTTGACATAGCTCTTTTATTATACATTTATTTAATACCATAATTGCACTTTTTTATTCTAGTTTGGTTTTTCTCGTGTCAATACAGTTGATTGAATCAAAAGGGGGCCTATATATAATATAATCACCAGTTTTGAACTGGAACTGGAACTATTTTTTACTACAACAGGCCATGTAAGTTCATATAGCAGCTCATATAGCTAGTGTTATTGTCTGTTATACAAACTGTACTCAGGAATATGAATAAAGAGATTTTAATTCAATTTTAATTACATTTTGTTATTGTTTTGTTATTACATTACATTTGAGTCTAACCTTATTAGCACACAACAATACAATTGAATTACATCTGAATAGCAAAGTTATAGACCAAGCACTCAGACAATCAACATGTGATGACTCATTGTCATTGTTTTGTCTGCATGTAATGATGGTGGCTCATTTGCAATTGCTTGGTCTATAGGTTTACCATTGAATTTCACAGAATGATGGGTCATTGTTATAGTCTGATTGCAGTATCACACATTACAATAATTGTCGTATTTACATGGCATGGTAAACAAGTGGTCATTTGAACTAGAGATGTCCCGATAGTATATCGGTATCGGAACAGTACGGCCCTTATTTGGTCATATCGGTATCGGCAAATATGCCAAAATAACCACCGATCCGATACAGGGGTAAAGGTTTGACACTATGGCAGGTAAATAGCCTACAATGTTGGTGCATGTGGAGTGAGGAGTCTGCTATAAACACAACACTATAGCTAGATAGCTAGATAGCTATAAACACTATTCCCGGTCTGTGGACTTCAAAATAAGATCATTATTTTTCCATTATAAATATTATTCCCTGGTATCGGTATTCAGTATCAGCTAACACAGAAATTGTGGGTTGTTTCAAAGTCTTACTCATTTTGTATTTAATATTGCACTTGCAAGTTTATATTGTACATACCAGTACTGTATATGACATCACATCAAACTGCATTTGATTGAGTTTTTCTTTCTCTTCTGCACTGTAATGTTTTATGTATTTTTGTTTTAAAATAAGCATTTCTAATTGTATGTATTATTCCCTTGCACATTATGTAGGCCTATATTAGACATGTTATATTAGACATTGTGTTATGTTCACATCATTGGCTGCATTCCAACTGAGAAGAAATTAGCACAATACATTTTGTAAATAATTGTTCTATTGATATATGTTTTAAGTTGTAAACATGGTTGAAATAAAACGTGTTACCTTGAAATATGCGTTGTGTACGTTCTTAAATATGGCCCAGAACAGGTTTTAAAACATTCATATTTTCCAGTTAACTATATCTCTACATTTATTGATTGCATACTAGATAGAACGTCCTTGCGGTCATGTTTCCATCCATCCATGTCCTATATATGTATTAGTAAAGGCTATTAAATTAGTGTCTATTTGGGGGTCCTTGGCGTGACGTTTGGGAACCACTGATATAACAAACAGCAGCATGTTGTGCACTCACTGTAAGTAAACATTGCCCTTTAACATTGTCACCACAAACAATAATAGCAATTATTGTTACAAGAACATATAGCCATTTTAACACACCTGAAACATTGCACACTAGAAAGCTGAAATAGTGATAACAGTTCCATGTGATGATAGACCTATTTCTGTAGTTCTGCTGAAACTCATCAGAGTCAAAGAGGTGTGAAGTGGTCTCAGTTCATCCAAAATGTGATCATTAGCAGGTGATCTGTCCTATGCCAGACAACGAGTGACCATTAACACGTTTAATCTCTGCATTTGAATGCATATAGTCAATGAAGCATCAGCCATCATCATTTAGCATGTGTACATTTTAACATGGGGAAAGAATGTGGGGTTTGTTCATTATTTAGCATTTGAAAAACATTGAATAAAAGTGCATTCATCACCACCATATTGAGAGAGAACCCTGCAAAAATGTATCAGCTTATGTTTTTGTTCAATGTATTTTCATTCAATCCCTTCCAGTTTCACTATGACTTATATGACTGGATATGGAGACAGTAACCTCTGTTACTGAACAAACAAATAATTAATATAGGATATAATTGAATAAGTATAATGATATATCCGGATTTATCTTGACTTATCCTGATCATTCATTAATACTATGGACACATGTTTCTGCACACAGGCCTACACATTACACAATGGGATTTCACTGTAAATATAGATAAGAAATGAAATGAAACCAATAGCGCACAATAGGATATGAGACTTTGATTTGACAATATACTTATTTGCTGTTCCAGTCCTGTACAGAAACCAGACCACTGTCTTCTATACTAAAGTGGAAACAAATTGAACCTACATTACAACCTAACACATAAAATACAAGGGGTGCTGTATATAGGCTACTTGTAAAAGACAAGATGTGAAGGCTTGTCTACTATTTATAAATATTGTTTGAAACAAATAGGCCTAACTGTTTTATTTCCGTTTTCTTGTTTTTAATAAATGTTTAGTCAATAAGTCAAGATTTGTTTTTTATCTGTGGTTTGTAAGTGTTCCAAGATAAATTAAGATAAATGGGATGTAAATCACAGTATGAGCAGTTGTTTCTTCACCAGAGCTGGTTCTCCTTGGTTCTGATGTTACTGAAATAATGTGGAGAAATCCTCAAGCTCTGCTGCAGTAACAATTAATTCATATCCACTTATTCAATAGTTAGATTGTACATATTTATCCAGATACTGAGTAAGTCATTTTTGGATGAACTACTATACTGCTTTTTAAGGTGTATTATAAACCAGCAGTTGTTATGCACCACATGTGGAAGAACTCCCAGAAAACAGCAGGTATGCTGGCACTCTTATTTATTTTAAATCACAATGAAATACTGTTCTGTTTCCCACTGCATTTGATTGAGTTTGTCTTTCTCTTCTGCACTGTAATGTTTTATGTATTTTTGTTTTAGTTATGATTTTATATATGTTTTCTGATGTGTGCAAAGCACATTGAAATGCCTTGTTGGAATTTGCTATACCAATAACGTTATTTTATATTTATGCTGGCTCCTGCTTTGACTTTAAGAAACTCCTCAATGGATCACTAGACTAGTAGACTAAATATTGTTCAACCAAAGTGGACTGTTATGTTCAAGTGGACTCTGTTTTCGACCATTGAATGTTTTTTCTCCAAATTAACTAGAAAACCAGTTCTTAAAGGGGCATTCCACTCATTTTCAACATTTTACTATGTCATTATATACCTTAGAGCTGTTGTGTGGAAATAATTTAAAAAAAGTCACCCCATTCTGTTTCCTAGAACTGGAGGTCTGAAAAAAACACCATTAACGTGGTGACATCTTGGTGATGTCATCAAGCTTTATTTGAAATCCAGCTTTTAGCAGTGCTTCAGTTGTGCCAATACAAATATTTGTAACAAAAATAATAATAATACACAAAACCAAAACTAATAGGACATCAACAACAACAGGGGACAACTAAGCTCTTTCATGTAGGCCAATGGGGGCCACTGCCCAATACCCCCCCCCCCTCCCTGCCTCCCCCTTCCCCTGCCTCCCCCTTCCCCTCAACAACAAACACCTTGTGAAAGGTGTTACCTGATTGGCCAGAGAGGGCCGTGCTACTCTGACCAACCAGGTTACAGCTTCACTAAGTACCCTGACTAGACTGCATATATAGTGTGGGTAAATCAGTGTTTTCTTCAGAGCAGATCATTTGAACCTACAGAAAGCAGCTGTGTTGAGTGGTGATAGTTAGTGCAGCAGAGGATAACACAGCGAGAGGAACCATATCATTTTCTGCTGTACTGGTTTCCATCTTGATCTATTGGCTAGATTTGAACTATGGATTTACTCCAAACACTGGACTTCTTACTCGAGCAACTCCACAGACCACTATCTATCAAATTGCACAGAGCAGGTTAGTAAATGTTCTATGATTTGAAGATACAACCAAGTAGTTAAGATTTTGTGTACAGCTGCAAAGGATTGCTAACTTGGAGTTTGTTTTACATATCAACCACAGTCTATATTACAGTGGATGCTTTGAGAAAATAGAGAACAAAACAATGTAAGCCTATATTTCCCAGTCTAATGTTACTTTGCCCAACATGGGGAAAGATGTTTAATACAAAATAATTGATGAAGTTGTAATGCAACATGTGATTAATTTCTCTATTTTAATCTTTTCTTTAGAATCTCTGCAGATGTCGCTATGTCCAGACCAACACCTCCCTGTGTGTAAAGAGGAGGTTTCTTCTGAGCAGCAGGAGAGGAACCCTGGTCTGGCCCAGGAGGAACCACAGGGTCCACAGGTCAAAGATGAAGAAATCAGAGAGACAGAGTCTCTAGTCAGCACCTCAACTGAAATGGAAAGACAAGCAGAGGACTGTGGAGAACTGACTGATGACCAGCTCCTCTTCTCAATCAATAATACATTGAACTGTGACAAGTGGGAAGAGAACAGGCAAGTTCAGAAATCACGCAAACGAAAGAAGGTGAATGATGCAATATTGCCTTTGAGCAAAAAGCTGTCCTACTTTGAGGAACTGAAATCATCGAAACAGTCCAAATCCCAAACCATGAAGCTTAAAATTGTGAAGAAAGGCAAGAAGAGATACAAGATAAGCATCATACCCTATGGATGTGATCAGTGTGGACAACACTTCTCTCAAATGGCAGACCTTAAAAGCCACCAGATAATTCACACAGGAGAGAAACTGAGAAATTGTGGTACACCGGCATGTGAATGAAGAGCATGGACTATTGGTCTTGCTTCATAAACACACCTCAACATTTACCACACAATGCATGTACTTATGTTTATATTATAAATTCGTACTACAATTTGTATGCATACAGGGGGAAACAATTTAGTTGTTCATATTCTGATTAATTATTTACTGTTTTAAACCTGTACTTTCCCCCATAGTGCTATATCGCAAGTGACTGCAAAATGCAGAATAATTGATACCTTTTCTAACAGCAAGATTTGTTTTACTTGCAATTTGACATAGCTCTTTTATTATACATTTATTTAATACCATAATTGCACTTTTTTATTCTAGTTTGGTTTTTCTCGTGTCAATACAGTTGATTGAATCAAAAGGGGGCCTATATATAATATAATCACCAGTTTTGAACTGGAACTGGAACTATTTTTTACTACAACAGGCCATGTAAGTTCATATAGCAGCTCATATAGCTAGTGTTATTGTCTGTTATACAAACTGTACTCAGGAATATGAATAAAGAGATTTTAATTCAATTTTAATTACATTTTGTTATTGTTTTGTTATTACATTACATTTGAGTCTAACCTTATTAGCACACAACAATACAATTGAATTACATCTGAATAGCAAAGTTATAGACCAAGCACTCAGACAATCAACATGTGATGACTCATTGTCATTGTTTTGTCTGCATGTAATGATGGTGGCTCATTTGCAATTGCTTGGTCTATAGGTTTACCATTGAATTTCACAGAATGATGGGTCATTGTTATAGTCTGATTGCAGTATCACACATTACAATAATTGTCGTATTTACATGGCATGGTAAACAAGTGGTCATTTGAACTAGAGATGTCCCGATAGTATATCGGTATCGGAACAGTACGGCCCTTATTTGGTCATATCGGTATCGGCAAATATGCCAAAATAACCACCGATCCGATACAGGGGTAAAGGTTTGACACTATGGCAGGTAAATAGCCTACAATGTTGGTGCATGTGGAGTGAGGAGTCTGCTATAAACACAACACTATAGCTAGATAGCTAGATAGCTATAAACACTATTCCCGGTCTGTGGACTTCAAAATAAGATCATTATTTTTCCATTATAAATATTATTCCCTGGTATCGGTATTCAGTATCAGCTAACACAGAAATTGTGGGTTGTTTCAAAGTCTTACTCATTTTGTATTTAATATTGCACTTGCAAGTTTATATTGTACATACCAGTACTGTATATGACATCACATCAAACTGCATTTGATTGAGTTTTTCTTTCTCTTCTGCACTGTAATGTTTTATGTATTTTTGTTTTAAAATAAGCATTTCTAATTGTATGTATTATTCCCTTGCACATTATGTAGGCCTATATTAGACATGTTATATTAGACATTGTGTTATGTTCACATCATTGGCTGCATTCCAACTGAGAAGAAATTAGCACAATACATTTTGTAAATAATTGTTCTATTGATATATGTTTTAAGTTGTAAACATGGTTGAAATAAAACGTGTTACCTTGAAATATGCGTTGTGTACGTTCTTAAATATGGCCCAGAACAGGTTTTAAAACATTCATATTTTCCAGTTAACTATATCTCTACATTTATTGATTGCATACTAGATAGAACGTCCTTGCGGTCATGTTTCCATCCATCCATGTCCTATATATGTATTAGTAAAGGCTATTAAATTAGTGTCTATTTGGGGGTCCTTGGCGTGACGTTTGGGAACCACTGATATACAGCAGGGTATAAAGCCTTTTAAAACAAACAGCAGCATGTTGTGCACTCACTGTAAGTAAACATTGCCCTTTAACATTGTCACCACAAACAATAATAGCAATTATTGTTACAAGAACATATAGCCATTTTAACACACCTGAAACATTGCACACTAGAAAGCTGAAATAGTGATAACAGTTCCATGTGATGATAGACCTATTTCTGTAGTTCTGCTGAAACTCATCAGAGTCAAAGAGGTGTGAAGTGGTCTCAGTTCATCCAAAATGTGATCATTAGCAGGTGATCTGTCCAATGCCAGACAACGAGTGACCATTAACACGTTTAATCTCTGCATTTGAATGCATATAGTCAATGAAGCATCAGCCATCATCATTTAGCATGTGTACATTTTAACATGGGGAAAGAATGTGGGGTTTGTTCATTATTTAGCATTTGAAAAACATTGAATAAAAGTGCATTCATCACCACCATATTGAGAGAGAACCCTGCAAAAATGTATCAGCTTATGTTTTTGTTCAATGTATTTTCATTCAATCCCTTCCAGTTTCACTATGACTTATATGACTGGATATGGAGACAGTAACCTCTGTTACTGAACAAACAAATAATTAATATAGGATATAATTGAATAAGTATAATGATATATCCGGATTTATCTTGACTTATCCTGATCATTCATTAATACTATGGACACATGTTTCTGCACACAGGCCTACACATTACACAATGGGATTTCACTGTAAATATAGATAAGAAATGAAATGAAACCAATAGCGCACAATAGGATATGAGACTTTGATTTGACAATATACTTATTTGCTGTTCCAGTCCTGTACAGAAACCAGACCACTGTCTTCTATACTAAAGTGGAAACAAATTGAACCTACATTACAACCTAACACATAAAATACAAGGGGTGCTGTATATAGGCTACTTGTAAAAGACAAGATGTGAAGGCTTGTCTACTATTTATAAATATTGTTTGAAACAAATAGGCCTAACTGTTTTATTTCCGTTTTCTTGTTTTTAATAAATGTTTAGTCAATAAGTCAAGATTTGTTTTTTATCTGTGGTTTGTAAGTGTTCCAAGATAAATTAAGATAAATGGGATGTAAATCACAGTATGAGCAGTTGTTTCTTCACCAGAGCTGGTTCTCCTTGGTTCTGATGTTACTGAAATAATGTGGAGAAATCCTCAAGCTCTGCTGCAGTAACAATTAATTCATATCCACTTATTCAATAGTTAGATTGTACATATTTATCCAGATACTGAGTAAGTCATTTTTGGATGAACTACTATACTGCTTTTTAAGGTGTATTATAAACCAGCAGTTGTTATGCACCACATGTGGAAGAACTCCCAGAAAACAGCAGGTATGCTGGCACTCTTATTTATTTTAAATCACAATGAAATACTGTTCTGTTTCCCACTGCATTTGATTGAGTTTGTCTTTCTCTTCTGCACTGTAATGTTTTATGTATTTTTGTTTTAGTTATGATTTTATATATGTTTTCTGATGTGTGCAAAGCACATTGAAATGCCTTGTTGGAATTTGCTATACCAATAACGTTATTTTATATTTATGCTGGCTCCTGCTTTGACTTTAATAAACTCCTCAATGGATCACTAGACTAGTAGACTAAATATTGTTCAACCAAAGTGGACTGTTATGTTCAAGTGGACTCTGTTTTCGACCATTGAATGTTTTTTCTCCAAATTAACTAGAAAACCAGTTCTTAAAGGGGCATTCCACTCATTTTCAACATTTTACTATGTCATTATATACCTTAGAGCTGTTGTGTGGAAATAATTTAAAAAAAGTCACCCCATTCTGTTTCCTAGAACTGGAGGTCTGAAAAAAACACCATTAACGTGGTGACATCTTGGTGATGTCATCAAGCTTTATTTGAAATCCAGCTTTTAGCAGTGCTTCAGTTGTGCCAATACAAATATTTGTAACAAAAATAATAATAATACACAAAACCAAAACTAATAGGACATCAACAACAACAGGGGACAACTAAGCTCTTTCATGTAGGCCAATGGGGGCCACTGCCCAATACCCCCCCCCCCTCCCTGCCTCCCCCTTCCCCTGCCTCCCCCTTCCCCTCAACAACAAACACCTTGTGAAAGGTGTTAACTGATTGGCCAGAGAGGGCCGTGCTACTCTGACCAACCAGGTTACAGCTTCACTAAGTACCCTGACTAGACTGCATATATAGTGTGGGTAAATCAGTGTTTTCTTCAGAGCAGATCATTTGAACCTACAGAAAGCAGCTGTGTTGAGTGGTGATAGTTAGTGCAGCAGAGGATAACACAGCGAGAGGAACCATATCATTTTCTGCTGTACTGGTTTCCATCTTGATCTATTGGCTAGATTTGAACTATGGATTTACTCCAAACACTGGACTTCTTACTCGAGCAACTCCACAGACCACTATCTATCAAATTGCACAGAGCAGGTTAGTAAATGTTCTATGATTTGAAGATACAACCAAGTAGTTAAGATTTTGTGTACAGCTGCAAAGGATTGCTAACTTGGAGTTTGTTTTACATATCAACCACAGTCTATATTACAGTGGATGCTTTGAGAAAATAGAGAACAAAACAATGTAAGCCTATATTTCCCAGTCTAATGTTACTTTGCCCAACATGGGGAAAGATGTTTAATACAAAATAATTGATGAAGTTGTAATGCAACATGTGATTAATTTCTCTATTTTAATCTTTTCTTTAGAATCTCTGCAGATGTCGCTATGTCCAGACCAACACCTCCCTGTGTGTAAAGAGGAGGTTTCTTCTGAGCAGCAGGAGAGGAACCCTGGTCTGGCCCAGGAGGAACCACAGGGTCCACAGGTCAAAGATGAAGAAATCAGAGAGACAGAGTCTCTAGTCAGCACCTCAACTGAAATGGAAAGACAAGCAGAGGACTGTGGAGAACTGACTGATGACCAGCTCCTCTTCTCAATCAATAATACATTGAACTGTGACAAGTGGGAAGAGAACAGGCAAGTTCAGAAATCACGCAAACGAAAGAAGGTGAATGATGCAATATTGCCTTTGAGCAAAAAGCTGTCCTACTTTGAGGAACTGAAATCATCGAAACAGTCCAAATCCCAAACCATGAAGCTTAAAATTGTGAAGAAAGGCAAGAAGAGATACAAGATAAGCATCATACCCTATGGATGTGATCAGTGTGGACAACACTTCTCTCAAATGGCAGACCTTAAAAGCCACCAGATAATTCACACAGGAGAGAAACTGAGAAATTGTGGTACACCGGCATGTGAATGAAGAGCATGGACTATTGGTCTTGCTTCATAAACACACCTCAACATTTACCACACAATGCATGTACTTATGTTTATATTATAAATTCGTACTACAATTTGTATGCATACAGGGGGAAACAATTTAGTTGTTCATATTCTGATTAATTATTTACTGTTTTAAACCTGTACTTTCCCCCATAGTGCTATATCGCAAGTGACTGCAAAATGCAGAATAATTGATACCTTTTCTAACAGCAAGATTTGTTTTACTTGCAATTTGACATAGCTCTTTTATTATACATTTATTTAATACCATAATTGCACTTTTTTATTCTAGTTTGGTTTTTCTCGTGTCAATACAGTTGATTGAATCAAAAGGGGGCCTATATATAATATAATCACCAGTTTTGAACTGGAACTGGAACTATTTTTTACTACAACAGGCCATGTAAGTTCATATAGCAGCTCATATAGCTAGTGTTATTGTCTGTTATACAAACTGTACTCAGGAATATGAATAAAGAGATTTTAATTCAATTTTAATTACATTTTGTTATTGTTTTGTTATTACATTACATTTGAGTCTAACCTTATTAGCACACAACAATACAATTGAATTACATCTGAATAGCAAAGTTATAGACCAAGCACTCAGACAATCAACATGTGATGACTCATTGTCATTGTTTTGTCTGCATGTAATGATGGTGGCTCATTTGCAATTGCTTGGTCTATAGGTTTACCATTGAATTTCACAGAATGATGGGTCATTGTTATAGTCTGATTGCAGTATCACACATTACAATAATTGTCGTATTTACATGGCATGGTAAACAAGTGGTCATTTGAACTAGAGATGTCCCGATAGTATATCGGTATCGGAACAGTACGGCCCTTATTTGGTCATATCGGTATCGGCAAATATGCCAAAATAACCACCGATCCGATACAGGGGTAAAGGTTTGACACTATGGCAGGTAAATAGCCTACAATGTTGGTGCATGTGGAGTGAGGAGTCTGCTATAAACACAACACTATAGCTAGATAGCTAGATAGCTATAAACACTATTCCCGGTCTGTGGACTTCAAAATAAGATCATTATTTTTCCATTATAAATATTATTCCCTGGTATCGGTATTCAGTATCAGCTAACACAGAAATTGTGGGTTGTTTCAAAGTCTTACTCATTTTGTATTTAATATTGCACTTGCAAGTTTATATTGTACATACCAGTACTGTATATGACATCACATCAAACTGCATTTGATTGAGTTTTTCTTTCTCTTCTGCACTGTAATGTTTTATGTATTTTTGTTTTAAAATAAGCATTTCTAATTGTATGTATTATTCCCTTGCACATTATGTAGGCCTATATTAGACATGTTATATTAGACATTGTGTTATGTTCACATCATTGGCTGCATTCCAACTGAGAAGAAATTAGCACAATACATTTTGTAAATAATTGTTCTATTGATATATGTTTTAAGTTGTAAACATGGTTGAAATAAAACGTGTTACCTTGAAATATGCGTTGTGTACGTTCTTAAATATGGCCCAGAACAGGTTTTAAAACATTCATATTTTCCAGTTAACTATATCTCTACATTTATTGATTGCATACTAGATAGAACGTCCTTGCGGTCATGTTTCCATCCATCCATGTCCTATATATGTATTAGTAAAGGCTATTAAATTAGTGTCTATTTGGGGGTCCTTGGCGTGACGTTTGGGAACCACTGATATAACAAACAGCAGCATGTTGTGCACTCACTGTAAGTAAACATTGCCCTTTAACATTGTCACCACAAACAATAATAGCAATTATTGTTACAAGAACATATAGCCATTTTAACACACCTGAAACATTGCACACTAGAAAGCTGAAATAGTGATAACAGTTCCATGTGATGATAGACCTATTTCTGTAGTTCTGCTGAAACTCATCAGAGTCAAAGAGGTGTGAAGTGGTCTCAGTTCATCCAAAATGTGATCATTAGCAGGTGATCTGTCCAATGCCAGACAACGAGTGACCATTAACACGTTTAATCTCTGCATTTGAATGCATATAGTCAATGAAGCATCAGCCATCATCATTTAGCATGTGTACATTTTAACATGGGGAAAGAATGTGGGGTTTGTTCATTATTTAGCATTTGAAAAACATTGAATAAAAGTGCATTCATCACCACCATATTGAGAGAGAACCCTGCAAAAATGTATCAGCTTATGTTTTTGTTCAATGTATTTTCATTCAATCCCTTCCAGTTTCACTATGACTTATATGACTGGATATGGAGACAGTAACCTCTGTTACTGAACAAACAAATAATTAATATAGGATATAATTGAATAAGTATAATGATATATCCGGATTTATCTTGACTTATCCTGATCATTCATTAATACTATGGACACATGTTTCTGCACACAGGCCTACACATTACACAATGGGATTTCACTGTAAATATAGATAAGAAATGAAATGAAACCAATAGCGCACAATAGGATATGAGACTTTGATTTGACAATATACTTTTGCTGTTCCAGTCCTGTACAGAAACCAGACCACTGTCTTCTATACTAAAGTGGAAACAAATTGAACCTACATTACAACCTAACACATAAAATACAAGGGGTGCTGTATATAGGCTACTTGTAAAAGACAAGATGTGAAGGCTTGTCTACTATTTATAAATATTGTTTGAAACAAATAGGCCTAACTGTTTTATTTCCGTTTTCTTGTTTTTAATAAATGTTTAGTCAATAAGTCAAGATTTGTTTTTTATCTGTGGTTTGTAAGTGTTCCAAGATAAATTAAGATAAATGGGATGTAAATCACAGTATGAGCAGTTGTTTCTTCACCAGAGCTGGTTCTCCTTGGTTCTGATGTTACTGAAATAATGTGGAGAAATCCTCAAGCTCTGCTGCAGTAACAATTAATTCATATCCACTTATTCAATAGTTAGATTGTACATATTTATCCAGATACTGAGTAAGTCATTTTTGGATGAACTACTATACTGCTTTTTAAGGTGTATTATAAACCAGCAGTTGTTATGCACCACATGTGGAAGAACTCCCAGAAAACAGCAGGTATGCTGGCACTCTTATTTATTTTAAATCACAATGAAATACTGTTCTGTTTCCCACTGCATTTGATTGAGTTTGTCTTTCTCTTCTGCACTGTAATGTTTTATGTATTTTTGTTTTAGTTATGATTTTATATATGTTTTCTGATGTGTGCAAAGCACATTGAAATGCCTTGTTGGAATTTGCTATACCAATAACGTTATTTTATATTTATGCTGGCTCCTGCTTTGACTTTAAGAAACTCCTCAATGGATCACTAGACTAGTAGACTAAATATTGTTCAACCAAAGTGGACTGTTATGTTCAAGTGGACTCTGTTTTCGACCATTGAATGTTTTTTCTCCAAATTAACTAGAAAACCAGTTCTTAAAGGGGCATTCCACTCATTTTCAACATTTTACTATGTCATTATATACCTTAGAGCTGTTGTGTGGAAATAATTTAAAAAAAGTCACCCCATTCTGTTTCCTAGAACTGGAGGTCTGAAAAAAACACCATTAACGTGGTGACATCTTGGTGATGTCATCAAGCTTTATTTGAAATCCAGCTTTTAGCAGTGCTTCAGTTGTGCCAATACAAATATTTGTAACAAAAATAATAATAATACACAAAACCAAAACTAATAGGACATCAACAACAACAGGGGACAACTAAGCTCTTTCATGTAGGCCAATGGGGGCCACTGCCCAATACCCCCCCCCCCCTCCCTGCCTCCCCCTTCCCCTCAACAACAAACACCTTGTGAAAGGTGTTACCTGATTGGCCAGAGAGGGCCGTGCTACTCTGACCAACCAGGTTACAGCTTCACTAAGTACCCTGACTAGACTGCATATATAGTGTGGGTAAATCAGTGTTTTCTTCAGAGCAGATCATTTGAACCTACAGAAAGCAGCTGTGTTGAGTGGTGATAGTTAGTGCAGCAGAGGATAACACAGCGAGAGGAACCATATCATTTTCTGCTGTACTGGTTTCCATCTTGATCTATTGGCTAGATTTGAACTATGGATTTACTCCAAACACTGGACTTCTTACTCGAGCAACTCCACAGACCACTATCTATCAAATTGCACAGAGCAGGTTAGTAAATGTTCTATGATTTGAAGATACAACCAAGTAGTTAAGATTTTGTGTACAGCTGCAAAGGATTGCTAACTTGGAGTTTGTTTTACATATCAACCACAGTCTATATTACAGTGGATGCTTTGAGAAAATAGAGAACAAAACAATGTAAGCCTATATTTCCCAGTCTAATGTTACTTTGCCCAACATGGGGAAAGATGTTTAATACAAAATAATTGATGAAGTTGTAATGCAACATGTGATTAATTTCTCTATTTTAATCTTTTCTTTAGAATCTCTGCAGATGTCGCTATGTCCAGACCAACACCTCCCTGTGTGTAAAGAGGAGGTTTCTTCTGAGCAGCAGGAGAGGAACCCTGGTCTGGCCCAGGAGGAACCACAGGGTCCACAGGTCAAAGATGAAGAAATCAGAGAGACACTAAGTACCCTGACTAGACTGCATATATAGTGTGGGTAAATCAGTGTTTTCTTCAGAGCAGATCATTTGAACCTACAGAAAGCAGCTGTGTTGAGTGGTGATAGTTAGTGCAGCAGAGGATAACACAGCGAGAGGAACCATATCATTTTCTGCTGTACTGGTTTCCATCTTGATCTATTGGCTAGATTTGAACTATGGATTTACTCCAAACACTGGACTTCTTACTCGAGCAACTCCACAGACCACTATCTATCAAATTGCACAGAGCAGGTTAGTAAATGTTCTATGATTTGAAGATACAACCAAGTAGTTAAGATTTTGTGTACAGCTGCAAAGGATTGCTAACTTGGAGTTTGTTTTACATATCAACCACAGTCTATATTACAGTGGATGCTTTGAGAAAATAGAGAACAAAACAATGTAAGCCTATATTTCCCAGTCTAATGTTACTTTGCCCAACATGGGCATATAAAGAGATTTTAATTCAATTTTAATTACATTTTGTTATTGTTTTGTTATTACATTACATTTGAGTCTAACCTTATTAGCACACAACAATACAATTGAATTACATCTGAATAGCAAAGTTATAGACCAAGCACTCAGACAATCAACATGTGATGACTCATTGTCATTGTTTTGTCTGCATGTAATGATGGTGGCTCATTTGCAATTGCTTGGTCTATAGGTTTACCATTGAATTTCACAGAATGATGGGTCATTGTTATAGTCTGATTGCAGTATCACACATTACAATAATTGTCGTATTTACATGGCATGGTAAACAAGTGGTCATTTGAACTAGAGATGTCCCGATAGTATATCGGTATCGGAACAGTACGGCCCTTATTTGGTCATATCGGTATCGGCAAATATGCCAAAATAACCACCGATCCGATACAGGGGTAAAGGTTTGACACTATGGCAGGTAAATAGCCTACAATGTTGGTGCATGTGGAGTGAGGAGTCTGCTATAAACACAACACTATAGCTAGATAGCTAGATAGCTATAAACACTATTCCCGGTCTGTGGACTTCAAAATAAGATCATTATTTTTCCATTATAAATATTATTCCCTGGTATCGGTATTCAGTATCAGCTAACACAGAAATTGTGGGTTGTTTCAAAGTCTTACTCATTTTGTATTTAATATTGCACTTGCAAGTTTATATTGTACATACCAGTACTGTATATGACATCACATCAAACTGCATTTGATTGAGTTTTTCTTTCTCTTCTGCACTGTAATGTTTTATGTATTTTTGTTTTAAAATAAGCATTTCTAATTGTATGTATTATTCCCTTGCACATTATGTAGGCCTATATTAGACATGTTATATTAGACATTGTGTTATGTTCACATCATTGGCTGCATTCCAACTGAGAAGAAATTAGCACAATACATTTTGTAAATAATTGTTCTATTGATATATGTTTTAAGTTGTAAACATGGTTGAAATAAAACGTGTTACCTTGAAATATGCGTTGTGTACGTTCTTAAATATGGCCCAGAACAGGTTTTAAAACATTCATATTTTCCAGTTAACTATATCTCTACATTTATTGATTGCATACTAGATAGAACGTCCTTGCGGTCATGTTTCCATCCATCCATGTCCTATATATGTATTAGTAAAGGCTATTAAATTAGTGTCTATTTGGGGGTCCTTGGCGTGACGTTTGGGAACCACTGATATAACAAACAGCAGCATGTTGTGCACTCACTGTAAGTAAACATTGCCCTTTAACATTGTCACCACAAACAATAATAGCAATTATTGTTACAAGAACATATAGCCATTTTAACACACCTGAAACATTGCACACTAGAAAGCTGAAATAGTGATAACAGTTCCATGTGATGATAGACCTATTTCTGTAGTTCTGCTGAAACTCATCAGAGTCAAAGAGGTGTGAAGTGGTCTCAGTTCATCCAAAATGTGATCATTAGCAGGTGATCTGTCCAATGCCAGACAACGAGTGACCATTAACACGTTTAATCTCTGCATTTGAATGCATATAGTCAATGAAGCATCAGCCATCATCATTTAGCATGTGTACATTTTAACATGGGGAAAGAATGTGGGGTTTGTTCATTATTTAGCATTTGAAAAACATTGAATAAAAGTGCATTCATCACCACCATATTGAGAGAGAACCCTGCAAAAATGTATCAGCTTATGTTTTTGTTCAATGTATTTTCATTCAATCCCTTCCAGTTTCACTATGACTTATATGACTGGATATGGAGACAGTAACCTCTGTTACTGAACAAACAAATAATTAATATAGGATATAATTGAATAAGTATAATGATATATCCGGATTTATCTTGACTTATCCTGATCATTCATTAATACTATGGACACATGTTTCTGCACACAGGCCTACACATTACACAATGGGATTTCACTGTAAATATAGATAAGAAATGAAATGAAACCAATAGCGCACAATAGGATATGAGACTTTGATTTGACAATATACTTATTTGCTGTTCCAGTCCTGTACAGAAACCAGACCACTGTCTTCTATACTAAAGTGGAAACAAATTGAACCTACATTACAACCTAACACATAAAATACAAGGGGTGCTGTATATAGGCTACTTGTAAAAGACAAGATGTGAAGGCTTGTCTACTATTTATAAATATTGTTTGAAACAAATAGGCCTAACTGTTTTATTTCCGTTTTCTTGTTTTTAATAAATGTTTAGTCAATAAGTCAAGATTTGTTTTTTATCTGTGGTTTGTAAGTGTTCCAAGATAAATTAAGATAAATGGGATGTAAATCACAGTATGAGCAGTTGTTTCTTCACCAGAGCTGGTTCTCCTTGGTTCTGATGTTACTGAAATAATGTGGAGAAATCCTCAAGCTCTGCTGCAGTAACAATTAATTCATATCCACTTATTCAATAGTTAGATTGTACATATTTATCCAGATACTGAGTAAGTCATTTTTGGATGAACTACTATACTGCTTTTTAAGGTGTATTATAAACCAGCAGTTGTTATGCACCACATGTGGAAGAACTCCCAGAAAACAGCAGGTATGCTGGCACTCTTATTTATTTTAAATCACAATGAAATACTGTTCTGTTTCCCACTGCATTTGATTGAGTTTGTCTTTCTCTTCTGCACTGTAATGTTTTATGTATTTTTGTTTTAGTTATGATTTTATATATGTTTTCTGATGTGTGCAAAGCACATTGAAATGCCTTGTTGGAATTTGCTATACCAATAACGTTATTTTATATTTATGCTGGCTCCTGCTTTGACTTTAAGAAACTCCTCAATGGATCACTAGACTAGTAGACTAAATATTGTTCAACCAAAGTGGACTGTTATGTTCAAGTGGACTCTGTTTTCGACCATTGAATGTTTTTTCTCCAAATTAACTAGAAAACCAGTTCTTAAAGGGGCATTCCACTCATTTTCAACATTTTACTATGTCATTATATACCTTAGAGCTGTTGTGTGGAAATAATTTAAAAAAAGTCACCCCATTCTGTTTCCTAGAACTGGAGGTCTGAAAAAAACACCATTAACGTGGTGACATCTTGGTGATGTCATCAAGCTTTATTTGAAATCCAGCTTTTAGCAGTGCTTCAGTTGTGCCAATACAAATATTTGTAACAAAAATAATAATAATACACAAAACCAAAACTAATAGGACATCAACAACAACAGGGGACAACTAAGCTCTTTCATGTAGGCCAATGGGGGCCACTGCCCAATACCCCCCCCCCCCCCTCCCTGCCTCCCCCTTCCCCTGCCTCCCCCTTCCCCTCAACAACAAACACCTTGTGAAAGGTGTTACCTGATTGGCCAGAGAGGGCCGTGCTACTCTGACCAACCAGGTTACAGCTTCACTAAGTACCCTGACTAGACTGCATATATAGTGTGGGTAAATCAGTGTTTTCTTCAGAGCAGATCATTTGAACCTACAGAAAGCAGCTGTGTTGAGTGGTGATAGTTAGTGCAGCAGAGGATAACACAGCGAGAGGAACCATATCATTTTCTGCTGTACTGGTTTCCATCTTGATCTATTGGCTAGATTTGAACTATGGATTTACTCCAAACACTGGACTTCTTACTCGAGCAACTCCACAGACCACTATCTATCAAATTGCACAGAGCAGGTTAGTAAATGTTCTATGATTTGAAGATACAACCAAGTAGTTAAGATTTTGTGTACAGCTGCAAAGGATTGCTAACTTGGAGTTTGTTTTACATATCAACCACAGTCTATATTACAGTGGATGCTTTGAGAAAATAGAGAACAAAACAATGTAAGCCTATATTTCCCAGTCTAATGTTACTTTGCCCAACATGGGGAAAGATGTTTAATACAAAATAATTGATGAAGTTGTAATGCAACATGTGATTAATTTCTCTATTTTAATCTTTTCTTTAGAATCTCTGCAGATGTCGCTATGTCCAGACCAACACCTCCCTGTGTGTAAAGAGGAGGTTTCTTCTGAGCAGCAGGAGAGGAACCCTGGTCTGGCCCAGGAGGAACCACAGGGTCCACAGGTCAAAGATGAAGAAATCAGAGAGACAGAGTCTCTAGTCAGCACCTCAACTGAAATGGAAAGACAAGCAGAGGACTGTGGAGAACTGACTGATGACCAGCTCCTCTTCTCAATCAATAATACATTGAACTGTGACAAGTGGGAAGAGAACAGGCAAGTTCAGAAATCACGCAAACGAAAGAAGGTGAATGATGCAATATTGCCTTTGAGCAAAAAGCTGTCCTACTTTGAGGAACTGAAATCATCGAAACAGTCCAAATCCCAAACCATGAAGCTTAAAATTGTGAAGAAAGGCAAGAAGAGATACAAGATAAGCATCATACCCTATGGATGTGATCAGTGTGGACAACACTTCTCTCAAATGGCAGACCTTAAAAGCCACCAGATAATTCACACAGGAGAGAAACTGAGAAATTGTGGTACACCGGCATGTGAATGAAGAGCATGGACTATTGGTCTTGCTTCATAAACACACCTCAACATTTACCACACAATGCATGTACTTATGTTTATATTATAAATTCGTACTACAATTTGTATGCATACAGGGGGAAACAATTTAGTTGTTCATATTCTGATTAATTATTTACTGTTTTAAACCTGTACTTTCCCCCATAGTGCTATATCGCAAGTGACTGCAAAATGCAGAATAATTGATACCTTTTCTAACAGCAAGATTTGTTTTACTTGCAATTTGACATAGCTCTTTTATTATACATTTATTTAATACCATAATTGCACTTTTTTATTCTAGTTTGGTTTTTCTCGTGTCAATACAGTTGATTGAATCAAAAGGGGGCCTATATATAATATAATCACCAGTTTTGAACTGGAACTGGAACTATTTTTTACTACAACAGGCCATGTAAGTTCATATAGCAGCTCATATAGCTAGTGTTATTGTCTGTTATACAAACTGTACTCAGGAATATGAATAAAGAGATTTTAATTCAATTTTAATTACATTTTGTTATTGTTTTGTTATTACATTACATTTGAGTCTAACCTTATTAGCACACAACAATACAATTGAATTACATCTGAATAGCAAAGTTATAGACCAAGCACTCAGACAATCAACATGTGATGACTCATTGTCATTGTTTTGTCTGCATGTAATGATGGTGGCTCATTTGCAATTGCTTGGTCTATAGGTTTACCATTGAATTTCACAGAATGATGGGTCATTGTTATAGTCTGATTGCAGTATCACACATTACAATAATTGTCGTATTTACATGGCATGGTAAACAAGTGGTCATTTGAACTAGAGATGTCCCGATAGTATATCGGTATCGGAACAGTACGGCCCTTATTTGGTCATATCGGTATCGGCAAATATGCCAAAATAACCACCGATCCGATACAGGGGTAAAGGTTTGACACTATGGCAGGTAAATAGCCTACAATGTTGGTGCATGTGGAGTGAGGAGTCTGCTATAAACACAACACTATAGCTAGATAGCTAGATAGCTATAAACACTATTCCCGGTCTGTGGACTTCAAAATAAGATCATTATTTTTCCATTATAAATATTATTCCCTGGTATCGGTATTCAGTATCAGCTAACACAGAAATTGTGGGTTGTTTCAAAGTCTTACTCATTTTGTATTTAATATTGCACTTGCAAGTTTATATTGTACATACCAGTACTGTATATGACATCACATCAAACTGCATTTGATTGAGTTTTTCTTTCTCTTCTGCACTGTAATGTTTTATGTATTTTTGTTTTAAAATAAGCATTTCTAATTGTATGTATTATTCCCTTGCACATTATGTAGGCCTATATTAGACATGTTATATTAGACATTGTGTTATGTTCACATCATTGGCTGCATTCCAACTGAGAAGAAATTAGCACAATACATTTTGTAAATAATTGTTCTATTGATATATGTTTGAAGTTGTAAACATGGTTGAAATAAAACGTGTTACCTTGAAATATGCGTTGTGTACGTTCTTAAATATGGCCCAGAACAGGTTTTAAAACATTCATATTTTCCAGTTAACTATATCTCTACATTTATTGATTGCATACTAGATAGAACGTCCTTGCGGTCATGTTTCCATCCATCCATGTCCTATATATGTATTAGTAAAGGCTATTAAATTAGTGTCTATTTGGGGGTCCTTGGCGTGACGTTTGGGAACCACTGATATACAGCAGGGTATAAAGCCTTTTAAAACAAACAGCAGCATGTTGTGCACTCACTGTAAGTAAACATTGCCCTTTAACATTGTCACCACAAACAATAATAGCAATTATTGTTACAAGAACATATAGCCATTTTAACACACCTGAAACATTGCACACTAGAAAGCTGAAATAGTGATAACAGTTCCATGTGATGATAGACCTATTTCTGTAGTTCTGCTGAAACTCATCAGAGTCAAAGAGGTGTGAAGTGGTCTCAGTTCATCCAAAATGTGATCATTAGCAGGTGATCTGTCCAATGCCAGACAACGAGTGACCATTAACACGTTTAATCTCTGCATTTGAATGCATATAGTCAATGAAGCATCAGCCATCATCATTTAGCATGTGTACATTTTAACATGGGGAAAGAATGTGGGGTTTGTTCATTATTTAGCATTTGAAAAACATTGAATAAAAGTGCATTCATCACCACCATATTGAGAGAGAACCCTGCAAAAATGTATCAGCTTATGTTTTTGTTCAATGTATTTTCATTCAATCCCTTCCAGTTTCACTATGACTTATATGACTGGATATGGAGACAGTAACCTCTGTTACTGAACAAACAAATAATTAATATAGGATATAATTGAATAAGTATAATGATATATCCGGATTTATCTTGACTTATCCTGATCATTCATTAATACTATGGACACATGTTTCTGCACACAGGCCTACACATTACACAATGGGATTTCACTGTAAATATAGATAAGAAATGAAATGAAACCAATAGCGCACAATAGGATATGAGACTTTGATTTGACAATATACTTATTTGCTGTTCCAGTCCTGTACAGAAACCAGACCACTGTCTTCTATACTAAAGTGGAAACAAATTGAACCTACATTACAACCTAACACATAAAATACAAGGGGTGCTGTATATAGGCTACTTGTAAAAGACAAGATGTGAAGGCTTGTCTACTATTTATAAATATTGTTTGAAACAAATAGGCCTAACTGTTTTATTTCCGTTTTCTTGTTTTTAATAAATGTTTAGTCAATAAGTCAAGATTTGTTTTTTATCTGTGGTTTGTAAGTGTTCCAAGATAAATTAAGATAAATGGGATGTAAATCACAGTATGAGCAGTTGTTTCTTCACCAGAGCTGGTTCTCCTTGGTTCTGATGTTACTGAAATAATGTGGAGAAATCCTCAAGCTCTGCTGCAGTAACAATTAATTCATATCCACTTATTCAATAGTTAGATTGTACATATTTATCCAGATACTGAGTAAGTCATTTTTGGATGAACTACTATACTGCTTTTTAAGGTGTATTATAAACCAGCAGTTGTTATGCACCACATGTGGAAGAACTCCCAGAAAACAGCAGGTATGCTGGCACTCTTATTTATTTTAAATCACAATGAAATACTGTTCTGTTTCCCACTGCATTTGATTGAGTTTGTCTTTCTCTTCTGCACTGTAATGTTTTATGTATTTTTGTTTTAGTTATGATTTTATATATGTTTTCTGATGTGTGCAAAGCACATTGAAATGCCTTGTTGGAATTTGCTATACCAATAACGTTATTTTATATTTATGCTGGCTCCTGCTTTGACTTTAATAAACTCCTCAATGGATCACTAGACTAGTAGACTAAATATTGTTCAACCAAAGTGGACTGTTATGTTCAAGTGGACTCTGTTTTCGACCATTGAATGTTTTTTCTCCAAATTAACTAGAAAACCAGTTCTTAAAGGGGCATTCCACTCATTTTCAACATTTTACTATGTCATTATATACCTTAGAGCTGTTGTGTGGAAATAATTTAAAAAAAGTCACCCCATTCTGTTTCCTAGAACTGGAGGTCTGAAAAAAACACCATTAACGTGGTGACATCTTGGTGATGTCATCAAGCTTTATTTGAAATCCAGCTTTTAGCAGTGCTTCAGTTGTGCCAATACAAATATTTGTAACAAAAATAATAATAATACACAAAACCAAAACTAATAGGACATCAACAACAACAGGGGACAACTAAGCTCTTTCATGTAGGCCAATGGGGGCCACTGCCCAATACCCCCCCCCCCTCCCTGCCTCCCCCTTCCCCTGCCTCCCCCTTCCCCTCAACAACAAACACCTTGTGAAAGGTGTTACCTGATTGGCCAGAGAGGGCCGTGCTACTCTGACCAACCAGGTTACAGCTTCACTAAGTACCCTGACTAGACTGCATATATAGTGTGGGTAAATCAGTGTTTTCTTCAGAGCAGATCATTTGAACCTACAGAAAGCAGCTGTGTTGAGTGGTGATAGTTAGTGCAGCAGAGGATAACACAGCGAGAGGAACCATATCATTTTCTGCTGTACTGGTTTCCATCTTGATCTATTGGCTAGATTTGAACTATGGATTTACTCCAAACACTGGACTTCTTACTCGAGCAACTCCACAGACCACTATCTATCAAATTGCACAGAGCAGGTTAGTAAATGTTCTATGATTTGAAGATACAACCAAGTAGTTAAGATTTTGTGTACAGCTGCAAAGGATTGCTAACTTGGAGTTTGTTTTACATATCAACCACAGTCTATATTACAGTGGATGCTTTGAGAAAATAGAGAACAAAACAATGTAAGCCTATATTTCCCAGTCTAATGTTACTTTGCCCAACATGGGGAAAGATGTTTAATACAAAATAATTGATGAAGTTGTAATGCAACATGTGATTAATTTCTCTATTTTAATCTTTTCTTTAGAATCTCTGCAGATGTCGCTATGTCCAGACCAACACCTCCCTGTGTGTAAAGAGGAGGTTTCTTCTGAGCAGCAGGAGAGGAACCCTGGTCTGGCCCAGGAGGAACCACAGGGTCCACAGGTCAAAGATGAAGAAATCAGAGAGACAGAGTCTCTAGTCAGCACCTCAACTGAAATGGAAAGACAAGCAGAGGACTGTGGAGAACTGACTGATGACCAGCTCCTCTTCTCAATCAATAATACATTGAACTGTGACAAGTGGGAAGAGAACAGGCAAGTTCAGAAATCACGCAAACGAAAGAAGGTGAATGATGCAATATTGCCTTTGAGCAAAAAGCTGTCCTACTTTGAGGAACTGAAATCATCGAAACAGTCCAAATCCCAAACCATGAAGCTTAAAATTGTGAAGAAAGGCAAGAAGAGATACAAGATAAGCATCATACCCTATGGATGTGATCAGTGTGGACAACACTTCTCTCAAATGGCAGACCTTAAAAGCCACCAGATAATTCACACAGGAGAGAAACTGAGAAATTGTGGTACACCGGCATGTGAATGAAGAGCATGGACTATTGGTCTTGCTTCATAAACACACCTCAACATTTACCACACAATGCATGTACTTATGTTTATATTATAAATTCGTACTACAATTTGTATGCATACAGGGGGAAACAATTTAGTTGTTCATATTCTGATTAATTATTTACTGTTTTAAACCTGTACTTTCCCCCATAGTGCTATATCGCAAGTGACTGCAAAATGCAGAATAATTGATACCTTTTCTAACAGCAAGATTTGTTTTACTTGCAATTTGACATAGCTCTTTTATTATACATTTATTTAATACCATAATTGCACTTTTTTATTCTAGTTTGGTTTTTCTCGTGTCAATACAGTTGATTGAATCAAAAGGGGGCCTATATATAATATAATCACCAGTTTTGAACTGGAACTGGAACTATTTTTTACTACAACAGGCCATGTAAGTTCATATAGCAGCTCATATAGCTAGTGTTATTGTCTGTTATACAAACTGTACTCAGGAATATGAATAAAGAGATTTTAATTCAATTTTAATTACATTTTGTTATTGTTTTGTTATTACATTACATTTGAGTCTAACCTTATTAGCACACAACAATACAATTGAATTACATCTGAATAGCAAAGTTATAGACCAAGCACTCAGACAATCAACATGTGATGACTCATTGTCATTGTTTTGTCTGCATGTAATGATGGTGGCTCATTTGCAATTGCTTGGTCTATAGGTTTACCATTGAATTTCACAGAATGATGGGTCATTGTTATAGTCTGATTGCAGTATCACACATTACAATAATTGTCGTATTTACATGGCATGGTAAACAAGTGGTCATTTGAACTAGAGATGTCCCGATAGTATATCGGTATCGGAACAGTACGGCCCTTATTTGGTCATATCGGTATCGGCAAATATGCCAAAATAACCACCGATCCGATACAGGGGTAAAGGTTTGACACTATGGCAGGTAAATAGCCTACAATGTTGGTGCATGTGGAGTGAGGAGTCTGCTATAAACACAACACTATAGCTAGATAGCTAGATAGCTATAAACACTATTCCCGGTCTGTGGACTTCAAAATAAGATCATTATTTTTCCATTATAAATATTATTCCCTGGTATCGGTATTCAGTATCAGCTAACACAGAAATTGTGGGTTGTTTCAAAGTCTTACTCATTTTGTATTTAATATTGCACTTGCAAGTTTATATTGTACATACCAGTACTGTATATGACATCACATCAAACTGCATTTGATTGAGTTTTTCTTTCTCTTCTGCACTGTAATGTTTTATGTATTTTTGTTTTAAAATAAGCATTTCTAATTGTATGTATTATTCCCTTGCACATTATGTAGGCCTATATTAGACATGTTATATTAGACATTGTGTTATGTTCACATCATTGGCTGCATTCCAACTGAGAAGAAATTAGCACAATACATTTTGTAAATAATTGTTCTATTGATATATGTTTTAAGTTGTAAACATGGTTGAAATAAAACGTGTTACCTTGAAATATGCGTTGTGTACGTTCTTAAATATGGCCCAGAACAGGTTTTAAAACATTCATATTTTCCAGTTAACTATATCTCTACATTTATTGATTGCATACTAGATAGAACGTCCTTGCGGTCATGTTTCCATCCATCCATGTCCTATATATGTATTAGTAAAGGCTATTAAATTAGTGTCTATTTGGGGGTCCTTGGCGTGACGTTTGGGAACCACTGATATAACAAACAGCAGCATGTTGTGCACTCACTGTAAGTAAACATTGCCCTTTAACATTGTCACCACAAACAATAATAGCAATTATTGTTACAAGAACATATAGCCATTTTAACACACCTGAAACATTGCACACTAGAAAGCTGAAATAGTGATAACAGTTCCATGTGATGATAGACCTATTTCTGTAGTTCTGCTGAAACTCATCAGAGTCAAAGAGGTGTGAAGTGGTCTCAGTTCATCCAAAATGTGATCATTAGCAGGTGATCTGTCCAATGCCAGACAACGAGTGACCATTAACACGTTTAATCTCTGCATTTGAATGCATATAGTCAATGAAGCATCAGCCATCATCATTTAGCATGTGTACATTTTAACATGGGGAAAGAATGTGGGGTTTGTTCATTATTTAGCATTTGAAAAACATTGAATAAAAGTGCATTCATCACCACCATATTGAGAGAGAACCCTGCAAAAATGTATCAGCTTATGTTTTTGTTCAATGTATTTTCATTCAATCCCTTCCAGTTTCACTATGACTTATATGACTGGATATGGAGACAGTAACCTCTGTTACTGAACAAACAAATAATTAATATAGGATATAATTGAATAAGTATAATGATATATCCGGATTTATCTTGACTTATCCTGATCATTCATTAATACTATGGACACATGTTTCTGCACACAGGCCTACACATTACACAATGGGATTTCACTGTAAATATAGATAAGAAATGAAATGAAACCAATAGCGCACAATAGGATATGAGACTTTGATTTGACAATATACTTATTTGCTGTTCCAGTCCTGTACAGAAACCAGACCACTGTCTTCTATACTAAAGTGGAAACAAATTGAACCTACATTACAACCTAACACATAAAATACAAGGGGTGCTGTATATAGGCTACTTGTAAAAGACAAGATGTGAAGGCTTGTCTACTATTTATAAATATTGTTTGAAACAAATAGGCCTAACTGTTTTATTTCCGTTTTCTTGTTTTTAATAAATGTTTAGTCAATAAGTCAAGATTTGTTTTTTATCTGTGGTTTGTAAGTGTTCCAAGATAAATTAAGATAAATGGGATGTAAATCACAGTATGAGCAGTTGTTTCTTCACCAGAGCTGGTTCTCCTTGGTTCTGATGTTACTGAAATAATGTGGAGAAATCCTCAAGCTCTGCTGCAGTAACAATTAATTCATATCCACTTATTCAATAGTTAGATTGTACATATTTATCCAGATACTGAGTAAGTCATTTTTGGATGAACTACTATACTGCTTTTTAAGGTGTATTATAAACCAGCAGTTGTTATGCACCACATGTGGAAGAACTCCCAGAAAACAGCAGGTATGCTGGCACTCTTATTTATTTTAAATCACAATGAAATACTGTTCTGTTTCCCACTGCATTTGATTGAGTTTGTCTTTCTCTTCTGCACTGTAATGTTTTATGTATTTTTGTTTTAGTTATGATTTTATATATGTTTTCTGATGTGTGCAAAGCACATTGAAATGCCTTGTTGGAATTTGCTATACCAATAACGTTATTTTATATTTATGCTGGCTCCTGCTTTGACTTTAAGAAACTCCTCAATGGATCACTAGACTAGTAGACTAAATATTGTTCAACCAAAGTGGACTGTTATGTTCAAGTGGACTCTGTTTTCGACCATTGAATGTTTTTTCTCCAAATTAACTAGAAAACCAGTTCTTAAAGGGGCATTCCACTCATTTTCAACATTTTACTATGTCATTATATACCTTAGAGCTGTTGTGTGGAAATAATTTAAAAAAAGTCACCCCATTCTGTTTCCTAGAACTGGAGGTCTGAAAAAAACACCATTAACGTGGTGACATCTTGGTGATGTCATCAAGCTTTATTTGAAATCCAGCTTTTAGCAGTGCTTCAGTTGTGCCAATACAAATATTTGTAACAAAAATAATAATAATACACAAAACCAAAACTAATAGGACATCAACAACAACAGGGGACAACTAAGCTCTTTCATGTAGGCCAATGGGGGCCACTGCCCAATACCCCCCCCCCCCCTCCCTGCCTCCCCCTTCCCCTGCCTCCCCCTTCCCCTCAACAACAAACACCTTGTGAAAGGTGTTACCTGATTGGCCAGAGAGGGCCGTGCTACTCTGACCAACCAGGTTACAGCTTCACTAAGTACCCTGACTAGACTGCATATATAGTGTGGGTAAATCAGTGTTTTCTTCAGAGCAGATCATTTGAACCTACAGAAAGCAGCTGTGTTGAGTGGTGATAGTTAGTGCAGCAGAGGATAACACAGCGAGAGGAACCATATCATTTTCTGCTGTACTGGTTTCCATCTTGATCTATTGGCTAGATTTGAACTATGGATTTACTCCAAACACTGGACTTCTTACTCGAGCAACTCCACAGACCACTATCTATCAAATTGCACAGAGCAGGTTAGTAAATGTTCTATGATTTGAAGATACAACCAAGTAGTTAAGATTTTGTGTACAGCTGCAAAGGATTGCTAACTTGGAGTTTGTTTTACATATCAACCACAGTCTATATTACAGTGGATGCTTTGAGAAAATAGAGAACAAAACAATGTAAGCCTATATTTCCCAGTCTAATGTTACTTTGCCCAACATGGGGAAAGATGTTTAATACAAAATAATTGATGAAGTTGTAATGCAACATGTGATTAATTTCTCTATTTTAATCTTTTCTTTAGAATCTCTGCAGATGTCGCTATGTCCAGACCAACACCTCCCTGTGTGTAAAGAGGAGGTTTCTTCTGAGCAGCAGGAGAGGAACCCTGGTCTGGCCCAGGAGGAACCACAGGGTCCACAGGTCAAAGATGAAGAAATCAGAGAGACAGAGTCTCTAGTCAGCACCTCAACTGAAATGGAAAGACAAGCAGAGGACTGTGGAGAACTGACTGATGACCAGCTCCTCTTCTCAATCAATAATACATTGAACTGTGACAAGTGGGAAGAGAACAGGCAAGTTCAGAAATCACGCAAACGAAAGAAGGTGAATGATGCAATATTGCCTTTGAGCAAAAAGCTGTCCTACTTTGAGGAACTGAAATCATCGAAACAGTCCAAATCCCAAACCATGAAGCTTAAAATTGTGAAGAAAGGCAAGAAGAGATACAAGATAAGCATCATACCCTATGGATGTGATCAGTGTGGACAACACTTCTCTCAAATGGCAGACCTTAAAAGCCACCAGATAATTCACACAGGAGAGAAACTGAGAAATTGTGGTACACCGGCATGTGAATGAAGAGCATGGACTATTGGTCTTGCTTCATAAACACACCTCAACATTTACCACACAATGCATGTACTTATGTTTATATTATAAATTCGTACTACAATTTGTATGCATACAGGGGGAAACAATTTAGTTGTTCATATTCTGATTAATTATTTACTGTTTTAAACCTGTACTTTCCCCCATAGTGCTATATCGCAAGTGACTGCAAAATGCAGAATAATTGATACCTTTTCTAACAGCAAGATTTGTTTTACTTGCAATTTGACATAGCTCTTTTATTATACATTTATTTAATACCATAATTGCACTTTTTTATTCTAGTTTGGTTTTTCTCGTGTCAATACAGTTGATTGAATCAAAAGGGGGCCTATATATAATATAATCACCAGTTTTGAACTGGAACTGGAACTATTTTTTACTACAACAGGCCATGTAAGTTCATATAGCAGCTCATATAGCTAGTGTTATTGTCTGTTATACAAACTGTACTCAGGAATATGAATAAAGAGATTTTAATTCAATTTTAATTACATTTTGTTATTGTTTTGTTATTACATTACATTTGAGTCTAACCTTATTAGCACACAACAATACAATTGAATTACATCTGAATAGCAAAGTTATAGACCAAGCACTCAGACAATCAACATGTGATGACTCATTGTCATTGTTTTGTCTGCATGTAATGATGGTGGCTCATTTGCAATTGCTTGGTCTATAGGTTTACCATTGAATTTCACAGAATGATGGGTCATTGTTATAGTCTGATTGCAGTATCACACATTACAATAATTGTCGTATTTACATGGCATGGTAAACAAGTGGTCATTTGAACTAGAGATGTCCCGATAGTATATCGGTATCGGAACAGTACGGCCCTTATTTGGTCATATCGGTATCGGCAAATATGCCAAAATAACCACCGATCCGATACAGGGGTAAAGGTTTGACACTATGGCAGGTAAATAGCCTACAATGTTGGTGCATGTGGAGTGAGGAGTCTGCTATAAACACAACACTATAGCTAGATAGCTAGATAGCTATAAACACTATTCCCGGTCTGTGGACTTCAAAATAAGATCATTATTTTTCCATTATAAATATTATTCCCTGGTATCGGTATTCAGTATCAGCTAACACAGAAATTGTGGGTTGTTTCAAAGTCTTACTCATTTTGTATTTAATATTGCACTTGCAAGTTTATATTGTACATACCAGTACTGTATATGACATCACATCAAACTGCATTTGATTGAGTTTTTCTTTCTCTTCTGCACTGTAATGTTTTATGTATTTTTGTTTTAAAATAAGCATTTCTAATTGTATGTATTATTCCCTTGCACATTATGTAGGCCTATATTAGACATGTTATATTAGACATTGTGTTATGTTCACATCATTGGCTGCATTCCAACTGAGAAGAAATTAGCACAATACATTTTGTAAATAATTGTTCTATTGATATATGTTTTAAGTTGTAAACATGGTTGAAATAAAACGTGTTACCTTGAAATATGCGTTGTGTACGTTCTTAAATATGGCCCAGAACAGGTTTTAAAACATTCATATTTTCCAGTTAACTATATCTCTACATTTATTGATTGCATACTAGATAGAACGTCCTTGCGGTCATGTTTCCATCCATCCATGTCCTATATATGTATTAGTAAAGGCTATTAAATTAGTGTCTATTTGGGGGTCCTTGGCGTGACGTTTGGGAACCACTGATATACAGCAGGGTATAAAGCCTTTTAAAACAAACAGCAGCATGTTGTGCACTCACTGTAAGTAAACATTGCCCTTTAACATTGTCACCACAAACAATAATAGCAATTATTGTTACAAGAACATATAGCCATTTTAACACACCTGAAACATTGCACACTAGAAAGCTGAAATAGTGATAACAGTTCCATGTGATGATAGACCTATTTCTGTAGTTCTGCTGAAACTCATCAGAGTCAAAGAGGTGTGAAGTGGTCTCAGTTCATCCAAAATGTGATCATTAGCAGGTGATCTGTCCAATGCCAGACAACGAGTGACCATTAACACGTTTAATCTCTGCATTTGAATGCATATAGTCAATGAAGCATCAGCCATCATCATTTAGCATGTGTACATTTTAACATGGGGAAAGAATGTGGGGTTTGTTCATTATTTAGCATTTGAAAAACATTGAATAAAAGTGCATTCATCACCACCATATTGAGAGAGAACCCTGCAAAAATGTATCAGCTTATGTTTTTGTTCAATGTATTTTCATTCAATCCCTTCCAGTTTCACTATGACTTATATGACTGGATATGGAGACAGTAACCTCTGTTACTGAACAAACAAATAATTAATATAGGATATAATTGAATAAGTATAATGATATATCCGGATTTATCTTGACTTATCCTGATCATTCATTAATACTATGGACACATGTTTCTGCACACAGGCCTACACATTACACAATGGGATTTCACTGTAAATATAGATAAGAAATGAAATGAAACCAATAGCGCACAATAGGATATGAGACTTTGATTTGACAATATACTTATTTGCTGTTCCAGTCCTGTACAGAAACCAGACCACTGTCTTCTATACTAAAGTGGAAACAAATTGAACCTACATTACAACCTAACACATAAAATACAAGGGGTGCTGTATATAGGCTACTTGTAAAAGACAAGATGTGAAGGCTTGTCTACTATTTATAAATATTGTTTGAAACAAATAGGCCTAACTGTTTTATTTCCGTTTTCTTGTTTTTAATAAATGTTTAGTCAATAAGTCAAGATTTGTTTTTTATCTGTGGTTTGTAAGTGTTCCAAGATAAATTAAGATAAATGGGATGTAAATCACAGTATGAGCAGTTGTTTCTTCACCAGAGCTGGTTCTCCTTGGTTCTGATGTTACTGAAATAATGTGGAGAAATCCTCAAGCTCTGCTGCAGTAACAATTAATTCATATCCACTTATTCAATAGTTAGATTGTACATATTTATCCAGATACTGAGTAAGTCATTTTTGGATGAACTACTATACTGCTTTTTAAGGTGTATTATAAACCAGCAGTTGTTATGCACCACATGTGGAAGAACTCCCAGAAAACAGCAGGTATGCTGGCACTCTTATTTATTTTAAATCACAATGAAATACTGTTCTGTTTCCCACTGCATTTGATTGAGTTTGTCTTTCTCTTCTGCACTGTAATGTTTTATGTATTTTTGTTTTAGTTATGATTTTATATATGTTTTCTGATGTGTGCAAAGCACATTGAAATGCCTTGTTGGAATTTGCTATACCAATAACGTTATTTTATATTTATGCTGGCTCCTGCTTTGACTTTAAGAAACTCCTCAATGGATCACTAGACTAGTAGACTAAATATTGTTCAACCAAAGTGGACTGTTATGTTCAAGTGGACTCTGTTTTCGACCATTGAATGTTTTTTCTCCAAATTAACTAGAAAACCAGTTCTTAAAGGGGCATTCCACTCATTTTCAACATTTTACTATGTCATTATATACCTTAGAGCTGTTGTGTGGAAATAATTTAAAAAAAGTCACCCCATTCTGTTTCCTAGAACTGGAGGTCTGAAAAAAACACCATTAACGTGGTGACATCTTGGTGATGTCATCAAGCTTTATTTGAAATCCAGCTTTTAGCAATGCTTCAGTTGTGCCAATACAAATATTTGTAACAAAAATAATAATAATACACAAAACCAAAACTAATAGGACATCAACAACAACAGGGGACAACTAAGCTCTTTCATGTAGGCCAATGGGGGCCACTGCCCAATACCCCCCCCCCCCTCCCTGCCTCCCCCTTCCCCTGCCTCCCCCTTCCCCTCAACAACAAACACCTTGTGAAAGGTGTTACCTGATTGGCCAGAGAGGGCCGTGCTACTCTGACCAACCAGGTTACAGCTTCACTAAGTACCCTGACTAGACTGCATATATAGTGTGGGTAAATCAGTGTTTTCTTCAGAGCAGATCATTTGAACCTACAGAAAGCAGCTGTGTTGAGTGGTGATAGTTAGTGCAGCAGAGGATAACACAGCGAGAGGAACCATATCATTTTCTGCTGTACTGGTTTCCATCTTGATCTATTGGCTAGATTTGAACTATGGATTTACTCCAAACACTGGACTTCTTACTCGAGCAACTCCACAGACCACTATCTATCAAATTGCACAGAGCAGGTTAGTAAATGTTCTATGATTTGAAGATACAACCAAGTAGTTAAGATTTTGTGTACAGCTGCAAAGGATTGCTAACTTGGAGTTTGTTTTACATATCAACCACAGTCTATATTACAGTGGATGCTTTGAGAAAATAGAGAACAAAACAATGTAAGCCTATATTTCCCAGTCTAATGTTACTTTGCCCAACATGGGGAAAGATGTTTAATACAAAATAATTGATGAAGTTGTAATGCAACATGTGATTAATTTCTCTATTTTAATCTTTTCTTTAGAATCTCTGCAGATGTCGCTATGTCCAGACCAACACCTCCCTGTGTGTAAAGAGGAGGTTTCTTCTGAGCAGCAGGAGAGGAACCCTGGTCTGGCCCAGGAGGAACCACAGGGTCCACAGGTCAAAGATGAAGAAATCAGAGAGACAGAGTCTCTAGTCAGCACCTCAACTGAAATGGAAAGACAAGCAGAGGACTGTGGAGAACTGACTGATGACCAGCTCCTCTTCTCAATCAATAATACATTGAACTGTGACAAGTGGGAAGAGAACAGGCAAGTTCAGAAATCACGCAAACGAAAGAAGGTGAATGATGCAATATTGCCTTTGAGCAAAAAGCTGTCCTACTTTGAGGAACTGAAATCATCGAAACAGTCCAAATCCCAAACCATGAAGCTTAAAATTGTGAAGAAAGGCAAGAAGAGATACAAGATAAGCATCATACCCTATGGATGTGATCAGTGTGGACAACACTTCTCTCAAATGGCAGACCTTAAAAGCCACCAGATAATTCACACAGGAGAGAAACTGAGAAATTGTGGTACACCGGCATGTGAATGAAGAGCATGGACTATTGGTCTTGCTTCATAAACACACCTCAACATTTACCACACAATGCATGTACTTATGTTTATATTATAAATTCGTACTACAATTTGTATGCATACAGGGGGAAACAATTTAGTTGTTCATATTCTGATTAATTATTTACTGTTTTAAACCTGTACTTTCCCCCATAGTGCTATATTGCAAGTGACTGCAAAATGCAGAATAATTGATACCTTTTCTAACAGCAAGATTTGTTTTACTTGCAATTTGACATAGCTCTTTTATTATACATTTATTTAATACCATAATTGCACTTTTTTATTCTAGTTTGGTTTTTCTCGTGTCAATACAGTTGATTGAATCAAAAGGGGGCCTATATATAATATAATCACCAGTTTTGAACTGGAACTGGAACTATTTTTTACCACAACAGGCCATGTAAGTTCATATAGCAGCTCATATAGCTAGTGTTATTGTCTGTTATACAAACTGTACTCAGGAATATGAATAAAGAGATTTTAATTCAATTTTAATTACATTTTGTTATTGTTTTGTTATTACATTACATTTGAGTCTAACCTTATTAGCACACAACAATACAATTGAATTACATCTGAATAGCAAAGTTATAGACCAAGCACTCAGACAATCAACATGTGATGACTCATTGTCATTGTTTTGTCTGCATGTAATGATGGTGGCTCATTTGCAATTGCTTGGTCTATAGGTTTACCATTGAATTTCACAGAATGATGGGTCATTGTTATAGTCTGATTGCAGTATCACACATTACAATAATTGTCGTATTTACATGGCATGGTAAACAAGTGGTCATTTGAACTAGAGATGTCCCGATAGTATATCGGTATCGGAACAGTACGGCCCTTATTTGGTCATATCGGTATCTGCAAATATGCCAAAATAACCACCGATCCGATACAGGGGTAAAGGTTTGACACTATGGCAGGTAAATAGCCTACAATGTTGGTGCATGTGGAGTGAGGAGTCTGCTATAAACACAACACTATAGCTAGATAGCTAGATAGCTATAAACACTATTCCCGGTCTGTGGACTTCAAAATAAGATCATTATTTTTCCATTATAAATATTATTCCCTGGTATCGGTATTCAGTATCAGCTAACACAGAAATTGTGGGTTGTTTCAAAGTCTTACTCATTTTGTATTTAATATTGCACTTGCAAGTTTATATTGTACATACCAGTACTGTATATGACATCACCTCAAACTGCATTTGATTGAGTTTTTCTTTCTCTTCTGCACTGTAATGTTTTATGTATTTTTGTTTTAAAATAAGCATTTCTAATTGTATGTATTATTCCCTTGCACATTATGTAGGCCTATATTAGACATGTTATATTAGACATTGTGTTATGTTCACATCATTGGCTGCATTCCAACTGAGAAGAAATTAGCACAATACATTTTGTAAATAATTGTTCTATTGATATATGTTTTAAGTTGTAAACATGGTTGAAATAAAACGTGTTACCTTGAAATATGCGTTGTGTACGTTCTTAAATATGGCCCAGAACAGGTTTTAAAACATTCATATTTTCCAGTTAACTATATCTCTACATTTATTGATTGCATACTAGATAGAACGTCCTTGCGGTCATGTTTCCATCCATCCATGTCCTATATATGTATTAGTAAAGGCTATTAAATTAGTGTCTATTTGGGGGTCCTTGGCGTGACGTTTGGGAACCACTGATATACAGCAGGGTATAAAGCCTTTTAAAACAAACAGCAGCATGTTGTGCACTCACTGTAAGTAAACATTGCCCTTTAACATTGTCACCACAAACAATAATAGCAATTATTGTTACAAGAACATATAGCCATTTTAACACACCTGAAACATTGCACACTAGAAAGCTGAAATAGTGATAACAGTTCCATGTGATGATAGACCTATTTCTGTAGTTCTGCTGAAACTCATCAGAGTCAAAGAGGTGTGAAGTGGTCTCAGTTCATCCAAAATGTGATCATTAGCAGGTGATCTGTCCAATGCCAGACAACGAGTGACCATTAACACGTTTAATCTCTGCATTTGAATGCATATAGTCAATGAAGCATCAGCCATCATCATTTAGCATGTGTACATTTTAACATGGGGAAAGAATGTGGGGTTTGTTCATTATTTAGCATTTGAAAAACATTGAATAAAAGTGCATTCATCACCACCATATTGAGAGAGAACCCTGCAAAAATGTATCAGCTTATGTTTTTGTTCAATGTATTTTCATTCAATCCCTTCCAGTTTCACTATGACTTATATGACTGGATATGGAGACAGTAACCTCTGTTACTGAACAAACAAATAATTAATATAGGATATAATTGAATAAGTATAATGATATATCCGGATTTATCTTGACTTATCCTGATAATTCATTAATACTATGGACACATGTTTCTGCACACAGGCCTACACATTACACAATGGGATTTCACTGTAAATATAGATAAGAAATGAAATGAAACCAATAGCGCACAATAGGATATGAGACTTTGATTTGACAATATACTTATTTGCTGTTCCAGTCCTGTACAGAAACCAGACCACTGTCTTCTATACTAAAGTGGAAACAAATTGAACCTACATTACAACCTAACACATAAAATACAAGGGGTGCTGTATATAGGCTACTTGTAAAAGACAAGATGTGAAGGCTTGTCTACTATTTATAAATATTGTTTGAAACAAATAGGCCTAACTGTTTTACTTCCGTTTTCTTGTTTTTAATAAATGTTTAGTCAATAAGTCAAGATTTGTTTTTTATCTGTGGTTTGTAAGTGTTCCAAGATAAATTAAGATAAATGGGATGTAAATCACAGTATGAGCAGTTGTTTCTTCACCAGAGCTGGTTCTCCTTGGTTCTGATGTTACTGAAATAATGTGGAGAAATCCTCAAGCTCTGCTGCAGTAACAATTAATTCATATCCACTTATTCAATAGTTAGATTGTACATATTTATCCAGATACTGAGTAAGTCATTTTTGGATGAACTACTATACTGCTTTTTAAGGTTTATTATAAACCAGCAGTTGTTATGCACCACATGTGGAAGAACTCCCAGAAAACAGCAGGTATGCTGGCACTCTTATTTATTTTAAATCACAATGAAATACTGTTCTGTTTCCCACTGCATTTGATTGAGTTTGTCTTTCTCTTCTGCACTGTAATGTTTTATGTATTTTTGTTTTAGTTATGATTTTATATATGTTTTCTGATGTGTGCAAAGCACATTGAAATGCCTTGTTGGAATTTGCTATACCAATAACGTTATTTTATATTTATGCTGGCTCCTGCTTTGACTTTAAGAAACTCCTCAATGGATCACTAGACTAGTAGACTAAATATTGTTCAACCAAAGTGGACTGTTATGTTCAAGTGGACTCTGTTTTCGACCATTGAATGTTTTTTTCTCCAAATTAACTAGAAAACCAGTTCTTAAAGGGGCATTCCACTCATTTTCAACATTTTACTATGTCATTATATACCTTAGAGCTGTTGTGTGGAAATAATTTAAAAAAAGTCACCCCATTCTGTTTCCTAGAACTGGAGGTCTGAAAAAAACACCATTAACGTGGTGACATCTTGGTGATGTCATCAAGCTTTATTTGAAATCCAGCTTTTAGCAATGCTTCAGTTGTGCCAATACAAATATTTGTAACAAAAATAATAATAATACACAAAACCAAAACTAATAGGACATCAACAACAACAGGGGACAACTAAGCTCTTTCATGTAGGCCAATGGGGGCCACTGCCCAATACCCCCCCCCCTCCCTGCCTCCCCCTTCCCCTGCCTCCCCCTTCCCCTCAACAACAAACACCTTGTGAAAGGTGTTACCTGATTGGCCAGAGAGGGCCGTGCTACTCTGACCAACCAGGTTACAGCTTCACTAAGTACCCTGACTAGACTGCATATATAGTGTGGGTAAATCAGTGTTTTCTTCAGAGCAGATCATTTGAACCTACAGAAAGCAGCTGTGTTGAGTGGTGATAGTTAGTACAGCAGAGGATAACACAGCGAGAGGAACCATATCATTTTCTGCTGTACTGGTTTCCATCTTGATCTATTGGCTAGATTTGAACTATGGATTTACTCCAAACACTGGACTTCTTACTCGAGCAACTCCACAGACCACTATCTATCAAATTGCACAGAGCAGGTTAGTAAATGTTCTATGATTTGAAGATACAACCAAGTAGTTAAGATTTTGTGTACAGCTGCAAAGGATTGCTAACTTGGAGTTTGTTTTACATATCAACCACAGTCTATATTACAGTGGATGCTTTGAGAAAATAGAGAACAAAACAATGTAAGCCTATATTTCCCAGTCTAATGTTACTTTGCCCAACATGGGGAAAGATGTTTAATACAAAATAATTGATGAAGTTGTAATGCAACATGTGATTAATTTCTCTATTTTAATCTTTTCTTTAGAATCTCTGCAGATGTCGCTATGTCCAGACCAACACCTCCCTGTGTGTAAAGAGGAGGTTTCTTCTGAGCAGCAGGAGAGGAACCCTGGTCTGGCCCAGGAGGAACCACAGGGTCCACAGGTCAAAGATGAAGAAATCAGAGAGACAGAGTCTCTAGTCAGCACCTCAACTGAAATGGAAAGACAAGCAGAGGACTGTGGAGAACTGACTGATGACCAGCTCCTCTTCTCAATCAATAATACATTGAACTGTGACAAGTGGGAAGAGAACAGGCAAGTTCAGAAATCACGCAAACGAAAGAATGTGAATGATGCAATATTGCCTTTGAGCAAAAAGCTGTCCTACTTTGAGGAACTGAAATCATCGAAACAGTCCAAATCCCAAACCATGAAGCTTAAAATTGTGAAGAAAGGCAAGAAGAGATACAAGATAAGCATCATACCCTATGGATGTGATCAGTGTGGACAACACTTCTCTCAAATGGCAGACCTTAAAAGCCACCAGATAATTCACACAGGAGAGAAACTGAGAAATTGTGGTACACCGGCATGTGAATGAAGAGCATGGACTATTGGTCTTGCTTCATAAACACACCTCAACATTTACCACACAATGCATGTACTTATGTTTATATTATAAATTCGTACTACAATTTGTATGCATACAGGGGGAAACAATTTAGTTGTTCATATTCTGATTAATTATTTACTGTTTTAAACCTGTACTTTCCCCCATAGTGCTATATCGCAAGTGACTGCAAAATGCAGAATAATTGATACCTTTTCTAACAGCAAGATTTGTTTTACTTGCAATTTGACATAGCTCTTTTATTATACATTTATTTAATACCATAATTGCACTTTTTTATTCTAGTTTGGTTTTTCTCGTGTCAATACAGTTGATTGAATCAAAAGGGGGCCTATATATAATATAATCACCAGTTTTGAACTGGAACTGGAACTATTTTTTACTACAACAGGCCATGTAAGTTCATATAGCAGCTCATATAGCTAGTGTTATTGTCTGTTATACAAACTGTACTCAGGAATATGAATAAAGAGATTTTAATTCAATTTTAATTACATTTTGTTATTGTTTTGTTATTACATTACATTTGAGTCTAACCTTATTAGCACACAACAATACAATTGAATTACATCTGAATAGCAAAGTTATAGACCAAGCACTCAGACAATCAACATGTGATGACTCATTGTCATTGTTTTGTCTGCATGTAATGATGGTGGCTCATTTGCAATTGCTTGGTCTATAGGTTTACCATTGAATTTCACAGAATGATGGGTCATTGTTATAGTCTGATTGCAGTATCACACATTACAATAATTGTCGTATTTACATGGCATGGTAAACAAGTGGTCATTTGAACTAGAGATGTCCCGATAGTATATCGGTATCGGAACAGTACGGCCCTTATTTGGTCATATCGGTATCGGCAAATATGCCAAAATAACCACCGATCCGATACAGGGGTAAAGGTTTGACACTATGGCAGGTAAATAGCCTACAATGTTGGTGCATGTGGAGTGAGGAGTCTGCTATAAACACAACACTATAGCTAGATAGCTAGATAGCTATAAACACTATTCCCGGTCTGTGGACTTCAAAATAAGATCATTATTTTTCCATTATAAATATTATTCCCTGGTATCGGTATTCAGTATCAGCTAACACAGAAATTGTGGGTTGTTTCAAAGTCTTACTCATTTTGTATTTAATATTGCACTTGCAAGTTTATATTGTACATACCAGTACTGTATATGACATCACATCAAACTGCATTTGATTGAGTTTTTCTTTCTCTTCTGCACTGTAATGTTTTATGTATTTTTGTTTTAAAATAAGCATTTCTAATTGTATGTATTATTCCCTTGCACATTATGTAGGCCTATATTAGACATGTTATATTAGACATTGTGTTATGTTCACATCATTGGCTGCATTCCAACTGAGAAGAAATTAGCACAATACATTTTGTAAATAATTGTTCTATTGATATATGTTTTAAGTTGTAAACATGGTTGAAATAAAACGTGTTACCTTGAAATATGCGTTGTGTACGTTCTTAAATATGGCCCAGAACAGGTTTTAAAACATTCATATTTTCCAGTTAACTATATCTCTACATTTATTGATTGCATACTAGATAGAACGTCCTTGCGGTCATGTTTCCATCCATCCATGTCCTATATATGTATTAGTAAAGGCTATTAAATTAGTGTCTATTTGGGGGTCCTTGGCGTGACGTTTGGGAACCACTGATATACAGCAGGGTATAAAGCCTTTTAAAACAAACAGCAGCATGTTGTGCACTCACTGTAAGTAAACATTGCCCTTTAACATTGTCACCACAAACAATAATAGCAATTATTGTTACAAGAACATATAGCCATTTTAACACACCTGAAACATTGCACACTAGAAAGCTGAAATAGTGATAACAGTTCCATGTGATGATAGACCTATTTCTGTAGTTCTGCTGAAACTCATCAGAGTCAAAGAGGTGTGAAGTGGTCTCAGTTCATCCAAAATGTGATCATTAGCAGGTGATCTGTCCAATGCCAGACAACGAGTGACCATTAACACGTTTAATCTCTGCATTTTAATGCATATAGTCAATGAAGCATCAGCCATCATCATTTAGCATGTGTACATTTTAACATGGGGAAAGAATGTGGGGTTTGTTCATTATTTAGCATTTGAAAAACATTGAATAAAAGTGCATTCATCACCACCATATTGAGAGAGAACCCTGCAAAAATGTATCAGCTTATGTTTTTGTTCAATTTATTTTCATTAAATCCCTTCCAGTTTCACTATGACTTATATGACTGGATATGGAGACAGTAACCTCTGTTACTGAACAAACAAATAATTAATATAGGATATAATTGAATAAGTATAATGATATATCCTGATTTATCTTGACTTATCCTGATCATTCATTAATACTATGGACACATGTTTCTGCACACAGGCCTACACATTACACAATGGGATTTCACTGTAAATATAGATAAGAAATGAAATGAAACCAATAGCGCACAATAGGATATGAGACTTTGATTTGACAATATACTTATTTGCTGTTCCAGTCCTGTACAGAAACCAGACCACTGTCTTCTATACTAAAGTGGAAACAAATTGAACCTACATTACAACCTAACACATAAAATACAAGGGGTGCTGTATATAGGCTACTTGTAAAAGACAAGATGTGAAGGCTTGTCTACTATTTATAAATATTGTTTGAAACAAATAGGCCTAACTGTTTTACTTCCGTTTTCTTGTTTTTAATAAATGTTTAGTCAATAAGTCAAGATTTGTTTTTTATCTGTGGTTTGTAAGTGTTCCAAGATAAATTAAGATAAATGGGATGTAAATCACAGTATGAGCAGTTGTTTCTTCACCAGAGCTGGTTCTCCTTGGTTCTGATGTTACTGAAATAATGTGGAGAAATCCTCAAGCTCTGCTGCAGTAACAATTAATTCATATCCACTTATTCAATAGTTAGATTGTACATATTTATCCAGATACTGAGTAAGTCATTTTTGGATGAACTACTATACTGCTTTTTAAGGTTTATTATAAACCAGCAGTTGTTATGCACCACATGTGGAAGAACTCCCAGAAAACAGCAGGTATGCTGGCACTCTTATTTATTTTAAATCACAATGAAATACTGTTCTGTTTCCCACTGCATTTGATTGAGTTTGTCTTTCTCTTCTGCACTGTAATGTTTTATGTATTTTTGTTTTAGTTATGATTTTATATATGTTTCCTGATGTGTGCAAAGCACATTGAAATGCCTTGTTGGAATTTGCTATACCAATAACGTTATTTTATATTTATGCTGGCTCCTGCTTTGACTTTAAGAAACTCCTCAATGGATCACTAGACTAGTAGACTAAATATTGTTCAACCAAAGTGGACTGTTATGTTCAAGTGGACTCTGTTTTCGACCATTGAATGTTTTTTCTCCAAATTAACTAGAAAACCAGTTCTTAAAGGGGCATTCCACTCATTTTCAACATTTTACTATGTCATTATATACCTTAGAGCTGTTGTGTGGAAATAATTTAAAAAAAGTCACCCCATTCTGTTTCCTAGAACTGGAGGTCTGAAAAAAACACCATTAACGTGGTGACATCTTGGTGATGTCATCAAGCTTTATTTGAAATCCAGCTTTTAGCAATGCTTCAGTTGTGCCAATACAAATATTTGTAACAAAAATAATAATAATACACAAAACCAAAACTAATAGGACATCAACAACAACAGGGGACAACTAAGCTCTTTCATGTAGGCCAATGGGGGCCACTGCCCAATACCCCCCCCCCCTCCCTGCCTCCCCCTTCCCCTGCCTCCCCCTTCCCCTCAACAACAAACACCTTGTGAAAGGTGTTACCTGATTGGCCAGAGAGGGCCGTGCTACTCTGACCAACCAGGTTACAGCTTCACTAAGTACCCTGACTAGACTGCATATATAGTGTGGGTAAATCAGTGTTTTCTTCAGAGCAGATCATTTGAACCTACAGAAAGCAGCTGTGTTGAGTGGTGATAGTTAGTGCAGCAGAGGATAACACAGCGAGAGGAACCATATCATTTTCTGCTGTACTGGTTTCCATCTTGATCTATTGGCTAGATTTGAACTATGGATTTACTCCAAACACTGGACTTCTTACTCGAGCAACTCCACAGACCACTATCTATCAAATTGCACAGAGCAGGTTAGTAAATGTTCTATGATTTGAAGATACAACCAAGTAGTTAAGATTTTGTGTACAGCTGCAAAGGATTGCTAACTTGGAGTTTGTTTTACATATCAACCACAGTCTATATTACAGTGGATGCTTTGAGAAAATAGAGAACAAAACAATGTAAGCCTATATTTCCCAGTCTAATGTTACTTTGCCCAACATGGGGAAAGATGTTTAATACAAAATAATTGATGAAGTTGTAATGCAACATGTGATTAATTTCTCTATTTTAATCTTTTCTTTAGAATCTCTGCAGATGTCGCTATGTCCAGACCAACACCTCCCTGTGTGTAAAGAGGAGGTTTCTTCTGAGCAGCAGGAGAGGAACCCTGGTCTGGCCCAGGAGGAACCACAGGGTCCACAGGTCAAAGATGAAGAAATCAGAGAGACAGAGTCTCTAGTCAGCACCTCAACTGAAATGGAAAGACAAGCAGAGGACTGTGGAGAACTGACTGATGACCAGCTCCTCTTCTCAATCAATAATACATTGAACTGTGACAAGTGGGAAGAGAACAGGCAAGTTCAGAAATCACGCAAACGAAAGAAGGTGAATGATGCAATATTGCCTTTGAGCAAAAAGCTGTCCTACTTTGAGGAACTGAAATCATCGAAACAGTCCAAATCCCAAACCATGAAGCTTAAAATTGTGAAGAAAGGCAAGAAGAGATACAAGATAAGCATCATACCCTATGGATGTGATCAGTGTGGACAACACTTCTCTCAAATGGCAGACCTTAAAAGCCACCAGATAATTCACACAGGAGAGAAACTGAGAAATTGTGGTACACCGGCATGTGAATGAAGAGCATGGACTATTGGTCTTGCTTCATAAACACACCTCAACATTTACCACACAATGCATGTACTTATGTTTATATTATAAATTCGTACTACAATTTGTATGCATACAGGGGGAAACAATTTAGTTGTTCATATTCTGATTAATTATTTACTGTTTTAAACCTGTACTTTCCCCCATAGTGCTATATTGCAAGTGACTGCAAAATGCAGAATAATTGATACCTTTTCTAACAGCAAGATTTGTTTTACTTGCAATTTGACATAGCTCTTTTATTATACATTTATTTAATACCATAATTGCACTTTTTTATTCTAGTTTGGTTTTTCTCGTGTCAATACAGTTGATTGAATCAAAAGGGGGCCTATATATAATATAATCACCAGTTTTGAACTGGAACTGGAACTATTTTTTACCACAACAGGCCATGTAAGTTCATATAGCAGCTCATATAGCTAGTGTTATTGTCTGTTATACAAACTGTACTCAGGAATATGAATAAAGAGATTTTAATTCAATTTTAATTACATTTTGTTATTGTTTTGTTATTACATTACATTTGAGTCTAACCTTATTAGCACACAACAATACAATTGAATTACATCTGAATAGCAAAGTTATAGACCAAGCACTCAGACAATCAACATGTGATGACTCATTGTCATTGTTTTGTCTGCATGTAATGATGGTGGCTCATTTGCAATTGCTTGGTCTATAGGTTTACCATTGAATTTCACAGAATGATGGGTCATTGTTATAGTCTGATTGCAGTATCACACATTACAATAATTGTCGTATTTACATGGCATGGTAAACAAGTGGTCATTTGAACTAGAGATGTCCCGATAGTATATCGGTATCGGAACAGTACGGCCCTTATTTGGTCATATCGGTATCTGCAAATATGCCAAAATAACCACCGATCCGATACAGGGGTAAAGGTTTGACACTATGGCAGGTAAATAGCCTACAATGTTGGTGCATGTGGAGTGAGGAGTCTGCTATAAACACAACACTATAGCTAGATAGCTAGATAGCTATAAACACTATTCCCGGTCTGTGGACTTCAAAATAAGATCATTATTTTTCCATTATAAATATTATTCCCTGGTATCGGTATTCAGTATCAGCTAACACAGAAATTGTGGGTTGTTTCAAAGTCTTACTCATTTTGTATTTAATATTGCACTTGCAAGTTTATATTGTACATACCAGTACTGTATATGACATCACCTCAAACTGCATTTGATTGAGTTTTTCTTTCTCTTCTGCACTGTAATGTTTTATGTATTTTTGTTTTAAAATAAGCATTTCTAATTGTATGTATTATTCCCTTGCACATTATGTAGGCCTATATTAGACATGTTATATTAGACATTGTGTTATGTTCACATCATTGGCTGCATTCCAACTGAGAAGAAATTAGCACAATACATTTTGTAAATAATTGTTCTATTGATATATGTTTTAAGTTGTAAACATGGTTGAAATAAAACGTGTTACCTTGAAATATGCGTTGTGTACGTTCTTAAATATGGCCCAGAACAGGTTTTAAAACATTCATATTTTCCAGTTAACTATATCTCTACATTTATTGATTGCATACTAGATAGAACGTCCTTGCGGTCATGTTTCCATCCATCCATGTCCTATATATGTATTAGTAAAGGCTATTAAATTAGTGTCTATTTGGGGGTCCTTGGCGTGACGTTTGGGAACCACTGATATACAGCAGGGTATAAAGCCTTTTAAAACAAACAGCAGCATGTTGTGCACTCACTGTAAGTAAACATTGCCCTTTAACATTGTCACCACAAACAATAATAGCAATTATTGTTACAAGAACATATAGCCATTTTAACACACCTGAAACATTGCACACTAGAAAGCTGAAATAGTGATAACAGTTCCATGTGATGATAGACCTATTTCTGTAGTTCTGCTGAAACTCATCAGAGTCAAAGAGGTGTGAAGTGGTCTCAGTTCATCCAAAATGTGATCATTAGCAGGTGATCTGTCCAATGCCAGACAACGAGTGACCATTAACACGTTTAATCTCTGCATTTGAATGCATATAGTCAATGAAGCATCAGCCATCATCATTTAGCATGTGTACATTTTAACATGGGGAAAGAATGTGGGGTTTGTTCATTATTTAGCATTTGAAAAACATTGAATAAAAGTGCATTCATCACCACCATATTGAGAGAGAACCCTGCAAAAATGTATCAGCTTATGTTTTTGTTCAATGTATTTTCATTCAATCCCTTCCAGTTTCACTATGACTTATATGACTGGATATGGAGACAGTAACCTCTGTTACTGAACAAACAAATAATTAATATAGGATATAATTGAATAAGTATAATGATATATCCGGATTTATCTTGACTTATCCTGATAATTCATTAATACTATGGACACATGTTTCTGCACACAGGCCTACACATTACACAATGGGATTTCACTGTAAATATAGATAAGAAATGAAATGAAACCAATAGCGCACAATAGGATATGAGACTTTGATTTGACAATATACTTATTTGCTGTTCCAGTCCTGTACAGAAACCAGACCACTGTCTTCTATACTAAAGTGGAAACAAATTGAACCTACATTACAACCTAACACATAAAATACAAGGGGTGCTGTATATAGGCTACTTGTAAAAGACAAGATGTGAAGGCTTGTCTACTATTTATAAATATTGTTTGAAACAAATAGGCCTAACTGTTTTACTTCCGTTTTCTTGTTTTTAATAAATGTTTAGTCAATAAGTCAAGATTTGTTTTTTATCTGTGGTTTGTAAGTGTTCCAAGATAAATTAAGATAAATGGGATGTAAATCACAGTATGAGCAGTTGTTTCTTCACCAGAGCTGGTTCTCCTTGGTTCTGATGTTACTGAAATAATGTGGAGAAATCCTCAAGCTCTGCTGCAGTAACAATTAATTCATATCCACTTATTCAATAGTTAGATTGTACATATTTATCCAGATACTGAGTAAGTCATTTTTGGATGAACTACTATACTGCTTTTTAAGGTTTATTATAAACCAGCAGTTGTTATGCACCACATGTGGAAGAACTCCCAGAAAACAGCAGGTATGCTGGCACTCTTATTTATTTTAAATCACAATGAAATACTGTTCTGTTTCCCACTGCATTTGATTGAGTTTGTCTTTCTCTTCTGCACTGTAATGTTTTATGTATTTTTGTTTTAGTTATGATTTTATATATGTTTTCTGATGTGTGCAAAGCACATTGAAATGCCTTGTTGGAATTTGCTATACCAATAACGTTATTTTATATTTATGCTGGCTCCTGCTTTGACTTTAAGAAACTCCTCAATGGATCACTAGACTAGTAGACTAAATATTGTTCAACCAAAGTGGACTGTTATGTTCAAGTGGACTCTGTTTTCGACCATTGAATGTTTTTTTCTCCAAATTAACTAGAAAACCAGTTCTTAAAGGGGCATTCCACTCATTTTCAACATTTTACTATGTCATTATATACCTTAGAGCTGTTGTGTGGAAATAATTTAAAAAAAGTCACCCCATTCTGTTTCCTAGAACTGGAGGTCTGAAAAAAACACCATTAACGTGGTGACATCTTGGTGATGTCATCAAGCTTTATTTGAAATCCAGCTTTTAGCAATGCTTCAGTTGTGCCAATACAAATATTTGTAACAAAAATAATAATAATACACAAAACCAAAACTAATAGGACATCAACAACAACAGGGGACAACTAAGCTCTTTCATGTAGGCCAATGGGGGCCACTGCCCAATACCCCCCCCCCTCCCTGCCTCCCCCTTCCCCTGCCTCCCCCTTCCCCTCAACAACAAACACCTTGTGAAAGGTGTTACCTGATTGGCCAGAGAGGGCCGTGCTACTCTGACCAACCAGGTTACAGCTTCACTAAGTACCCTGACTAGACTGCATATATAGTGTGGGTAAATCAGTGTTTTCTTCAGAGCAGATCATTTGAACCTACAGAAAGCAGCTGTGTTGAGTGGTGATAGTTAGTACAGCAGAGGATAACACAGCGAGAGGAACCATATCATTTTCTGCTGTACTGGTTTCCATCTTGATCTATTGGCTAGATTTGAACTATGGATTTACTCCAAACACTGGACTTCTTACTCGAGCAACTCCACAGACCACTATCTATCAAATTGCACAGAGCAGGTTAGTAAATGTTCTATGATTTGAAGATACAACCAAGTAGTTAAGATTTTGTGTACAGCTGCAAAGGATTGCTAACTTGGAGTTTGTTTTACATATCAACCACAGTCTATATTACAGTGGATGCTTTGAGAAAATAGAGAACAAAACAATGTAAGCCTATATTTCCCAGTCTAATGTTACTTTGCCCAACATGGGGAAAGATGTTTAATACAAAATAATTGATGAAGTTGTAATGCAACATGTGATTAATTTCTCTATTTTAATCTTTTCTTTAGAATCTCTGCAGATGTCGCTATGTCCAGACCAACACCTCCCTGTGTGTAAAGAGGAGGTTTCTTCTGAGCAGCAGGAGAGGAACCCTGGTCTGGCCCAGGAGGAACCACAGGGTCCACAGGTCAAAGATGAAGAAATCAGAGAGACAGAGTCTCTAGTCAGCACCTCAACTGAAATGGAAAGACAAGCAGAGGACTGTGGAGAACTGACTGATGACCAGCTCCTCTTCTCAATCAATAATACATTGAACTGTGACAAGTGGGAAGAGAACAGGCAAGTTCAGAAATCACGCAAACGAAAGAATGTGAATGATGCAATATTGCCTTTGAGCAAAAAGCTGTCCTACTTTGAGGAACTGAAATCATCGAAACAGTCCAAATCCCAAACCATGAAGCTTAAAATTGTGAAGAAAGGCAAGAAGAGATACAAGATAAGCATCATACCCTATGGATGTGATCAGTGTGGACAACACTTCTCTCAAATGGCAGACCTTAAAAGCCACCAGATAATTCACACAGGAGAGAAACTGAGAAATTGTGGTACACCGGCATGTGAATGAAGAGCATGGACTATTGGTCTTGCTTCATAAACACACCTCAACATTTACCACACAATGCATGTACTTATGTTTATATTATAAATTCGTACTACAATTTGTATGCATACAGGGGGAAACAATTTAGTTGTTCATATTCTGATTAATTATTTACTGTTTTAAACCTGTACTTTCCCCCATAGTGCTATATCGCAAGTGACTGCAAAATGCAGAATAATTGATACCTTTTCTAACAGCAAGATTTGTTTTACTTGCAATTTGACATAGCTCTTTTATTATACATTTATTTAATACCATAATTGCACTTTTTTATTCTAGTTTGGTTTTTCTCGTGTCAATACAGTTGATTGAATCAAAAGGGGGCCTATATATAATATAATCACCAGTTTTGAACTGGAACTGGAACTATTTTTTACTACAACAGGCCATGTAAGTTCATATAGCAGCTCATATAGCTAGTGTTATTGTCTGTTATACAAACTGTACTCAGGAATATGAATAAAGAGATTTTAATTCAATTTTAATTACATTTTGTTATTGTTTTGTTATTACATTACATTTGAGTCTAACCTTATTAGCACACAACAATACAATTGAATTACATCTGAATAGCAAAGTTATAGACCAAGCACTCAGACAATCAACATGTGATGACTCATTGTCATTGTTTTGTCTGCATGTAATGATGGTGGCTCATTTGCAATTGCTTGGTCTATAGGTTTACCATTGAATTTCACAGAATGATGGGTCATTGTTATAGTCTGATTGCAGTATCACACATTACAATAATTGTCGTATTTACATGGCATGGTAAACAAGTGGTCATTTGAACTAGAGATGTCCCGATAGTATATCGGTATCGGAACAGTACGGCCCTTATTTGGTCATATCGGTATCGGCAAATATGCCAAAATAACCACCGATCCGATACAGGGGTAAAGGTTTGACACTATGGCAGGTAAATAGCCTACAATGTTGGTGCATGTGGAGTGAGGAGTCTGCTATAAACACAACACTATAGCTAGATAGCTAGATAGCTATAAACACTATTCCCGGTCTGTGGACTTCAAAATAAGATCATTATTTTTCCATTATAAATATTATTCCCTGGTATCGGTATTCAGTATCAGCTAACACAGAAATTGTGGGTTGTTTCAAAGTCTTACTCATTTTGTATTTAATATTGCACTTGCAAGTTTATATTGTACATACCAGTACTGTATATGACATCACATCAAACTGCATTTGATTGAGTTTTTCTTTCTCTTCTGCACTGTAATGTTTTATGTATTTTTGTTTTAAAATAAGCATTTCTAATTGTATGTATTATTCCCTTGCACATTATGTAGGCCTATATTAGACATGTTATATTAGACATTGTGTTATGTTCACATCATTGGCTGCATTCCAACTGAGAAGAAATTAGCACAATACATTTTGTAAATAATTGTTCTATTGATATATGTTTTAAGTTGTAAACATGGTTGAAATAAAACGTGTTACCTTGAAATATGCGTTGTGTACGTTCTTAAATATGGCCCAGAACAGGTTTTAAAACATTCATATTTTCCAGTTAACTATATCTCTACATTTATTGATTGCATACTAGATAGAACGTCCTTGCGGTCATGTTTCCATCCATCCATGTCCTATATATGTATTAGTAAAGGCTATTAAATTAGTGTCTATTTGGGGGTCCTTGGCGTGACGTTTGGGAACCACTGATATACAGCAGGGTATAAAGCCTTTTAAAACAAACAGCAGCATGTTGTGCACTCACTGTAAGTAAACATTGCCCTTTAACATTGTCACCACAAACAATAATAGCAATTATTGTTACAAGAACATATAGCCATTTTAACACACCTGAAACATTGCACACTAGAAAGCTGAAATAGTGATAACAGTTCCATGTGATGATAGACCTATTTCTGTAGTTCTGCTGAAACTCATCAGAGTCAAAGAGGTGTGAAGTGGTCTCAGTTCATCCAAAATGTGATCATTAGCAGGTGATCTGTCCAATGCCAGACAACGAGTGACCATTAACACGTTTAATCTCTGCATTTTAATGCATATAGTCAATGAAGCATCAGCCATCATCATTTAGCATGTGTACATTTTAACATGGGGAAAGAATGTGGGGTTTGTTCATTATTTAGCATTTGAAAAACATTGAATAAAAGTGCATTCATCACCACCATATTGAGAGAGAACCCTGCAAAAATGTATCAGCTTATGTTTTTGTTCAATTTATTTTCATTAAATCCCTTCCAGTTTCACTATGACTTATATGACTGGATATGGAGACAGTAACCTCTGTTACTGAACAAACAAATAATTAATATAGGATATAATTGAATAAGTATAATGATATATCCTGATTTATCTTGACTTATCCTGATCATTCATTAATACTATGGACACATGTTTCTGCACACAGGCCTACACATTACACAATGGGATTTCACTGTAAATATAGATAAGAAATGAAATGAAACCAATAGCGCACAATAGGATATGAGACTTTGATTTGACAATATACTTATTTGCTGTTCCAGTCCTGTACAGAAACCAGACCACTGTCTTCTATACTAAAGTGGAAACAAATTGAACCTACATTACAACCTAACACATAAAATACAAGGGGTGCTGTATATAGGCTACTTGTAAAAGACAAGATGTGAAGGCTTGTCTACTATTTATAAATATTGTTTGAAACAAATAGGCCTAACTGTTTTACTTCCGTTTTCTTGTTTTTAATAAATGTTTAGTCAATAAGTCAAGATTTGTTTTTTATCTGTGGTTTGTAAGTGTTCCAAGATAAATTAAGATAAATGGGATGTAAATCACAGTATGAGCAGTTGTTTCTTCACCAGAGCTGGTTCTCCTTGGTTCTGATGTTACTGAAATAATGTGGAGAAATCCTCAAGCTCTGCTGCAGTAACAATTAATTCATATCCACTTATTCAATAGTTAGATTGTACATATTTATCCAGATACTGAGTAAGTCATTTTTGGATGAACTACTATACTGCTTTTTAAGGTTTATTATAAACCAGCAGTTGTTATGCACCACATGTGGAAGAACTCCCAGAAAACAGCAGGTATGCTGGCACTCTTATTTATTTTAAATCACAATGAAATACTGTTCTGTTTCCCACTGCATTTGATTGAGTTTGTCTTTCTCTTCTGCACTGTAATGTTTTATGTATTTTTGTTTTAGTTATGATTTTATATATGTTTCCTGATGTGTGCAAAGCACATTGAAATGCCTTGTTGGAATTTGCTATACCAATAACGTTATTTTATATTTATGCTGGCTCCTGCTTTGACTTTAAGAAACTCCTCAATGGATCACTAGACTAGTAGACTAAATATTGTTCAACCAAAGTGGACTGTTATGTTCAAGTGGACTCTGTTTTCGACCATTGAATGTTTTTTCTCCAAATTAACTAGAAAACCAGTTCTTAAAGGGGCATTCCACTCATTTTCAACATTTTACTATGTCATTATATACCTTAGAGCTGTTGTGTGGAAATAATTTAAAAAAAGTCACCCCATTCTGTTTCCTAGAACTGGAGGTCTGAAAAAAACACCATTAACGTGGTGACATCTTGGTGATGTCATCAAGCTTTATTTGAAATCCAGCTTTTAGCAGTGCTTCAGTTGTGCCAATACAAATATTTGTAACAAAAATAATAATAATACACAAAACCAAAACTAATAGGACATCAACAACAACAGGGGACAACTAAGCTCTTTCATGTAGGCCAATGGGGGCCACTGCCCAATACCCCCCCCCCCTCCCTGCCTCCCCCTTCCCCTGCCTCCCCCTTCCCCTCAACAACAAACACCTTGTGAAAGGTGTTACCTGATTGGCCAGAGAGGGCCGTGCTACTCTGACCAACCAGGTTACAGCTTCACTAAGTACCCTGACTAGACTGCATATATAGTGTGGGTAAATCAGTGTTTTCTTCAGAGCAGATCATTTGAACCTACAGAAAGCAGCTGTGTTGAGTGGTGATAGTTAGTGCAGCAGAGGATAACACAGCGAGAGGAACCATATCATTTTCTGCTGTACTGGTTTCCATCTTGATCTATTGGCTAGATTTGAACTATGGATTTACTCCAAACACTGGACTTCTTACTCGAGCAACTCCACAGACCACTATCTATCAAATTGCACAGAGCAGGTTAGTAAATGTTCTATGATTTGAAGATACAACCAAGTAGTTAAGATTTTGTGTACAGCTGCAAAGGATTGCTAACTTGGAGTTTGTTTTACATATCAACCACAGTCTATATTACAGTGGATGCTTTGAGAAAATAGAGAACAAAACAATGTAAGCCTATATTTCCCAGTCTAATGTTACTTTGCCCAACATGGGGAAAGATGTTTAATACAAAATAATTGATGAAGTTGTAATGCAACATGTGATTAATTTCTCTATTTTAATCTTTTCTTTAGAATCTCTGCAGATGTCGCTATGTCCAGACCAACACCTCCCTGTGTGTAAAGAGGAGGTTTCTTCTGAGCAGCAGGAGAGGAACCCTGGTCTGGCCCAGGAGGAACCACAGGGTCCACAGGTCAAAGATGAAGAAATCAGAGAGACAGAGTCTCTAGTCAGCACCTCAACTGAAATGGAAAGACAAGCAGAGGACTGTGGAGAACTGACTGATGACCAGCTCCTCTTCTCAATCAATAATACATTGAACTGTGACAAGTGGGAAGAGAACAGGCAAGTTCAGAAATCACGCAAACGAAAGAATGTGAATGATGCAATATTGCCTTTGAGCAAAAAGCTGTCCTACTTTGAGGAACTGAAATCATCGAAACAGTCCAAATCCCAAACCATGAAGCTTAAAATTGTGAAGAAAGGCAAGAAGAGATACAAGATAAGCATCATACCCTATGGATGTGATCAGTGTGGACAACACTTCTCTCAAATGGCAGACCTTAAAAGCCACCAGATAATTCACACAGGAGAGAAACTGAGAAATTGTGGTACACCGGCATGTGAATGAAGAGCATGGACTATTGGTCTTGCTTCATAAACACACCTCAACATTTACCACACAATGCATGTACTTATGTTTATATTATAAATTCGTACTACAATTTGTATGCATACAGGGGGAAACAATTTAGTTGTTCATATTCTGATTAATTATTTACTGTTTTAAACCTGTACTTTCCCCCATAGTGCTATATTGCAAGTGACTGCAAAATGCAGAATAATTGATACCTTTTCTAACAGCAAGATTTGTTTTACTTGCAATTTGACATAGCTCTTTTATTATACATTTATTTAATACCATAATTGCACTTTTTTATTCTAGTTTGTTTTTTCTCGTGTCAATACAGTTGATTGAATCAAAAGGGGGCCTATATATAATATAATCACCAGTTTTGAACTGGAACTGGAACTATTTTTTACTACAACAGGCCATGTAAGTTCATATAGCAGCTCATATAGCTAGTGTTATTGTCTGTTATACAAACTGTACTCAGGAATATGAATAAAGAGATTTTAATTCAATTTTAATTACATTTTGTTATTGTTTTGTTATTACATTACATTTGAGTCTAACCTTATTAGCACACAACAATACAATTGAATTACATCTGAATAGCAAAGTTATAGACCAAGCACTCAGACAATCAACATGTGATGACTCATTGTCATTGTTTTGTCTGCATGTAATGATGGTGGCTCATTTGCAATTGCTTGGTCTATAGGTTTACCATTGAATTTCACAGAATGATGGGTCATTGTTATAGTCTGATTGCAGTATCACACATTACAATAATTGTCGTATTTACATGGCATGGTAAACAAGTGGTCATTTGAACTAGAGATGTCCCGATAGTATATCGGTATCGGAACAGTACGGCCCTTATTTGGTCATATCGGTATCGGCAAATATGCCAAAATAACCACCGATCCGATACAGGGGTAAAGGTTTGACACTATGGCAGGTAAATAGCCTACAATGTTGGTGCATGTGGAGTGAGGAGTCTGCTATAAACACAACACTATAGCTAGATAGCTAGATAGCTATAAACACTATTCCCGGTCTGTGGACTTCAAAATAAGATCATTATTTTTCCATTATAAATATTATTCCCTGGTATCGGTATTCAGTATCAGCTAACACAGAAATTGTGGGTTGTTTCAAAGTCTTACTCATTTTGTATTTAATATTGCACTTGCAAGTTTATATTGTACATACCAGTACTGTATATGACATCACATCAAACTGCATTTGATTGAGTTTTTCTTTCTCTTCTGCACTGTAATGTTTTATGTATTTTTGTTTTAAAATAAGCATTTCTAATTGTATGTATTATTCCCTTGCACATTATGTAGGCCTATATTAGACATGTTATATTAGACATTGTGTTATGTTCACATCATTGGCTGCATTCCAACTGAGAAGAAATTAGCACAATACATTTTGTAAATAATTGTTCTATTGATATATGTTTTAAGTTGTAAACATGGTTGAAATAAAACGTGTTACCTTGAAATATGCGTTGTGTACGTTCTTAAATATGGCCCAGAACAGGTTTTAAAACATTCATATTTTCCAGTTAACTATATCTCTACATTTATTGATTGCATACTAGATAGAACGTCCTTGCGGTCATGTTTCCATCCATCCATGTCCTATATATGTATTAGTAAAGGCTATTAAATTAGTGTCTATTTGGGGGTCCTTGGCGTGACGTTTGGGAACCACTGATATACAGCAGGGTATAAAGCCTTTTAAAACAAACAGCAGCATGTTGTGCACTCACTGTAAGTAAACATTGCCCTTTAACATTGTCACCACAAACAATAATAGCAATGATTGTTACAAGAACATATAGCCATTTTAACACACCTGAAACATTGCACACTAGAAAGCTGAAAGAGTGATAACAGTTCCATGTGATGATAGACCTATTTCTGTAGTTCTGCTGAAACTCATCAGAGTCAAAGAGGTGTGAAGTGGTCTCAGTTCATCCAAAATGTGATCATTAGCAGGTGATCTGTCCAATGACAGACAACGAGTGACCATTAACACGTTTAATCTCTGCATTTGAATGCATATAGTCAATGAAGCATCAGCTATCATCATTTAGCATGTGTACATTTTAACATGGGGAAAGAATGTGGGGTTTGTTCATTATTTAGCATTTGAAAAACATTGAATAAAAGTGCATTCATCACCACCATATTGAGAGAGAACCCTGCAAAAATGTATCAGCTTATGTTTTTGTTCAATGTATTTTCATTCAATCCCTTCCAGTTTCACTATGACTTATATGACTGGATATGGAGACAGTAACCTCTGTTACTGAACAAACAAATAATTAATATAGGATATAATTGAATAAGTATAATGATATATCCGGATTTATCTTGACTTATCCTGATCATTCATTAATACTATGGACACATGTTTCTGCACACAGGCCTACACATTACACAATGGGATTTCACTGTAAATATAGATAAGAAATGAAATGAAACCAATAGCGCACAATAGGATATGAGACTTTGATTTGACAATATACTTATTTGCTGTTCCAGTCCTGTACAGAAACCAGACCACTGTCTTCTATACTAAAGTGGAAACAAATTGAACCTACATTACAACCTAACACATAAAATACAAGGGGTGCTGTATATAGGCTACTTGTAAAAGACAAGATGTGAAGGCTTGTCTACTATTTATAAATATTGTTTGAAACAAATAGGCCTAACTGTTTTACTTCCGTTTTCTTGTTTTTAATAAATGTTTAGTCAAGAAGTCAAGATTTGTTTTTTATCTGTGGTTTGTAAGTGTTCCAAGATAAATTAAGATAAATGGGATGTAAATCACAGTATGAGCAGTTGTTTCTTCACCAGAGCTGGTTCTCCTTGGTTCTGATGTTACTGAAATAATGTGGAGAAATCCTCAAGATTAATGGCTCTGCTGCAGTAACAATTAATTCATATCCACTTATTCAATAGTTAGATTGTACATATTTATCCAGATACTGAGTAAGTCATTTTTGGATGAACTACTATACTGCTTTTTAAGGTTTATTATAAACCAGCAGTTGTTATGCACCACATGTGGAAGAACTCCCAGAAAACAGCAGGTATGCTGGCACTCTTATTTATTTTAAATCACAATGAAATACTGTTCTGTTTCCCACTGCATTTGATTGAGTTTGTCTTTCTCTTCTGCACTGTAATGTTTTATGTATTTTTGTTTTAGTTATGATTTTATATATGTTTCCTGATGTGTGCAAAGCACATTGAAATGCCTTGTTGGAATTTGCTATACCAATAACGTTATTTTATATTTATACTGGCTCCTGCTTTGACTTTAAGAAACTCCTCAATGGATCACTAGACTAGTAGACTAAATATTGTTCAACCAAAGTGGACTGTTATGTTCAAGTGGACTCTGTTTTCGACCATTGAATGTTTTTTCTCCAAATTAACTAGAAAACCAGTTCTTAAAGGGGCATTCCACTCATTTTCAACATTTTACTATGTCATTATATACCTTAGAGCTGTTGTGTGGAAATAATTTAAAAAAGTCACCCCATTCTGTTTCCTAGAACTGGAGGTCTGAAAAAAACACCATTAACGTGGTGACATCTTGGTGATGTCATCAAGCTTTGAAATCCAGCTTTTAGCAGTGCTTCAGTTGTGCCAATACAAATATTTGTAACAAAAATAATAATAATACACAAAACCAAAACTAATAGGACATCAACAACAACAGGGGACAACTAAGCTCTTTCATGTAGGCCAATGGGGGCCACTGCCCAATACCCCCCCCCCCCCTGCCTCCCCCTTCCCCTCAACAACAAACACCTTGTGAAAGGTGTTACCTGATTGGCCAGAGAGGGCCGTGCTACTCTGACCAACCAGGTTACAGCTTCACTAAGTACCCTGACTAGACTGCATATATAGTGTGGGTAAATCAGTGTTTTCTTCAGAGCAGATCATTTGAACCTACAGAAAGCAGCAGGAGAAAGATAGAGGACAAACACACCATGACTACATTAATGACCAGGAGACAACAGGAGAGCAAAGGATTAAAACTCAAAGTAGGAGGTCTGAAAAAGCATCGCTTTGAACCATACCAGCGCTCTTCAAGGACATGTACAGGTAAGCATCAACCACACAGTACACTTCTCGTCTTATCTTATCTTGAAATGAAATGTATTATGCAACTTGAGTAAATACATGTGAATTACACATGTTTCCATTTACCTGCAGTTTTATTTCTATATATTACTTACTGTCAAGGCTAATGTGAAACTATTAGCCTGCTAGTCAAACTTGTACATAATCGTAGCTTGATGAATTCATTGTGTTAGTGATACAATTAATGTGTAACTCAGCTCATGTATTTGTTGAGCCGAGCGTATCAATCACAGATTTAATAGTTCACAGCTTTAATTGATCATGTTTGGGGAGTATTATTTTGTGTATGATATTCCATGAGTCACTCACAAGGGTCTAAAATTATCTCTCTTCTCTCTGTAGGTGCTCAGAAGAAGCAGTTGCCTTTACAAAAACCTTCCGTGGGCAAATCCGTCGAGGTCACCACCCCAATGGCCGACGTCCTGACTACGATCGTCCCACGACACTCTTGGCAGCTTGATCACTAGCTCTGATCCAGAGTGGGACAGATTTGAGCAGGACGCAATGAACTGCTTGTTTAGCTCGGATCCAGAGGGGGGCAGAGTCAAGCTGGACGGCGTGTTCAACTCTGTTGATGTCCCGTCCCCAACACCACTGGTCATGGTGACCTCCAGCTCCTCCCAAAACTCGGACGGTCCAGAGAGTTACATGGTGTCTGAGATGGACCTGCTGGACAGAGGCCAGTACCTGGTCCAGAGCTTCATGGGGGAAGGAAGCTTTGGGACGGTGGCCAAAGCCATCAGCACGTTCACCGGTGACACAGTGGCCATCAAGATATTGAAGAATCGCCACAATCACGATGAATTGGCAGCACATGAGGTAAGCAATAGCATTGTTCTTGAAGATTTTAATATTTGGCTCTGATTTATCATTAAGTTATCTAATCTAAATCTTTCTTGTATTCCTAGATGGCTGTGTTGCAAATGATGAAAGTCCTGGACCCTGACACGTGTGGAACAGTGAGATTTTACGACAGCTTTGTGCATAAAGGATTGAGATGCATGGTGTTTGAGTCTCTGGATGTTAATCTCCTGGATTTCTTGAACGAGAGAGATGTCCCTATGTCCATGATGGAGACGAGATGCATCATACAGCAGGTATGGCTTTGACAATTACATTTTAAAGTGATGGAAAAAATATTGATACAAAGATACTGAGTTGAATTTCTGAATTTCTGATCATGCTCTTTATTCTTGTCTTGCAGCTTGCCATTGCACTCCAGGCCCTGAAGGGAATCGGTCTGATCCACACAGACATCAAACTAGACAACATCATGCTGGTGAACCAACGACAACAACCCCTCAAAGTCAAACTCATTGACTTTGGTCTGGCCGTTCCTGTCTCTGAGACCAAGCAACGGAGGATCAGACCTCCTCTTGAGTATAGGTGAGCCTTATTATCTGCTTCACTGAAAGCTCAATGCAAACAAATATTAAAATGGAAAGTGTAACGAGTGCAATTGAGAACTTGAAGAAACTTGAAAGTTGCTAACATTATCCTTTTCTTTTACAACCCACAGATCACCAGAACTCTTCCTGGGCCTCCCGATCACAGAGGCACTTGACATGTGGTCACTGGGCTGTATGGTGGTTAATGGGATGCTGTTCCGTGATCTCTTTGGCGGGAAGACTGAATATGATGTGGTGAGTATTGTGCTGATGCACTGTACATTACTACATGCATCCTGACTGTACTCTTTAATCCATAGTTATAGCCTAACACTGTTAATGAAAAAGGAATTTCACACCTGTGTGCTGCTTATTCCTTCAGAATAATAGAAGCTGTTGTTCCATGGAGGAACAAAAGCTTGCTACACTATGTGAGGAGACTCTCCAATGAGCTCTCTTCTTATACTGAGAGTAAAATGTTCCCCTAAAATACACTGAACCTTGACCTGTGTGTCTCTTTTCTAAGTGTATTATTCTCACACAAATGTACACAATTATACTGTATACATACTTATACATAACTTATTCCAACTGTAATGACCTGACCAATTAGTGTCTGCTTGTGTATGGTCACAGTTAATATAGGCAAATTAAAACATAACAAATTATGAAAACAAGTCTGTACTAGATGGGCACAATCTTTCATACAGTATTTTCTGTGAATAGTGTAGCTGTGCCGTTTTAACTGTGAACGTATTTTAAATGATGTGTACACAATATTTCTGACCTTTTTTAATCATGCTTCTGACAAATATCCCATATTATAAAAAACAGATTAATTGCTTCCTTTTGGGCTTGTTCTGTGAGGTTATCCTTTAGCCTTTGTCTCACGATTACTACCGTAACATGGTTCTTATAAGTCTAAACGCAAACAAGCCACATAAAGCACCTTTCCAAAAAAATATAATATCATGGCATATCAAGTTTTTTTTAAAGTTAATAAAGTTTAACTTTCATAGATTATAGATTCAGTGCACACGACGTAAATTATGTATGTGTTTATCTCTACACAATTTCCAGCTCATAAAACCCACAAAAAAAGAATTAAAAAAAATTAGAATACTGTGAATTTACTCCTCAGATTTTGCAGAGCATGAATGTTTTAATCTGAATGCAACATTAATAAATTAGGATAAAATCAATCAAAATATGGCACTTTCAAAACAGAAATGTCAATCTTCAATACTTGGTTGGGAATCCCTTTGCCTTCATCACTGCCTCGATACACTGTGGCATTGAGGCAATTGAGGTTTCCTTGATGCTTAGTTGGCCAGTCAAGCACTGTGATGGCATGGGCATCAAACGAGGTTGTGGTTTTGGCGGTATGGACAGGGGCCAGGTTCTCTTTTCCGATGAAAGTACTGTAAAGTGTGCATTTCGTTTGGGAATCCAAGGTCACCGCAACAGTCTACCAGAATGTTTTGGAGGACTTCATGATTCATTCTGCTTACAGATCTAATCTTCCAGCTGGACCTGGCCCCTGCCCATACTACCATCACCGGACTGTTTCATTCCCCCACGCTGCTCCCTGGTTCTCCCCTCACCTACGTCAGCTGAAAGCCAAAGGTCGCCAGCTGGAGCGGCTTTCCAGCAAAACCGGACTCACTGTTCATAAACAAATGTACCATTCCCCACATCCTCCAATACAAAGATGCCCTCTCCTCAGCCAAATCCCAATATTTCACTGCTGGTGCTGGGAACACCAGGGCCCTGTTCTCAGTGGTCAACAACTCACTCCGCCCCCCTGATTCCCCCCCCCACACTTTTACTCCACTGACCACTGTAACTCCTTGATGTCATTTTTCAATACAAAATTAGCCACCATTCACCAGCAACTGACCCCTCACATGCCCAGTTGTCCACCTCCTCTTGTCCCCCCCCTCTCTCCTGCTTCGAACTCCCCTCTGCTGCTGATCTATCCAAACTCATCCGGACTTCCAAGCCATCCACCTGCCAACTTGACCCCAACTTGAGCGCGGCCTTCGACACCATTTCCCACTCCACCCTCCTTGACCGACTTGCATCCATTGGCTTATCTGACACACCCTTAGACTGGTTCCATTCATATCTCTCTGGCCGTACTCAGTTCATTCAATTAAAATCATTCACATCCCATCATTCCCTCATCTCCTCCGGTGTTCTTGGCCCCATCCTATTCATCATCTACCTCCTCCCCCTTGGACAGATTCTCCGTAAATACAACATCAATTTCCACTGCTACGCGGACGACACCCAGCTCTACATCTCCTCCAAACCCTCTTCCACCTTCCCACCCTCCTCCCTCTGTACCTGTTTACAGGAAATCAAGTCCTGGTTCACCTCAAATTTCCTCAAACTCAACAGTGACAAAACCGAGGTAGTCCTCATTGGTTCAAAATCCACACTCACCAAGCAACCCAGTTTTACCCTCACCATTGACAACGTTTTCCCCTCCCCTCAGGTTCAGAGTCTGGGTGTCGTCCTCGACAGCACCCTATATTCCCACACCCATATCAACAACACCATCCGGTCTGCCTACTTCCAACTCAGAAATATCAACCGCCTCCGCCCCTCACTCACTCCCCACATTCACCTCCCGCTTGGACTACTGTAATTCCCTTCTTTTTGGTCTCCCCCACAAACTCCTCCATAAACTCCAACTGGTCCAGAACGCTGCTGCCCGTATCGTCACCAGAACCCCTGTCATCAGTCACATCACCCCTGTACTACACCAACTCCACTGGCTTCCCATCAAACACCGCATAGACTACAAGATCCTCCTCCATACATTCAAAGCCATTCATAACCTCGCCCCCCCATACCTGTCTGACCTTGTCCACGTCAACATTCCCACCCGGTCTCTTAAGTCTGCCTCCTCCATCACTCTGAAAGTCCTCCCAGCCCGTCTCTCCACCATGGGGTCAAGAGCCTTCAGCCACTCTGCTCCTCAACTCTGGAACTCCCTCCCCCCTGATATTAGAAACATGGACTCTATCACCATTTTCCAATCCCACCTCAAAACCCACCTGTTTAGGCAGGCATATGGCTGACCTCTGATGCAAGCTGTACCTTAGCTATGTTTTGCTTTTAACTATGTTTGTATAAATTGTTTTAACCTGTTGTACGGCGACCTTGAGTGCCCTGAAAGGCGCCTTATAAATAAAATGTATTATTATTATTATAAGTGTACATAGACCTATTGTACAAACTTCTCAAATATAAAAGGTTATAGAAGTTTCTCTTTTTACTTCTATAGTTTCCCCTATACAGCTGTATACATTTTCATATTGGTTTTGGCAGTGTAAACTGGAATGCTTTCATTAGTTTGTTTAATACACATTGTTGGGTGTTGTTTATTATATAAGAAAAAGTCCTTCTGCACACCTACAATGGACAGGTGTGTCGGATAACTGGAACTGAGAAGTAGAGAAAAAAGAATCCCGCACACTGTCTTCACTTGAGTTTATTGAGCAACGTTTCGGTCGTCAGACCTTCATCAGGCATAAAGAAGAATTGACAAACAGTCAGTATTAGTACAACTCTGGGATCAGCAGGGCCAATCAAATGCCCCACACCAATCCGTTACCATGGAGAGGGACTGCCCACAGGTGAGTACAGGTGGTATATTTTTTTCCGTGATAAAAGAAACATTTATATACACCAAATAGAATAAAATTGAATAAATTGAATACATATACTACAATGTAATACATATACTACAATGGAATAAATATACTACAATACTAATCAGTAGGCCTATAGAGAAAGGCAGTATACACAATGAAAATTGAATACCTTTAAGGTGTGCTGACTGAGGCAACAAATTAACAATTATATAAATAAAACATGTCCCTGGAGGGCATAATATCCAATACATGTATTGGGTGTTGTTTATTGCTACGGTTAAGGCATCTCACACAAAACTACACTATAATATGGGATAATGGTCCAGATTTGGTCTACTGGTTTACTGCTGATGCTAATACCCAACACCAGCTTCTATTGTGAGGTATGTGACAGTAGTTTCAATAGGGTTGTAATATTGACACAACCACCACTATTGACACTGGTGACAGTGTAATACACTGGAAAGTGACAGACATAAATGAGTTAAAGTTTACAACTGCATTCTTCTAACACAAATGTACACATTGTATGCCAGGCAATTTGACTGAACATAGAACAGTCAGCAATTTCTGTTTGTTTATTTTTAAGAATAATATACTAAACCGATGGAAACTAGATGTGATGAGAAAAAAAGTGTGTGTGTCTGTACTGTTGTAATGCACATAACTCGAGAACCGTTCGTCCCACTGGATATCCTGGTGAAGGACACAGAGCACCTGAGCAGGAGTAAGATGATCAAGAGGCGCCTGCGGGACGAGCTCTGTGGTCCTCGCTTCCGTTCCACGGCAATGCCAGACACACAACGGCCCTGCACCGCTTCAGTTTACACAACACGCAAGGAGTTTAATTCCTTAAAGTTCTACAATTAAATACAATCTCCGTGAAGGAATATGGTAACCTATATCAGGGAACACGAATGTAGATTTTGATATCTAGATTCTAGACCTACAAATACAGCTCTGTGAGTCTTCACGTTATCTTGGAAAAGTAGCGAGTGCCAAGTCGGTTAGATCAGATGTAGCATGAGCCACTGCCTGTCTCCAAATAGGGAGATGCATGAAGGAGAAGCCCCACCTAGTTACAGAAAGACACATTCAGGTTGATTCTGAAAACCCTGTACCCGCAAGACACGCTCCATATATGGAGTACAGAATTAATTTCATATTCATTCCAACATTAACAGTTTGCAGAATTACAGTATATTTCAAGCACAACTCAATACAAAGACTGTTAGCTGTGAGTGGACGACCCAATAAAGCATTAGAGTAGAGTAGAGTAGAGTAGAGTTTATTTATTTTGGTCATTAAAAACAATACAGTGCCTGCTTTGTGTTTTTTTGCAAAAAGAAATATTGACCAAAAAGGTGTAGGCTGAAGCCTAAGCTTATTGTGCCTACCCTTCTAACAAATAATTAACTTTCATATGTAGAATAATACAACAAAGCAAACAGAAGGGAGAAAAAAACAAGAAAACAAAACAAATACAAACAAACACAACATAAAACAAAAAAACAAAGCAAAAACAAGAACAAAGACATACAGGAAAAAAACAGTTAACAGGAACAAGACAAAAAAACCAAAACAAAAAACAACAAAAAAACAACAAAAACGAAACAAAACAAGAAAACAAAACAAGACATCATATCAATGTTCTATATATATCTATTGTTTTTGATCTATACAATTTTTTTAATTTATTTATTGTAGTACAATTTTTTAGTTCGTCATCCAGTCCATTCCACAACTTGACCCCTCTGACCGATATGCACCTCTCTTTGGTGTTTATTCTTGCATTCGTTTGTTTAAATATGGCAGTGCCCCTTAGGTTGTAGCGGCTCTCTCTAGGCCAGAACAGCTCTTGGATACAGCTCGGGAGCAGATGATTGTGTGCCTTGTACATTGTTATTGCGGTATTTAAATCTACTATATCTTGGAGTTTTAAGGTGTTTAATTGAATAAATAATGGGTTGGTTGGTGCAAAATAATCAGATTGGGTGACAATTCTTATGGCTTTTTTTTGACTACACTTTTATTGCACACTTGAAAACATATTAACTGGCTTAACAGGCCAGCCTAATTAATTACTATTCATATGTTTAATTTGTCATTTTAATGCCAATAGAAAAATCCGTGATATACACACTCCATTTCATTCTCACACAGCAATCCTATAGTAGACACTCAGTCCTGATGGTGGCGGTAGCGTCACCATTGTGCCGATTTGGACCAAATAAAGCGAATCTGGCGATGCCACTTCCGGTTTAAGGAATCACAACATCCAGGACTAGTTTGGACTGGTGCAGCACTATCAGATGTCCGGAATGCTAAGCGATCATTGTTTATTTTAATAACTAAGTCAAATTAAGCTCTAATCAAGCCCAAAATATCGCATTTTACGCAGCGATGCATGCGCGATCACACGCGTGCGTGATCGACTGTGCATGCGCGTATTTCGGCCCGTTTTAGGTAGATTACATCCTCATAGGGATGTTGTCCCTATGAGGAAAATAAAAATCATGCCCAACCAGAAACCATGGCTGAATGCTGAAGTACGGACAGCTCTCCATACTCGGCTCATAGCTCATCGGTCTGGTTCTCAGGAGGAGTATAAAAAGGCAAACTATTCACTCAGGGCAAGCACCTATGGTGTGGACTCCAGGCTATAAGTGACTATAGGGGAAAAACAAACCAAACCCCACAAATAACACATACCCTCCCAGATAAACTTAAAACGGCAAATAAAACAATTAAAAAAAAGACAGGAATGTCGTGTACCATTTTGGAACCAAAATAGTGACCCTTTAGGAACCAGAATCGATAACCAGATCGGTACCGGGCTCATACAAATCACACAAAAAAATCACTCGTAAAAATCACTCACTCCCTGCCTTCCCCCTGTTAGAAAGGACATCTTTGGTTAACCCCCAGTACTGCCCGGTAGCCCATATAGCACACAACTGTAACTTTTGAATCCCGTTTGATATTGCACACACTGTCCCATCTTAAATTCCGTTGCTCCAAATATTCTGATGTCACCCGGAACATGTCCTCTCCGGTTGTTTTCCCAGGCAGTTGTTTGCAAAAGAGATAATTCTCTCTTATGAATTCACCATCAATGAATCTCACGTTTGCCAACAGTTGTGTGTGTCCACTTACATCTGTTGATTCATCAAGCTGCAGTGCAAACTTTCCACTTGTTTGAATGGCAACAGTCTCAATGTTACAAAACAGAGGTAACATTATTATATAATAAATGTGTAACCTCTAACTCTAAACTATATTAATTGCACTGTATTTGCAACATAAACTGCCAAACATTAAAGCAATCAAATGGAAAGTCAAATCAAAAAGTGTATTTTGTACTTGTATTACACTGTACGTAGGCCTACTTATACTGAACATCCATATTCCAGCTGTAATAACCATGAACAATCATTGTGCGTGGTCACAGTTAATATAGGTGAATTAAAACATTAAAAATTAGGAAAACAAGTATTTACTAGATAAACTACCTGAAACTGCATTGTGTGTTCACAAACCTAACTAAAGGTCCTTGGTTTCATTCTTTGCCAATTTATTTCATACAATATTTTGTGTGAATTTGAAATCATAGTTTAGCTGTGCCATTTTAACTGTGGACACACAGTACAATATGAGTGTCAAACCTACTCACTGGGCCCATGTCCCATGATGTCACATGCTCCATCCCTGATGATGTCACATGATGTTGCGTGCTCCATCCCTGATGATGTCACGTTCTCTCACGACCAACCTACCAACCAACACACACTAAGAGTGTATCCGATCACGTCCTAGGCGACTATTCATTGAATCCGTCCAAAGCACGCCCTTAGCAAAAAACGCGTTAGGGTTGGCCAATTGAGCACACCACACCAATATAACAGCAAATATACAGGTGAAATTGCAGTGAAACAAAAAATAAGACTGAGAATAAAATGGAATATTGAGTTTATTTATGCAGCATAATGTTGGTGTGACATGCTACAAGAAAATACAGTAAAACAACAGTATCATAATAATAACACATGCAGGGTCATAATGAAGCATTAACACATAATGTAGATAGATTGATTCAATGGGGGGAAAACATCAAATTGACAGAAGAACAAAGGGTCTCTAAAATACCATATTTTTCTGTTCTAATAATTTCTCTGAAAACTCTTGACCCAGTCAATAAGAAATACCAATACAAATGGATGATCATAACGCATGTTTACATGGATGTGCTGATGTTTCTCAGCTCTTGTCATAGTGTTCATGTATGTGTGCACACAATACATTTTTGGTTGCTTGAAGTAGTAAAACTCTTGCCACACTGACTACAAGGAAGTATAAATCCATTCTCTGGTGTGTTTTAAGGTGGGGCAGTTGAGAGAAGTGTTTTCCACACTGATCACATCCATAGGGTTTCTCACCAGTGTGAAGTCTCTTGTGGATTTTAAGGCCAGTCAATTGAGAGAAGTGTTGCCCACACCATTGTTGGGCATAACGGCGTTTAAACAAACAGCGTTACCTAACGTCGTTATTTTTTTCAGTAACTGGTAATCTAATTAATTACAATTTCCATCGTTACAACGCCGTTACCGTTACTGACAATGAAATGTGCTCCGTTACTATGTCAAGCGTCCCCAAGCTTTCTGTTACCACGGGCCGGCTGAGAGTGTGTGTGTCTGTGTGTCTGTGTGTGTGTGTGTGTGTGTGTGTGTGCGCTACTACAGGCTGGGGCTGCTGCTCCTCCTGCTGCAAACATGACACGGTTAGAAAAAAATACCAAGGATACGACAGTGATGTCTCTTACTTTTTGCTGTTACGCAACCAGGAAGTAACACGGACTCGACACTGTTTAAGCAGTGACATGTGACATGACCTCACGTACGAATCCTTGGTATTGGTATCTTCATGGGTATTTTTTACACACAAACCCAGTGCGGTGCTGTAATGGCAGTTTTAGAATGCCAATTCTACTATTCAATAAGAACTATTTTGTATTCCATTCGGTCAAATAGGATGGAACAATCATTCACTACGCATTCAAACTAACCAACAGCTGTCAATCTGACAGCTGTCATCTCCAAGCCAGAATAGCGTTTGTTTCCTGTCAGGCAGTTAAGGTGTTACTATTAAATGTGTATTGTATACCTATCCCTATTTAGAACAGAAAGGAGACTGAGACTGTCTTCCTCTCCCAAACAACTACTAACTACAGCTGTCAATGTCAATCTGACAGCTGGAGTCATACATGTATTTGTGTAAATATCCCATTTAGAGTAGTCTTCCTGTCGCAAGCAAACACCATGAAAGGAGATGATTGAGTCACCACCTTATTTATTATTATTTGTCTATTCCCATGTTGTATATTGAGACATGCCTGATAATAAAAGGGGGTGTATGTCATTGATGGGGAGGCTGGGGGAGAGGGCTGCTGGACTTGCGACCATTCTGCTGTACTACGATGAGCTAACCATGCTACCATTTTGCTGTACTGAGATGATCGGAACTGGAAATAAAGAAAGATGACGATGCCTGACTCTTTGACGCTGTGTCATGCCTCCAACTCTGTCTGCTGATCACAAATGATGAGACCTTAGTCCTCCCTTAACAGCGCACACACACAAACAAACTAACTTTAACAACAACCAGTGGAGAAGAGATGGCGAACAATCAGACAAGATGGCTTTCACAAATTGGCGGTACAAGGCCAACGGCTAACGGCCGATGTAATCTTCCTAAAACCGTCCGAAATCCGCTCGTGCACGGTCGATCACGCACACGCGTGATCGCGCATGCATCGCTGCGTAAAATGCGATATTTTGGGCTTCATTAGAGCTTAATTTGACTTAGTTATGAAAAATACGATGATAGCTTAGCATTCCGGACATCTGATAGTGCTGCACAGTAGCAAAGATACTACCGGATATTTTGATCGCAAACCGGAAGTGGTCATCGCTCACTCGCTCTATTTGGTCAGTTACCGCCACCATCAGGACTGATTGTCCCAATACTATAGTCTTGCCCCGTCAAAATGAGATATAGTGTGTATATCGCGGATTTTTCTTTTGGCATTCAAATTATGAATTAAAAATATGAATATATGTCACAGAAAAGCTGCTATTGGGAGTGGCAGTCCAAGGGATTTTATTAATTTACACTAAAAGCACTGACTAGTGTAGTCCAGTGTTTTTCTTTATAGTTGACAAATGTATGTGAACATGTTGCTCTGTAAAGTTTTAAACCAAATTAAGGAATAATTTTGACTAGCACAACTGTCACTGAATGGAAAATAGGTTACTTGCTTTTATTTCAACATATTGAGACTTAAAAACTGGACTTTTGAGGTCCAAAAGGTTTGAGAACCACTGGTGTAGGCAATTACACCTGGTTTACTGTTGTTATCTACCAGTTGCTGTGCGTTGAGGTGCAATAAATATTATATTGAAGTGCAATACATATATTGAAGTTGAAGTTTATTTCTCCCTCATGGCAAAGGTTATTATGTGTAAGTTGTAAGTATCTGTCTATGCTGTTCTACTCTATGCACCTGGCTTGTGAAACCTGCTCCCAAAAACAATCCAAATTATTTGACATATTACAACTTTTGTACGCAAATAGTTACTTTTCCTAGTAACGAGTTACTTTTACAATAGAGTAATTCAGTTACTAACTGAGTTACTTTTTTGGAGAAGTAACTAGTAACTATAACTAATTACTTTTTTAAAGTAACGCGCCCAACACTGGTCCACACTGATCACACCCATAATGGTTTCTCTCCAGTGTGAATTTGCTTGTGGCTTATAAGGCTGGAGATTACAGAGAAGTGTTGTCCACAGTGATCACACCCATAGGGTTTCTCTCCAGTGTGAATTTGCTTGTGGCTTATAAGGCTGGAGATTACAGAGAAGTGTTGTCCACAGTGATCACACCCATAGGGTTTCTCTCCAGTGTGAATTTGTTGGTGGCGTTTAAGGTTGACCAAATGAGAGAAGTGATTTCCACACTGATCACATCTGTATGATTTCTCTCCAGTATGGATTTTCTGGTGGGTTTGAAGGTTGTACATAGTAGAGAAGCGTTGTCCACACTGATCACACCTATTGATTAGTAGGTAGAAAGACGCTTTGTGGATGTTCAACAAATCTCTCATGTAGCTAACTAACAGGCCAGAAGCACTGTGATGGCATGGGCATCAAACAAGGTTGTGGTTCTGGCGGTATGGGCAGGGGCCAGGTTCTCTTTTCCGATGAAAGTACTGTAAAGTGTGCATTTCGTTTGGGAATCAAGGTCCAAGGGTTTGGGGGAAGAATCCAAGCTGCGTGAGGTCCAGTGTGAAATATCCACAGTCAGTCATGATTTGGGGTGCAATGACCAGTGCAGGTGTTGGTAAACTCTTTCTTAAATCCAAGGTCACCACAACAGTCTACCAGAATGTTTTAGAGGACTTCATGATTCCTTCTGCTGAGGATCTGTATGGAGATGCAGATTTCATCTTCCAGCAGGACCTGGCCCCTGCCCATACCGCCAGAAGCTCCGCAAACTTGTTTGATGCCCACGCCATCACAGTGCTTGACTGGCCTGCCTGCCTGACCTAAACCCATTGAGAATCTATGGGGTATTGTCAAGAGCAAAACGAGGGGCACCAGACCCAGAGCTGATAGCAAGCGTCAAGGAAACCTGGTCTTCCATAACTCCCGGGCAATGCCACAGGCTGATTGCCTCAATGCCACGGCGTATTGAGACAGTGATGAACGCAAAGGGATTCCCAACCAAGTATTGAAGATTGACATTTCTGTTTTGAAAGTACCACATTTTGATTGATTTGATGTGATCCTAATTTCTTAATGTGGCATTCAGATTAAAACATTCATGCTCTGCAAAAACTGAGGAGTAAATGGAGATTTCTTCACAGTATTCTACTGTTTTGAAATTCTGTTTTAGTGGGTTTCATGAGCTGGAAGCCAAAATGGTGTAAAGATAAACAAAAGACATACTTGAAATCATTTACGTTCTGTGCACTGAATCTATGAAAGTTAAACTTTTTGAATGGCATTATGGAAATAAACCAACCTTTCCGTCATATTCTAACTTTTTGGAAATGTGCTGTACAAGTCACATGGAATCTGCTTGAGACCGATCTCCTCAAATAAGATTTGAATCGCATTTGAAACCACTCAAAAAAATGTGATTCCTGCAATTTGGGGTTCAGTGTCTTGCCCAAGGACACTTCGACACGTTGACAGGAGGAGCCGGGATTCAAACCACTGACCCATGGATCATTCGACGACCTGCTCTACCTCCTGAGCTACAGTCGCCCCACAGTATGTGACCTGTCTGCATTTAGATTTATGTAAACGAATCAGATACCAATCTGGATGAGGCACATATAAGACTCAGGCTAGATTTGGCTGCCAGTGTAAACTAGTTGGTTCCTATTACTGACTTAAGATTCATACTTGATTTTCTTCTCAAATCCGATCTTTTGGCTCATCCTATCACACTGCCGTTTGCAAGCGACCGGATCCAATCTGTGTATCCAGACTGGCAGCCAAATCTATAGCCTGAATCAGATCTGTGCCACATACAAGTCACATACAAGTGATATGGAATCTGATTGAGACGTATCCCCTCAAATCAGATTTGAATCACATTTGAAACCACCTCTGCATGAATGTGGCTCACATCACATTGGAAAAAATATCAGATTCCATTTCCATGACTTGTATGTGACCTGTCTGCATTTAGACTTTTTTAAACAAATCTGATTCCAATCTGGATGTGGCACAGATACGATTCAGGCTATATAGGCTGCCAGTGTAAACTATAGTTCTTTTAAGTTGTGTTCGCGAAATATTTCGCTCTATGGGAGGTTTTCCTTTCAAAACCAAGGTGCAGATAACTTCATTTATGAATTGATGAACTCCCACAGGGCTTAATGTGCCCCTGTGGGTTTAAGAGCGGTGACGTCAGACGCCAAGCCTCGGGGGCTGCCTCTCATTCTCTTTCCTTCTGCCAAGAGGTTTGCAAGAATAACTTTCGCTAGTCAAGTGTGTCAGAGCTATTTAAGTCTCAGAAATCCGGGCAAGAATTATTCGAGCTCCGTGAGACTCTCTACATACCAGGCTTTTTAAGAATTGCATTCTACAAGCAGTAGAAAGAACTTTACAACGCTTTTTACCGAGTTTTACTCAAACGCCGGTAAGAAAAGCTATCTTCTAGCTAGCTTAGCTTGCCGCGCGAGCGGGAAGCTAGCAAGCTTTGTTCAGCTAGCCAAACTAGTTTAGCCTTAGCTTCTCTTGTTTAGGCTAGTTTTTAGCTAACACTGTTAGCCAGAGTTTCGCGGCGAGCCAACGCCAGTACTCACCCAGCTAGCTTGAGTCTTCGCTTAGGGCAGCCAACGCCTTCCCGCCTAGCTTAAGCTAGCTCCTTCTCTTCGCCAGGGGATGGTTTACCCGTCGAAGAAGATAGTCTCCGCGTCCGCCACCCCGTCTCAGGCAAGACGCTTCCGCCGCGGACATCTCGGCCTTAAACAGAAGAGATGCGCCGTGGGGGACTGCGGGAACACCATGTCCGGACAGGACGAACACCAGGTGTGCCTCTACTACCTGGGGGTCGCTCATGCTCGGGAGGCCGTCGACGGAACAGGCCTCTGCTCCCCCTGCGACCATACTAAGATGGACGTGAAGTCCAGACTCGGACGAGTGCTGGAATACTTCGACAAGTTTGAGTATGAGAAGGCGCCTGTGGACCCGGTGGCCGTCTCACGTGTTCTCCGGAGTACAGCCACGCCACGCCCCGAGGCCGAGGGTGGACTGGGCGCCACTGGCGCGCAGCACCCCAGCCCCACGTGCTGAAGCCGCCGTTCCAGAGCGGCCTGTCCCGGCCCCGCTGAGCCGTGCTACAGCCTCCGCAACTGTGCCCAGGCCCCGCACAAAGCTCGCCAAGGCCGCCTCGGAGGGCTCCTATAGGCAGACAGCGAGGCCGCCACAACCAGCTGTCGTGCCTAGCAGGATGGCCCACCACCTGGATCCGTCCCCGCCTCGGAGGCACGTCTCTCCGCCGCGCTGGGGTGAACATGAAGAGGGGGAACTTCATGATGAGCTCCCTCCATATCAGGTACCCTTCGACGACGACTATCTCGTGCTCGGCGAGGATCGCTATGACGACCCACGCGACGAGAACGAGGATGACGACAAAAGGGAGAAGGAGGAGGAGGAATACGGCATGCCTCGCTGCACACTCGACGAGGCCGGTGAAGCCGCCATGCAGGTCGAGGAGGACGAACAGGACATGCTGTACGACGAGGCTCACATCATGGCCATCTTTAAGAAGGCGGCTTTTCGTTGTGATGCTACATGTCCACCACCACAAGAGTGCAGTGGCAGGGGAGGAACGACAAGCGTCTCCCCCCCGCCCCCACAAAGAAGCAGAAGCTCCCCCAGGGCAAAGGTTTTGCTAGCACCATCACCCAGGCCTGGCTGAAACCCATGATTGCTGCAGAGTTCTCCACCCGCAACACCAAGGGCATTCTCGAGGTGGTGGGCATGGAGGCCCTGTGTCTGGATGCCATGCCACCGATGGACAAAGCCATGGCCTCCTACCTTGCTAACCCGCTGGTCCCAAGAGTCATCCCTCTGGACAGAGAGCTGACCTTCACCAGCGCATCGGACAAAGAGGCGTCCAAGGTGAACAAGTGGGGGTATGGCCACATGTGCTGTGTGGCCAAAACCATCAACGCTGGAGCCCTTCTGCAGGGATCTGCAGATGAGCTCCTGCGAGAGGTAGGCAACCAGGCCTCCCCAGAACAACTGGCTGAGCTCCGCCGCCTAGTCCACGAAATGGCGTCCCTGCAGTGTGAGGTGGCACAGCACACTGGAGCTGCCCTCGTCTCCTCCATCTTACAGGAAAGGTGGAGGTGGGTCAATCTGGCCCCCCTCCCCGACGCCATCAAGAGAGACATGGTGGCGGCCGACGTCTCCAACGAAGGCCTATTCCATGGGGTCCTGGAGAACATGTCGATCTCCATCGAGCAGGCAGAGTCGTCTAATAAGACCATGCAGGCTCTCCAGCCACTGGCCGCTCTGGCCACCACAGGGCGCCCTAGCAAGCAGACAAGCAAGCGGGCACCGTGGAAGCCCAAGCAGGACGTGAAGGGCCCACCCAGGGCCCAGAGAGGTGGCAGTGACAGACACCAGCCGCGCCCAGGACATCCCAAGAATGACCGCCGCCACTCTCCTCCCACCGCCTACAAGAAGGACGCTCCCAGAGGACGTGGCTATGGGAAGCGCAAGTGACCCGCTCGACCGGGTTCCGAGGGGGGCCCCGGCCTCACCCCCCCTCCTCCCCCACTTCAGAGTTTAGTGCCGGAAGTAGTGGTCTCGGACCTCACTTCCGAGCCAGAGCCAAAGCGCTTAAGGAGGAATGTGCAAGCCGCAGTAGCCGCCTCTGCAACAATCCCTCATGTTCATGTTGTAATGTACAATCCACATGTTGTGTCAAATTTTCTAATAAAGTCTCTGACCAAAAAAGAAAAACACAAAAAAACAACAATGAAACAAACTCTGAAGGGCATAGGCCCAAATGTGGGAGGCATAACCCACTCTGTGTCAGCATTAAATGCTGTCACAGGCTAGAGGCGTCACGCCAAAATTTTCATTCACTCTCTACAAAGAGAGAAATGAAAAACGAAAACAGGCCATGCCTCTACGTGCCCAGGCCACTAGAGAGCACCAGAGCTACGCAGACAGGCCTTCCCACCAACACAGGGAATCCTCTGTCTCGTCACCTGTCACAGTGGCGGATGTACAGGGCTTCCCCGTGGATCATGCGCACTATAGCGACAGGATACAGGCTCCAATTCGCCTCGAGGGACCTAGACCTGTGGGTCTGGCCCGTGAAAGGCTGATGCTGACCGAGGCCGGCCTCCCTCCGAATGTTGTGGCAACGATTCAGAAGGCCAGGGCCCAGTCAACGATGAACCGCTATGACACGGCCTGGCGTATCTTCGAGAAATGGTGCTCAGAACGACCAGACCAGGTGGTTCCCTTCCAAGCATCAGTGGTAGACGTCCTAACGTTTCTGCAGGAGTTCCTAGATAGGGGTCTAGGTCTTTCCTCCGTAAAAACCCACCTGGCGGCAATCTCAGCTTGCCATATAGGTTTCAACAACCAGACAGTATGGAAACATCCTCTGGTAAAACAGTTCGTGAAGGGCGTACGCAGGGGGCACAAGGTCAACAGATCCCTGATCCCCTCATGGGACCTGTCTCTGGTTTTAAAGGCCCTAACTAACCACAGGGCCCTTCGAACCACTACGGACAGCGGATCTGAAGTGTCTAACACTGAAAGTGGCCCTCCTAGTGGCACTATCGACCGCTAAAAGGGTTAGCGACTTACATGCACTCTCTACCTCTCCAGAGTGTATGAGGTTTGATGAAAGATCAACCAAGGTCACCATCAAAGCAAACCCAGCCTTCTTACCAAAGAACGCTTTCTCTGTGTGTGTACCAGTGGACCTACAGGCTTTCCACCCCCCTCCGTTTTCCTCCGAGGAAGACGAGAGACTAAACTACCTCTGTCCAGTGAGGGCTCTTCGCACTTACATGGACAGAACGGATCCCTTCAGAATAGGGAACCAACTGTTTGTGTCCTGGGGCGCCAGGACCCTGGGAAAGCCTGTCACGAAAGTGACAATTTCCAACTGGATTGTGGAAGCCATCCGCCTGGCTTACACCAACCAAGGAGTAGAGCCTCCGCAAGCGCTGAGGGCTCACTCCACGAGAGGCATGGCAGCATCCTGGGCACTCCACAAGGGTGTCTCCATCCAAGAAGTCTGCACTGCGGCGAGCTGGTCCTTTTCCTCGACCTTCGCCACATACTATAATCTAGATGTGGCGGCGCCTTCACTGGCGCATGCGGTCTTGGGAGCAGCCACACTATAAGGGACCCAAAAGGGTCCCACGTCTCATAATCACACACACACACACACACAGGCAGCGCCCTTCCTGCCAGCTCCCTCTATAAACCCAAGACTGTCCAGGGCACACACTGCCCGAAACAGTAAATAAGACCTGACAGTCCAAGACTGTTAGCGCCCTCATAGGGACCGGGTCCCAATCCCTAAGGATTTCATGGCCCTCCCCCTATCCTCAAGTCCTAGGACTCACTTGACTAGGACTTGAGGATTTCATAAGGTCATAAGGTCCCATAGAGCGAAACTTAAAAGAACATGAAGGTTACTTTAGTAACCATGGTTCTTTAAGTAAGTGAGCGAAATATTTTGCTGAACACCCTTCTGTCTTGCTCTTGGCAGAAGGAAAGTGTTCAAATGAGAGGCAGTGACGTAGGCCCCACCTTATAAGCCCCCGAGGCTTGGCGTCTGACGTCACCGCTCTTAAACCCACAGGGGCACATTAAGCCCAGTGGGAGTTCATAAATTCATAAATGAAGTTATCTGCACCTCGGTTTTGAAAGGAAAACCTCCCATAGAGCGAAATATTTCGCTCACTTACTTAAAGAACCATGGTTACTAAAGTAACCTTCATGTTGGTTCCTGTTACTGACTTAATAAACGTTATAGGTATTTTAATAAGCCTGTGTCATAGTCAGAGCAGTAGACAACATATTGTTTACTTTACAGGAGTACATGTTTCATGAATCTCTGGCCTGATGTTGGACAGTTAGCATTGGCATTATAATTCGGATTGAACTATTCTAACGTACAAAAGTAATTTCATGTAGCAGCCGCAGGGCCATCTTGCACAAACGGATACCTACATTACCGTTTGATGCAGTGATCATAATGGTTTCTCAATATTCAGTTGTAAATATGCGATGTTTAATGTATATTGTATATGGAGTATTTTAATTTAGTTATGAAAAATAATAGCTGACCTGACTTCCTTTCTCTTTCTAGTATTTCATTCACATTTTTACACCTGTAAACATGGGAGACAGACAGACAGACATATTTATTGTTGGATTTTATTTTCTTTGCTTTTTGCACCATCGGTCCGAGTGACTGGAACAGTTCGCAGCCGAGTGTACGGCAGCTGGGATGAGGATCAGCGTCTCCAAATCTGAGACCATGGTTCTCAGCAGGAAACCGGTGGATTGTGCAGTCCGGGTAGGGAATGAGGCATTACCCCAGGTGAAGGAGTTCAAGTATATCAGGGTCTTGTTCACGAGTGAGGGGAGGACGGAGAGGGAGATCAGCCGGAGAATCGGAGCGGCAGGGGCGGTATTGCAGTCGCTGTACCGCACTGACGAAAAGAGAGTTGAGCCAGAAGGCAAAGCTCTCTGTCTACCGAGCAATCTTCTACCTATGGAAATGAAGTGTGGGTCATGACCGAAAGAATAAGGTCGCGAATACAAGCGGCCGAAATGAGTTTTCTTCGACGGGTGGCTGGCATCTCCCTAAGAGATAGGGTGAGAAGTTCAGTCACACGAGAGAGACTCAGAGTAGAACCGCTGCTCCTACGCCTGGAAAGGAGCCATCTTAGGTGGTTCAGGCATCTGGTTAGGATGCCTCTCGGGCATCTCTCGGGCATCTCCTCGACGCACGGCCCACTGGGAGGAGACCCCGGGGCAGACCAAGGCGCAGTTGGAGGAAACACATCGACTCACTGGCCTTGGAACGTCTCGGAATCCCCCAGGAGGAAGTCACTAATGTTGCTCTGGAGAGGGAGGTCTGGAGCACTCTGGTGGAGCTGTTGCCCCGCGACTCGACTACGGATAAGCGGTTGAAGATGGATGGATTTTATTTTCATTCTTTTCCTTTGTCACTACTATTACTTTAATTTCAGCACTTCTAAGTTCCCCTTAAACTAAGTGCTACTTGTTGGGGTACTTTTAATTCTCTACCACAGACAGACAGACGAGAATGTGAAGAATGTGTTTGTTCTTCATTTACATTAAAAAGGCAACAACCCTATAAGGAATTTCACACCTGAGTGCTGCTCATTCCTTCAGAACAATAGAAGCTGTTGTTCTATGGAGGAACAAAAGCTTGCTACACTATGTGAGGAGACTCTTCAATGAGCTCTCTTCTATACTGAGAGGTCAACATGTGTCCCTAAAATACACTGAACCTGTGTGTCTCTTTTCTAAGTGTATCACACAAATGTACACAATTATACTGTATACATACTTATACAGAACGTATTCCAACTGTAATAACCTGACCAATTAGTGTCTGCTTGTGCATGGTCACAGTTAATATAGGCAAATTAAAACATACAAAATTATGAAAACAAGTCTGTACTAGATGGGTACAAACCTAACCAATTTATTTCATACAATATTTTCTGTGAATAATAGTGTAGCTGTGGCCCAGGCGGTGGCGTAACCGTCTGGGCACCCGACTGGTAATCCAGTCGCAGTGTGCCGCGGGTTCGACTCCCGAGCCCGACACGGCCTTTACTGCATGTCTTCCCCCATCTCTCTCCCGTTTCCTGTCAGCCTACTGTCTGTCCCTTAAAAAAAACAATAAAAGGCGTAAGCCTCAAAAAAAATATCTTTAAAAAAAAAATAGTGTAGCTGTGCCGTTTTAACTGTGAACGTATTTTAAATGATATGTACACAATATTTCTGACCTTTTTAATCGTGCTTCTGACAAATATCCCATATTATAACAAAGAGATGAATTGCTTCATTTTGGGCTTGTTCTGGGAGGTTATCTTTTAGCCTTTGTCTCACGATTACTACCTTAACATGGTTCTTCAATTGTTTAAATAAGTCTAAACGCAAACAAGTCACATACAGCACCTTTCCAAAAATTACAATATCATGGCAAAGTTTTTTTTTAAGTTAAAAAAGTTTAACTTTCATAGATTATAGATTCAGTGCACACGACGTAAATGATTTCAAGTATGTATTTGTTTATCTCTACACAATTTCCAGCTCATAAAACCCACTAAAACAGAATTTCAAAAAATTAGAATACTGTGAAGAAATCACCATTTACTCCTCAGATTTTGCAGAGCATGAATGTTTTAATCCGAATGCAACATTAATAAATTAGGATAAAATCAATCAAAATATGGTACTTTCAAAACAGAAATGTCAATCTTCAATACTTGGTTGGGAATCCCTTTGCCTTCATCACTGCCTCGATACACAGTGGCATCCCTTTGCCTTCATTTCCTGCAATTTGGGGTTCAGTCTCTTGCCCAAGGACACTTCGACACGTAGACAGGAGGAGCCGGGATTCAAACCACTGACCCATGGATCATTCGACGACCTGCTCTACCTCCTGAGCTACAGTCGCCCCACAGTATGTGACCTGTCTGCATTTAGATTTATGTAAATAAATCAGATTCCAATCTGGATGTGGCACATATAAGACCCAGGCTAGATTTGGCTGCCAGTGTAAACTAGTTGGTTCCTATTACTGACTTAATAACGTATAAGCTTGTGTCATAGTCAGAGCAGTAGACAACATATTGTTTACTTTACAGGATTACATGTTTCATGAATCTCTGGCCTGATGTTGGACAGTTAGCCTCAGTCGAGTCAGACATCAAAGTCTAATAGAAAATGTCATGTTAAACTAATTTTAGCTACTGTACACGTACTGTCCGTCGATCAATACAACCAATTTTAATTTAAATGTTTTAATTCCAGATGGTGGAACATCTGGATGGTGGAATTCCAGGTGGTATAACAGCATTTTGGATTGAACTATTCGAACATACAAAGGTAATTTTATGTAGCAGGGCCATCTTGCAGAAATAGATGAATTATCTACATTACCGTTTGATGCAGCGAGCATAATGGTTTCTCAATATTCAGTTGTAAATATCGATGTTTCTTTTATATTGTATATGGAAGTATTTTAATTTAGTTATAAAAAATAATAGTTGACCTGATTTCCTTTCTCTTTCGTTACATGTAAACCTGGGAGACAGACAGACATTTATTGTTGATTTTTCTTATTTCTATTTTTTCTTCATTTGTGTTACTACTATTACTTTAACTTTAGCACTTAGCTAAGTTCCCTTAAACTAAGTGGTACTTGTTGGGGTACTTTTAATTCTCTACCACAGACAGACAGACAGACAGACAGACAGACAGATGGACGCTTCTATTGTTGTGAAGGAATGTGCAGCACTCAGGTGTGTGAAATTACTTTCAATACATTTAAAGGGTAATCATCATCGTTTAACCTATGTGCATTTTAACCTGGTGAAAGAATGTGTTTGTTCACCATTTACTTCAAAAGGCCTTCAAAAGGCCTTGAAATGAACTGTTCACCATTTACATTCAAAAGGCCTTGAAATGAACTGTTCACCATTTACATGCAAAAGGCCTTGAAATGAACTGTTCACCATTTACATGCAAAAGGCCTTGAGATGAAACACAATCACAACAACCCTATTGGAAGGAATTCCACACATGAGTGCTGCTCATTCCTTCAGAACAATAGAAGCTGGTGTTCTATGGAGGAACAACAGCTTGCTACACTATGTGAGGAGACTCTTCAATGAGCTCTGTTCTTCAGAGGTCCCTAAAATACTGTAGCGACCCCCCAGGAATAAAGACAGAGACTTGGGGGAGGGTTGGGGTTTGATGGGGGGAGGTGCCTAGTTCAGGTATGCAGTGATAGGTGAGGCTGAGAGGGGGTTAAACAATGGAGAAAGGTGGTTGGTGAAGAGGAGAAGGCGCGAAGAGGAAGGAGGAAGTGACACAGTGGGGAGAGAGTGAGAAGCCTAGACTGAGACAGACAGAGCAGCCTCTTTGTTATTTTCGGCACCCTCCCAACCCAGTTTTAGCCTGTATTAAAAGGGCAATAAAACCCGGTTATCTGGTTTAAACGTTACTCCTGTTTCCTCCCTTTATTTTCTGAGTTAGTGAGTCAGCTTGAGGGACCGTAAACGCTACAATACACTGAACCATGACCTGTGTGTCTCTTTTCTAAGTGTATTATTCTGAACTTTTTAATCGTACTTCTGACAAATAGGCCTATGCCATATTATAACAAACAGATTAATTTAACTCATAAGTGCTTCCCTTTGGGCTTTAGCCTTTGTCTCACAATTACTACCTTAACATGGTTCTTCAATTGTGTTGCTACTATTACTTTAACTTTAGCATTACCTAAGTTCCTTTGAACTAAGTGCTACTTGTTGGGGTAGTTTTAATTATGCACCTAACAACAACTCAACCTAATTTTGTAAATGTATTTATTTGATTTTTAGTGTGATTTAAGGCTTCTGCTCATTATGGTCTTCATGTGATATTTGTGTAGTTTTGCTGACAGTGGCAACTATTTGATTCCAGACACTAAGTGACCATTAACATGTGTGATCACTGTTGAACGTTTTGTCACCATTTATCCTATTTGCATTTTAGCCAGCATGCGTTTCTCTTCTCCAATTGGCTCCATGATAGAGGGTGATACAAACCTCACAGCCATTGAGGGCTATAGCCTATATAAGTAGAAGACCACAATTCTGCAAGGCACACTTGAAGCTTGTTATCAACACAGAGGACACCTTACAGGTTGTCATCATGAACAGCAGTGATACATGGAATTGCTCCAGTCCTTTAACAGGTTCTGACCTTCAACTACAAGATCAGTGTTGGGTGAGTTGAATTATTGTACGATTCTCAACCTTTATAATCTCTAGGGCTGACCTTCGATCACGCTTTTGATGATCGACGCTTCGAAACAAATCACGATCGATCGTCGACGCTTCGTCATCCGACGGGGGGGGGGGGGGGGGGGTTGCGCGGCGAGCAGTGACGCACAATGAATTAACGCCAGGGCTCCACCGGACGCGGTGCGTCTCCGTCGCGTGCGTCAAAAAACGCACCGGTTCAATTTTAATGCACGCGTTAATGTCACGCAACGCGGTCAGTGGAGCCACCCTTCATTGATTAAAAAGGGAACATTCCCTGACGGTGACGGAGACGCGACGCTGACGCGCCCGGTGGAGCCCCGGTGTAAAATAAATAAAACAACGATATAGCAGAGAGAAACGCATGCTTGGATTGGTCTCAATTATTTGATTTAACAATAAGCAACAATTGTTGCTTTGACCCAATAAACATCCGACCGTAACAAGTCAACATTAAATAAAACTGCCTGACACAGGCATTACCTCTCAAATAAAAAATATATAATCCAAAGCAGCACAGGACGAACAGCATTTTGCATTTATAACTGAAATAAACTCAGAGGCTTCGTGGAAACAGCACACGCAAGTGTAAAGGAAAGGCATTTTCCTGATCTTGCCGTAAAATTAACTGAAATAAAGCGTCATTTAATCGAGGCTTTATGACAGCAGCGAGACAAGTGCTTGCTGCGAGGCATATATAGGCAATATCCAAAACTATACAAAGATTATCATATTTCTATCTATAAGGACAAACCTTATTAGAAAAAATATTAATAGCATATGAAAGCCTTTTGAAATGTGTAGGCCTGTAGGTTACTGAATTGCAGGTGCTGCCAAATGCCAGTCAGTTGTGCAAATATAGGTCAGATCAATTAGCCGAGCGGAGCAGCTTCTCACTGACCAGCTCTTCTTAAAGTTTACTTAGCCTACTTTAATAATATGACATAGTGTTGGATCTCCATCCTCCAGACAAACAAACCTTGGATTATAATTGGATTATGCCTATAATTCTTCTTTCTTCAAACCAGCACGAGCCACAACAAGGTAAGAAACTATATAATGATTCACTGTTCGCACAGCACCCAGGCAGGTATTCTTAATCGCGTCGCATTCCCATCAATGACAAAACCAAATGAGAGCTGTTTCGGTTTGTGACATGACGTGCTGCGAGCTCGCAGATCTACGCTTCATGCAACAAATGCACCGTACGTTCGTTCTATTAAAGGGTAGATCGCTACCGTTTAGGGGCTGGGAGCAGCCCCCAAACGGGAGCGGATCTACCCTTTATAGAACGAACGTACCGATATGCTGTGAGCTTAGCCTGTTGCTAACGTGACCCCCCCTCCTCTCTCTCTCTCTCTCTCTCTCTCTCTCTCTCTGCATCTCTCTCTCTCTCTGCCTCTCTCTCTCTAACGCAACTCTCTAACGCGACTCTCTCTCTCTCTCTCTCCCCCGTTGAAGTTGCAATAGTTGGATCACTGCAGTGCATTTAGCTCCCCTCTTGTATTTTAAAATGTAACCAAACTTTTCCACCCGTTCCACCCACGGCGCAAGTTACCATGAACGTGAGCCCACCGTGGCCCAGTCAGTTTAGAGTTTATTTGTCCAGTCTAACTTCGAAGAGAGGGGGAGAAAGAAAAACAACAAAAGATAGCCTACTTTGCATCCCTTGTGCATGCAAATTTATGTTAGTCGCAAACTACAGCAAGCCGCCTTTGTTTTAAATTGTCCCCCATTCGCACGTCGGCAAAGCCGTTCACACCTATGGCTGGAGATGCGCGTTTTCAATACCGGCGGCCCCGTCTCACCATGCTGCGCGCTTCACGTGATTAAATAAAATGTGGATTGGTGCGGGGCGTACTTGAGTGAGGGGGGAGGGGGGAGAGGGGAGGAGGCGTTGCGAGGTCTGCGAGGCGCCAGCATGCAGCATGGCTCGCGGACCAAATGGGTCCGGCTCGCGGACCAAAAGCGGCCGCTTTTTAAAAAAATGACTATTCGATTTTTTATTTCAAGATCGATTCCCGTGCATATCGATCGATCGTCGATTAATCAATTTTTTTGGGTCAGCCCTAATAATCTCCGCATGGACCCCCACAAGTCCCAGACACCACGATGAGATCCATTTAACTAGACTATACTAAATTATATATGAATACAGATGCAATGTCAAATCACATTACCTAACCATTTGTTTTTCTCTCTTTCTTTTCATAATTCAGTTTGAGGAGGAAACGTCTTCTGCGATGATTTTGTGGGAGGATCTTCTCCGGGCCGAGAAGGCTAAGTTGGTGGTCATGCCGGAGCTGCAGGAGATGGAGAAAGTATTCTGGGCAGAACTCGATGAAATAGAGGAAATCTGTTGGAGCTGCTCCACAACGGCAGAATTTTCACTGTGGGAAGAGCGTCCAGTCCAAACGCAACCAGCAGCTACGCTTTTGGCTAAAGGACAAGTGGTGAGTTGAATTAGATCATACATATTTAAGTATGAATAGATCTTGTTAAATATAAACGGTAAACCACGTATATTGTTATAATATTTATATTTATATTATTATACTATTAATTTCTATATTATTATATGTTTTAATCCACTTGAAGACTACAGCCGTAGGTGTAAGTACAGTCCAGACCTCAGCTAACCTATTATTCTAGTCTAGTCTACAGTGTTTTCATCTTGAACCTTTGTTTTTGCAGGTTAACAAGTTAACAGAGCAGCAAAAAAGGAAGATCCTGGACAGACAGTTTAACCAGAACGCTGCTGTCCTGCCAGAATGCTGCCTCAGCCCCCAGATCTCTTCCCCTGGACGAGAAACACAGAGCGTTGCCTCAGAATCTGCAGATGATCCCCTGCTGAACGGACCACCAGCTAAGCATGCAGAGAAGGAGAGTCTGGGTGACTCCAATGAGCCTCTGGAGACACGATTCTCCCAGAACGCTGCTGTCCTGCCAGAATGCTGCCCCGGCCCCCGGATCTCTTCTCCCGGACGGGAGACACTCATAAGCGTAGCCTCGGATGCTCCAGGCCTGCTGATCCACGGCCGCAGCGTGGCAGAGTACCAGCAGGTGTACCATTCAGTGGTGGACGTCGTGAAGGACACAGAGCACTGGAGCAGGAGTAGGAAGATCAAGAGGCGACTGCGGGACGAGCTCCGTGGTCCTCGCGTCCGTTCCGCTGCACTACGGGACACACAGCGGCAGATCACTGAGTCCTGCTGCGCCGCTTCAGTCTACACCGTACACAAGGAGTTGAATTCCCTAAAGTTAAAGTTCACTAAATTCATTATAGAGAATTATAATGAATAACGCATGATAATAGAAGGAATAGGATGACCTACATCATGAGGCTCAAATCTAGATTTGACTATTATCTAGATATGTAAATAAGGTGACATTCACACCAGAAAGCTTTGCTGCGATTAAAACGAATCCTGCCGCGCATTGTCAGAAAGTGCACTTTGTTTGGCAGGTGTGAAGGCTCATTTGAATCCTAATGCGTATCAAAGAACCGCATTCTACTAAAACGGGGGTTTCGCTTCGCTTCCAATCGCACTTGATTACGATTCGGTGCAGGTGTGAATGCAATCCGCAGTAAATAAAGGAAATGAAGCAAACAATGTGGCGGGGGAGGAGCTGAACACAGTTGGAGACGGAGAAGGCATATTTTACGCAGCGCAAAGATGTCCCGTTACCGTGGATAGACGTGGTCGAATGAGGAGACTGAAGCCCTGATTGAAATTTGGACGAGTACATTAATCAATTGCTTAAGGAAACACATAAAAACACTGCAGTGTATTATAGCCTACACTACAGAATATTCTGTCTGTCTGTCTGTCTGTCTGTGCGTGCCGTAAACATGGAGTGCTGTCACTGTGTGGGGACTGGGGAGTAGGGACTTTCATCTCGATAAACTTGTAATTTTGTTTTGCTGCTGTCTGTTATATCCTTCCATGCCCAAAAGAACAGTGCGTGGCTGCGTGCGGAGAGAGAGATGGGGGGGGGGGGTCTAGTCCCAGACGGCACGACACATGCACGTTATGAGTATAATTTGAAATGTTTATATTGGGACAAGTTGCTTGAACGAGACGAGGAAGTGCGGACCGGAGCGTCGTGTTGCCTAGCGACAAAAGACCGCAGAAAGCGTGAACGCAGACGAGGAAAGAGATCGGGACTGCAGGCTCGGATCGACCGAAGACCAAACAAAACTCCTCTTCCCAGCATCCTTTTATCCAACGTCAACTCCCTGGATAATAAAATGGAATTACTCCGCGCCAGAATCAAATTCAACAAGGAAACAAAGCAATGCAACGTTATATGCCTAACGGAAACGCACCTAAAGCCTCTCGACCCAGTAACATCACCGGCTGGTTTTTCCACGTTTCGAATGGACAGAGACAGTGGTATAACGGACAAATCAAAAGGTGGGGGAGTGTGTTTTATGATAAATGACAATTGGTGTAACCAGAACTCTGTACACGAACTGAAAACGTTTTGCTCTCCAGATATTGAATTCCTTGCTCTGCTCTGTAGACCCTATTTCTTGCCTAGAGAGTTTTCAGCTGTAATCCTATTTTCTGTGTACATTCACCCTAAAGCTAACACCGAGCTTGCCTGTATGGAGCTGCATAAGGCCATAAGTGATGCTGATAACGAAAACAGTCCAGCGCTGGTCAGATGAGTCTGACTCTACCCTACAGGACTGTTTTGAGTCCATGGACTGGTCAATGTTTAAAGAGGCTGCAGAGGGAAATATTGATGAATATGCCGACAGCGTACTGTCAGTGATCAAGAAATGCATTGATGATGTAGTCCCCACTAAGACCATCAGAGTCTTCCCAAACGATAAGCCATGGTTAAACAGTACTGTGCGTGGGGCCATAACTCAGAGAGACATTGCATTTAAATCTGGAGATAAGGAAGAGGAAAAACGATGTCACTACTTCCTCCGCAAAACACTGAAAACCGCCAAAAAGGATTATGCTAAGAAGGTAGAAGAACACCTTGCTTCAAATAACAGCAAGGAGCTGTGGAAGGGTCTGAAAATCCTGACTGACTTTAAATCCCCCCCAAAAAACGATAATGCCCTGTCCCCTTCTCTCCCTGATCAGTTGAACAATTACTATTTCAGGTTTGAAGAAGCACAGAGAAAGCTGCCCCCCTCCAACAGCCTCACTGTCTGACCCCCTGGGTTCTCAACAAAGGAACTGCCGTTCACACCTCTGTGACGGAATGTTGCCGAGATAGCCATCAGATGGACGACCCACTACAGCCTCTGGAGGAGGCTGATGTTCGTCTGTCATTTCTGCACACCAACACCAGGAAAGCAGCAGGACCGGACGAGATCCCAGGGCGAGTCCTCAAAGCCTGCGCAACACAGCTGGCCGGTGTCTTCACAGACATTTTCAACCAATCTCTCCGTGAGAGCAAAGTACCAACATGCTTTAAAACAGCAATCATTGTCCCAGTCCCTAAAAAAGGCAAAGTAACTGGGTTAAATTACTGGAGACCAGTTGCACTCACACCCATTGTGAGCAAATGCTTTGAAAAACATGTCAGAAAGATGATCAACAGCAAGCTGCCACCCACACTGGACCCCCTGCAATTTGCCTACCGTCAGAACAGATCCACGGACGACGCCATTGCAACATCACTCCACACCACCCTCTCACACCTTGAGAAGGAGAAGTCTTATGTGAGAATGCTGTTCATTGACTATAGTTCAGCGTTCAACACCATTATCCCCCTCAAACTAGACTTCAAGCTAAAGCGCCTGGGTCTAAACTCAAATCTTTGCAGCTGGATCCTCAACTTCCTGTCAGAGCGCCGTCAGGTGGTGCGGATGGGAACAAAGTTCTCTGCCCCCCTGACCCTCAGCACAGGAGCCCCTCAAGGATGCGTTTTGAGCCCCCTTCTCTACTCCCTGTACACCCACGACTGCGTGGCTTTGTTCAACTCAAACCAAGTGGTCAAGTTTGCAGACGACACCACAGTCATAGGCTTGATCACGGATGACGACGAAACAGCGTACAGGAAGGAAGTAGAAAACCTGGCACAATGGTGTCAAGAGAACAACCTGGCTCTCAACATTGAAAAAACAAAAGAGCTGATCTTTGACTACAGGAAGCCTCCCAGAGATCACTCTCCTATCCAGATCGGAGGTGCTGCAGTGGAAAGGGTCAGAGAGTTCAAATTCCTGGGAGTGCACATTACTGAGGACCTCACCTGGGCAGTGCAGACAGAGCGGGTGGTGAAGAAAGCACAACAACGCCTCTTCTTTCTCAGAAAACTGAAGAAAGCTGGAATGGGTCCAAAAGTTCTAAGAGCTTTCTACAGAGGCACCACAGAGAGCATCCTGACTGGTTGCTTCACGGCCTGGTATGGCAACTGCACTGACCTAAACCGCAAAGCATTGCAAAGGGTTGTGCGGACAGCCGAACGCATCAGCAGATGTGCTCTCCCCCCTATCCAAGCCCTGTACGATTAACGCTGTGTCAGCAAAGCTCGAGGAATAATGAAGGACCCAAGTCATCCCAACCGCAGTCTGTTTGAGATGCTACCACATGGGAAGCGGTTTCGCAGTCTCAAAGCCACTGGAAATAGACTGCAAAAAAGCTTCTTTCCCCGAACAATCAGATACATGAACGAACTGATAAGAACCAAAACGTATCAGGGAAAAGGAAAACGCTAGCACCCCCCCGCACCTTTGCCCCGCACCTTTTGCCCTTTGCCCTCGCCCCGCACTATTAAGCTCGAATTGCACGTTTCTAAAACTATTTTGTTGTATATTTATATTGAACATAGTCTACTGTGAAGTTAAAAAATAAAAATAATAATAAAAGAATAATAATAAGTCCTACAAGGAAAACATGCACATGTACATATGATACTCTTTTTCTACTCTTGTTTGCTCTTTTTTGCACTCTATATTCTATTTTGTTTGCTGTGTTTTGCTGTTTTTGATGTCGTATTATATTTTTGCTGCTGCATTGTCTGAAGGAAGCCAAACAAAAATAAGTTTTACTCTTATGTACCTGTACACAAGATGTAACAATAAAGCACAACCTTGAACCTTGAACCTTGAATAGATTTCACTGTGTATGCTATAGTTTATGAATGGAACACATTGATAAAGGTCCCGCTGCTGCGTTTCCAATAGCTGCGGATGACAGTGTGAAGGCAAACCGCAGCAAATTAAATATGCAAGAAGTCCCAATTATGTGACCTAAAGCAAGTCTCTTTGCTTCACATTGTTATGGGTTTTACAGATATTTAACCAATGAAAGGTATCATAACGCACTTGACTAAGGATTGGATCCTCAAACTTTCAGTACAGCACTTAGCTTAAAGTAAGTGGTACATAGACCTATGTACAAACTTCTCCAAAATATAAAAGGTTATAGAAGTTTTTCTTTTTACTTCTATAGTTTCCCCTATACAGCTGTACACATATCCATATTGGTTTTGGCAGTGTAAACTGGAATGCTTTCATTAAAGTTTGTTTAATACACATTGTTGGGTGTTGTTTATTATATAAGAAAAAGTCCTTCTGCACACCTACAATGGACAGGTGTGTCGGATAACTGGAACTGAGAAGTAGAGAAAAAAGAATCCCGCACACTGTCTTCCCTTGAGTTTATTGAGCAACGTTTCGGTCGTCAGACCTTCATCAGGCATAAAGAATAATTGACAAACAGTCAGTATTAGTACAACTCTGGGATCAGCGGGGGCCAATCAAATGCCCCGCGCCAATCCGTTACCATGGAGAGGGACTGCCCACATGTGAGTACAGGTGGTATATTTTTTCCATGATAAAAGGAACATTTATATACACCAAATAGAATAAAATGGAATACATATACTACAATGGAATAAATATACAACAATATATTACTCCAATACAATACTACAATGGAATAAATCAATCAGTAGGCCTATAGAGAAAGGCAGTATACACAATGAAAATGTAATACCTTTAAGGTGTGCTGACTGAGGCAACAAATTAATATTGGACAATTATATAAATAAAACATGTCCCTGGAGGGCATAATATCCAATACATGTATTGGGTGCTGTTTATTCTCACACAAAACGACACTATAATATGGGATAATGATATCAACGGTCCAGATTTGGTCTTTAGGTTTACTGCTGATGCTATACCCTGATATGGTAACTTGTACTATTTTGAGAATTTCCACCCAAATAATGAATTTACATTGAGTATAGTCTCCTCACATAGTGTAGCAAAGCTGTTTGTTCCTCCATATAACACCAGCTTCTATTGTGAGGTATGTGACAGTAGTTTCAATAGGGTTGAAATATTGACACAACCACACCACCACTATTGACACTGGTGACAGTGTAATACACTGGAAAGTGACAGACATAAATTAGTTAAAGTTTACAACTGCATTCTTCTAACACAAATGTACACATTGTATGCCAGGCAATTTGACTGAACATAGTCAGAAATTTCTGTTTGTTTATTTTTAAGAATAATATACTAAACCGATGGAAACTAGATGTGATGAGAAAAAAAGTATGTGTGTGTGTGTGTGTGTACTGTTGTAATGCACATACCTCGTTCGTCCCAGTGGATGTCCTGGTGAAGGACACAGAGCACCTGAGCAGGAGTAAGAAGATCAAGAGGCGACTGCGGGACAAGCTCTGTGGTCCTCGCTTCCGTTCCACGGCAATGCCAGACACACAACGGTCCTGCACCGCTTCAGTTTACACAACACACAAGGAGTTTAATTCCTATAAAGTTCTACAATTAAATACAATCTCCGTGAAGGAATATGGTAACCTATGTCAGGGAACACGGATGTAGATTTTGATATCTAGATTCTAGACCTACAAATATATCTCTGTGTTCTTCACGTTATCTTGGAAAAGTAGCGAGTGTCGCCAAGTCGGTTAGATCAGATGTACATTATAAGCCACTGCCTGTCTCCAAATAGGGAGATGCATGAAGGAGAAGCCCCACCTACTTACAGAAAGACACATTCAGGTTGATTCTGAAAAAACCTGATTACCTCTAGAGCCATTGAGGTAGATGAGCCAATTGTTTTGTAAATAAACCAGACGTGTCTTTGTCCTAAAGATTTCATGTGAAATGAAGGAAAATTACATGGACAAAAACTGAGATATGCAATTAAAATTGTGCAATTATCAACACAATTATTTAAAGTTGTGTGTGCATATGTATCAGTTAAAGGACATGTTTATGAACATTTAGATGACTATAATGTAGTTTATTTTTTGTTGATTGTGGTGCATCCTTTGAAATATTTCGATTATGTATTTCCCTTTGTTAACCTTAAACATAGGAGTCCCATGACTTAGTTTAATGGCTCACTTAAAAATAAGAGGTTTCTTCATGCTCAATTCATTCAACACAATATAGGTTTATACAAGTAGGTGTTTTAGTTATAAACGAAAGAAGAGTGAATTGTTTTGCTTTTATTTTTGTAATAATAAACTTGATTTAACTTTGTTCAGTTAATACACATTCTTGGTTGTAATTTACTTCCCCCGGGTTAACACCCTCAACGCCCAGGGCGAAGTTCACCGTCCTATTAAATAGTAACGCCCGACGCTCAGGACGAAGTTTTCATAAAACTTCGTCTTTTGCATGTTTTTTGAAAATCCACTAGAGGGCGCTCTTCCGCACCAGCCCCGTTTAGATCCGACACCTGGTTCATACGAGAAAGGCCAGATATCACGTGATCAACCCAGCAGCCCCCAATCCCCCCCCAGTGCCCCCACCCCACCCCTGTTGTTCTCTGTTGGGGAGCGGCGGTACTCTGTGGTGTTGAGAGAGAGAGAAATTTGATTGCGCCGTTCATGTGAGACCTGACTTTCTTTGAGTAAAAAAAAGGGGAAAAAAAGGACCCAGGGCCCCCACCCCACACCTGTTGTTTGGGAGGGGGGCTGGGTGGTACTCTGTGGTGGTGTGACTGATCGCGCCGGTCAGTCAGTGACTCCTGACTAGGCATGCCACGGTATACCGAATTTCGGTAATACCGCGACAGGAAAAGCCACGGTGTTGATACCGTGAGATTTCCGAGCTGACGGTATTTTAATACAGCGTCGGTGGGCGGCGCATGCTGCGCATATGCAGTGCAACTCCACTCGCAGACTAAGGCAAAACATTTATTTTCACCACACAGCTGCAGTAGATTGAAAAGTTGCTTCCTACCTTTGAGTTAGTGTTGCTGAAAGACACCCAGATCCAATTGTATATTCCATATTTCCATATGTAGCCTACTATGTGTGAAGTTGTGAACTGTCAACACGGCACACAGAGTTGTGATCATGCGCAGTTGAGATTACGCACTAGCTCTGCTGCAGCGTGCAGGGTACAAAACGGTCATTAGGGGGAGCCATAACAGTGAAATACAGTGGGGAATAGTGTAATCAGTATAGGGTACAGTCAAACACATGTCCAAAGGGATCACTGAAAAAAGTCCTTGCAGTCTTGTTTCCATTCAGGTCCTGGGTAATCAATTCATAATCATGACAAGTCACATGACAAATAACAAAATTGAAATTATCATAAAAGGTAAATACAAAATAATATATGTAGGCCTACAGGTTGGGGAACAAAGAAGGGCTTATAAGGAGGTAGGGGTAGTCACTATACATAGGTGGGGGGGCAATCTTTTTCTTTTTTTTTTATTATATATAAATACCGTGGAATACCGAGGTATAGGTTATCAATACCGGCACCGTACCGTACTGTAAAATATCATACCGTGGCATGCCTACTCCTGACTCCTGAAAAAAAATAAAAACAAAAGACAAAACCCCCCTACCCCCCCGGCCCTCCCCCCAAGGTTTGTTAACAACAGGAGTAACGTTACATCGTGGAGCTGTCCTCTCCACCATCAAGGAACTGATTTTCGCTGCCGTCTGTATTATTATTGTATTATTATTATATTATTATTATAATATGGAGCCCCCCACAGACGGAGCAGTCACCACACAGACAAGGAAATTGTACGATCGCCCTGATACAGTCCAGGAATAAAATAAAAGGAGAAAAAGAAAAACAATGGATGGAAAACCACCATCTGCCCGCCGACGCAACGTTGTATTATAACCCCCCCCCCCCCCCCCCCCCAACGGAAGAATTACCAGTTCGTTCAGGTATGTGATACATATGTACTTTATTATTATTATATTTTATTTGTAGCCTTAGTTGTCACGGCGATCGCTCGCCAAGTTGCCTAATGTGCCCCGGTTTATTGGGATAGATTAGCCCCGAAATTGGGACCCCCAATGCGGGTTGGGAAACACGGGACAGTCCGCTGGATTTGCCGAGGTCGTATCAAGCCGTTACCCCGGAAACGGGACTCTATCGGCGGGTTAGTAAACATGGTTAGTCCGCTGAATTGGCCGAGGCCGTAAGCCCCGGTCTCGGGCCAGAAGTAACCCTGAAATCGAGGCCCGCAAGGCGGACCGAGACATCTTGTCAGGGCGCTAAAAAATAAACAACGCCACATCTCCTTTGGACGGTCTGGAGATTTTAGCCAGCTCATCACGTGGGTAAACAATGACGATAATATTTCTCCTCTCGTCTTATTTGTAGCCTTCATTGAACATAAATCTAACATTACGTTACAATGATCGTGGCTGTGGGGATATTATTATCATGGCTAAACATGAACAACAACAATGATATCATTCACTGTCACGTCATCATCATCATTCGCCGTCATGTTTTTTTTTTTTCATGTATGGCCTATGTATAACGTAATGTTACGTAAGGTTTGTTCAATGTAGGCTATAAGAAATATTATCTTGGTTTATATCGACACGATCGCAGCTGCACAGCAGCTGTGCAGCATTATATCCCCACAGCCACGATCATTGTAACGTAATGTTAGATTTATGTTCAATGAAGGCTACAAATAAGACGAGAGGAGAAATATTATCGTCATTGTTTACCCACGCGATGAGCTGGCTAAAATCTCCAGAACGTCCAAAGGAGATGTGGCGTTGTTTATTTTTTAGCGCCCTGACAAGATGTCTCGGTCCGCCTTGCGGGCCTCGATTTCGGGGTTACTTCTGGCCCGAGACCGGGGCTTACGGCCTCGGCCAATTCAGCGGACTAACCATGTTTACTAACCCGCCGATAGAGTCCCGATTCCGGGGTAACGGCTTGATACGACCTCGGCGAATCCAGCGAATCCACTCCGGGAACCACTGATGTAGAAATCTATTATAGCTCTTACAGCCTACTTGGTGCATGCTAAAGATAGCAGATCTACTGTAACAAGTATTTTGTACATGTATATCAGATTATCATAGTGCCTGGCTATACTCTTAGATACTGTACTAAATGCCCTGTACATACATGTATAGCCTATGATGACGTGAACATGAACAACAATAATATCATTCACTGTCACGTCATCATCATCACATCATCATCATGATGATGATGTGATGGCTGAATTTACTGAAAACAAGCTGAATTTGATTGATCACAACTACATACCAGAACAGCCTATCCACCCAGTTTTTTTTTTCATGATAGCCGACATCTTGATGTACATTTTGATATATGCCATGTGCACAGGGCTCAAACAGAGAATTTTCAAAATACCCCTGACCCCTGGGCAGTGAAAGTGTTAACAAGTAAGAAAAAAACACAAAATAAATTAAGATTAGCCTAACACATGTACTAACCATCTAGGAAATGATTATAATATATATTCTGTACATACTGTACATTGACATTGCATTTCAGCCCGTTGTGAACACATGCTTCAAAGGTCTATGTTGCATGTCCCACTGGAAGGAGACCCCCCCCAGGCAGACCAAGGATCAGATGGGGCGATTATATCTCCACACACAATGTTGCTCTGGATGGATGATCCATCCATCACCTCACACTGTAAAAATGAAGAGCTTTTACCTTGTATGAGTCATCACGTGAGTATTTAGATTACTCCTACGAGCAAAGCATTTGCCACAAATTGTACACATAAAGGGCTTTTCCCCTGTATGAGTCCTCATGTGATTTTTTAGAGTACTGCTATCAGCATAGCCATTACCACAAACTGTACAAGTTAAGGGTTTTTCTCCTGTATGAGTCCTCATGTGAAGGTTTAGAATACCCCTGCGAAGACAGCCTTTACCACAAACTGTACAAGTAAAGGGCTTTTCCCCTGTATCAGTCCTCAAGTGAGTTTTTAGATTACTGCTTTGAGCAACGCATTTGCCACAAATTGTACACATAAAGGGCCTTTCCCCTGTATGAGTCCTCATGTGCATTTTTAGAGTACTGCTTTGAGCATAGCCTTTACCACAAACTGTACAAGTTAAGTGTTTTTCTCCTGTATGAGTCATCATGTGAATGTTTACTTTACTCCTGTTAAGAAAGCCTTTTCCACAAACTGTACAAGTAAAGGGCCTTTTCCCTTTATGGGTCATCATGTGCATGTTTAGGCTACGCCTATGAAGACAGCCTTTACCACAAACTGTACAAGTTAAGGGCTTTTCCCTTGTATGGGTCCTCGTGTGAATGATAAGATTAGCCCTATTAGCACAGCCTTTACCACAAACTTCACAAGTAAAAGGTTTTTCCCCTGTATGAGTCATCATGTGAGGTTTTAGATTATACATTTTACTAAAGCCTTTGCCACAAACCTTGCAAATACAAGGTGTTTCCCCTGTGTGGGTCCTCATGTGAGTGATAAGATTAGTCCTATTAACACATCCTTTACCACAAACTTCACAAGTAAAGGGCCTTTCTCCCGTATGAACCATCATGTGAGATTTTAGACTACTCATATGAACATAGCCTTTACCACAAACTGTACAAGTAAACATTTTCTTCCCAGTGCGATGCCTCATGGTGTGTGTTTGTTTTGATGATTGCGGGTCTTGGGGCAACTTGTTGCTCAAAGACAATCTTTGTCCGAGCACATTTTTTGCCTTGTGTGATTTCAGTGTGTTTAATGCTGAATGACCTTCTTCGGTCTCCTCCCACACATCCCTGTCAGTGATGTCAGATTCAGAATGGTGTGAAGAGAGGAGCTGGTCATCACTAGTTGGTTGTGATGTTCCACAGTCCTCTACATCAGCTTGTGTTTTCATGTGTTCAGTTGAGGTGCCAGCTTCAGGTTCAGAGTGAGACTTTTGTTTCGATGAGGTCACATCTTGGGACAACTTGTTTCTGTCTCCTATCACATTTTGTCTGGTCTTGTGAGATTTCAGTGTTTTTAAACCTGGCTGATTGACCACCTGGGTCTCCTCCTGCCACTCATCACTGTCTTCAGTGATGTCAGATTCAGAACAGTGTGAAGAGAGGAAATGGTCATCACTAGTTGGTTGTGGTGTTCCACAGCCCTCTACATCAGCCTGTGTTCTCGAGTGTTCAGTTGAGTCGATGGTTACAACATCTGTCTCTCTGTTTTCACAATCATATTCATTTTTCACTGCTTGTAATGTTGTCAACCCCTCCTCTGGTCTTAGAAGTAGCTCCTCTTGTTCCTCTTTAATCTGTGAAGGCTGTGGTTCCTCCTGAACCGGACTGGAACTAGTCTCCTGCTGTCCAGGGAAAACCTTGTCTTGACACACAGGGAAGTGCAGAACATCTAGGATGCAGAAAGATACTAAAGCTTTTTTTTGTTTCCACTGCAAATACATTGGGGTCAGTAGTAAGCACATCCTCAGTTATCAAATACATTTGACACGCTATTCATGTGATGTCAGGTCCTCTTCCGGTTTTGCAGGGTAAACTACTTTTTTAGCTCCATTGTGTTTCTATGGAGCTCTCCAGATGAAAGGCAACATTTTATTTTGAAAAGGTACAGTTGAGACTAATATTATTTGTGGCTTTGCGAGGATATTGTCTTGCTAATGTTATCAGTCTTTTGCCTTGTATTATTATGACAATTATTACTTGCGCAAGCAGAGCGCGCAAGTACTAGTTTCGCCAGACAATGCGTATGCACCATCCCAGCAAATGACGTAATGACTACTTGTGCCCGATACGGCAGTGGTGCCAGACTATATACATGTATACATAGGAGCATTACCTCTAATCCTCCAGACACTAAAACATATCGTCATTACGTCACCATCGAAAACCAATTACACTCTGGCATTGGAACCTTTAATCCACATCTTTATTACGTCATCATTGAGAGCTAGCTATACCAGTTATACCCTGACGTCATATGCTGGGACGGTGCATACGCATCAAAAGCAACCACAGTATACCGCTAATCAACTTACAAATTACATATACATAGAGGCATAATAATTCAATATTTAAATCGTTCTTTCAAAGATAAGCTGATATTTGACAGTTTGTAGGCCATTTATGGCCTACTTGTGTGCAACAAGCAAGTAGGCACTCGACAGAGTGCAGTTCTAGTTATTATTATTATTATTATTATTAGTAGTAGTTTCTATTGAATACTAAAGTGGGCAATAGCCAGGCCACATATATTGTGTTAAAATGGTAAAATACTTAAATTATATAGTGGTTGTTTTCTGAATATATCACCTGAATAGGCTCCTGCTAGATCCCCTTCATAGACTCTCAAATACAGTAGATCAAAATAATACATTATTGGATGCACCGGCTCCTCTGGCTATGGGATGGAAAGCATGAATGTGTCTCACCTTTTATAAATGAGTGTTTTGATTTTCAGTAATTTTAGGCACATGTAACAGAATTGACCAGAAACTGGAGACAGCCACAATGTCTATATTTTTGAGGGGCTATGCCGAGCTTTCCGTGTTTGTGTATACACAGACAAGTGAGGACAGAAAAGTGCATATCTCTGCTGTCGGGAGGAAACCTCATAACTCCAACATTTTCATTTTTCAGGAAGAAATAAAGAAAACCATATCTTTTTTAAAACAAAGCAATACAGCCTGATCAAAGTTGGTGTTGTGACTTTATATATTGTCAATTACTTCCATGAGAGGGGGAGAGGTGGTGGTGGAGTTAGTTGCTTTAGCAGACATTTTGAGGGTCCAGTGGAATTAAGAGGTTTTGTCCAAAGCACTTTTTACTACTTTCCATTGTTCAATATTTTCGAAACAACACACAGACACACACATGAAGGGTGTTCAATAGCACTGATTTATGCACAAAAAAAAATCAAAAACCTCAAAAATTGAGTTATGAGGTTTCCTCCCGACAGCAACGATATGCAAATTGTGACTGGCGGAATGACATTTGTGATGAGTGTGTGTGTGTCTGTTTTTTTTAACCCATTAATGCAGCATATTATACTGAAATATGTTCCCCGATATTGAATCCAATATAATACAGGAAGAGGTTCCACACCACGTTGTAGTCCAAACAAACGGGCCATCCACTTGCATTGGGCTCATTTTCCCAGAAGCCCTAGTAGCCCAGAGGGTGGCTTGATTGATTCTGGTTTCGTCATCATAACACGTCGGCCTCGTCACCAGGTCCGCGACAAATCCGCTCTTTCTTTTTAATTATTAAAAACGGCAAATTAAACACATAGCAGGTTTAGCGTATTAAGCTTGGATTAAACAATTTAAAGCCCTCAAAGTGTTAAATGCAAGGGATTTTGTATGTATTAATAGAGTAAGCACACAAAAGTTTTTACACTTGATTATATAATTTTATTTTAAGCTGAATGTAAGAGTCTGGGGAAGGAGACAGGCAACGATGGGTGTGTTGGAGGCCTTTAAATCTAACGCGACTAGCGACGGGAATACGGTGGGCCGTCTAACACATGATCTGTTCTTAGAATTGGACGGGATGACTTAGATCAAGAGTTATTAACGTTTTAAGATTGTTGGTCTCGTCGGCTAAACAGGGGGGGAACATTTTCGATGACGTCCACTGTCTACACTTATATCAGCAAGGCTTGGCATACAACCGCATGGCTCGATCACTGTATAAGTACTGTAGATGCACATGACTCTTTACAGTCCATGCATATCAACTATGACTTGGCTACTACTGACCATATTCCTCTCTCCATGTTGATCAATGTTGGTAATCTACCTCTGCTATCTCCAGTAGAGGGCAGCAAGAAGCCAGATAAACTAGATTGGACCAAGGCTACCAACCACCAGTTAGAAATGTATCAAAACCAAACTAATGCTCTGCTAGATAGATCAAACTCCCTAAGGATGCAATTTTGTGTCACGACTTAAATTGTAAAAACCCACACCATAGCATTGATCTGTGCATAATGCATGAACATATTGTGGAGTCTCTTCTAACTGCCAGCAAGCCTTTATATAAACATAGGGCAAATGGTGGCCTTGCGCTATCCGCTCCTATGCCAAGCTTTCTGTGTTTGTGTAGGGGGGGACAGAAAAGTGAATATGCAAATTGTGATTGGCCGAATGACATTTGTGATGATTTGATTGGCTGAGCACGGGATGTGATGTATGATGATGACATTGATTGATTGATAATTCTTTTTTTTAAAAGGTTTATTTATTGATAATGCAGACATCACCATTATTCAAAACAATGAATTACAGAATTATGATTTCCTTCTTTTTTTTTTTAACAAGACAAGACAAACTCAAAAGAAAAAGACAAAAAACAGCAAAAACAAACCCCCCCACCCACCCCCCACCCAGTAACCAAATTCTTGGATCATGTGGTATTTCAACCTCTATGATATCAGAGACAGTAGACATGATGAACTTCCAGTAATCAATCAGAAGTGGGCAGCTCCATAACATATGTAATAGGCAGCCTTCTGTTATCTTACATCTTTGGCACATAGGGGATGATTGATAATTCTATTAGACAATAAGATGCAAACAGTACAGGGTACAGTCAAGCACAGCATTGGTCCAAAAGGACAGCACCGAAGAAAGACCTTGTGGTCTTGTTTCCATTCGGGTCCCATGCATTCATTCACAATGACAACAAACAATTAAGATATCTCAAACACATTAAATCTACATGTACAGGTTGGAAAAGAAATACATTGATGAAAAAGGGGGGGGGGGGGGGGGGGGGTAAAGAGGTGGGGCAATCACCTTGTCTCCCTTTGACCTGATGATAGTGACAGGTGAATTCAGACCCTTTTTAAAGGAAACCAGTGATCTGCTTGTTTTGAGGGAAGGGGGCGGGGCATTCCACACTTGAGTGGCAGCGCTGTGAAAGGTGAATTTACCCATATTTGTTCTGAAAATAGGTGGCACCAGATCATTATTTACACTCCCTCTAGTATTGTGGCTGTGGGGGTTGCTCGACTTTTTGAGGTAATTAAATGAGCACTGAGGGCATGGAGGGTAGAGCTGTATTTACAATCTTGAATGCTAGTCCCATTTGCAGTTGCTTGACTCCGTCTTCTACACTGAGCCAACCAATGCTATCAAAGTGCGTTGCCCAGAAGTGGGTCATGGGCCCTAGTCCTAGCAAAAGTCTGATTAGTTTGTTTTGGGAGGTCTGGAGCTTATTTTCTTGTGACATTGAGATGTCGGAGAACCAGGAGGTGCAAGCATAGTCAAATAAGGGCTGAATAAGGGCTCCAGATAGTATCCTGAGAGCCCTCTTGTTAACAAAGGGCGAGATTCTGCCCAATAATCTTGTTCTTTGATTTACTTTGTTTTAACTACATTTTTATCTCACGATTTGTAACACATTTTTCACCCGTGTCAATTATCTAATGTGATCCTGGGCTCTACACACTCTCCGCCAACCTAGTCCCCATATATGGGGGACATGGGGAGAGCAACGGACTTGAACTCATACTTCCTTCATGCCTGAGTGTCCAAGTTGCTCCTTTACACCTGACAGGGGGGAGTTTCCCTGGTTGGACGATAGCGTGTGGAAGGAACACGTTATTCCAAGCAGTTCCTTTCCCCTCCTTCAGGCGCCCCGGCTGGCCAGGGGGTGGCAGTTTAGAGACCAGGATTACTGCATGTTTTTTGTGAGGGTACCTACCCTAGGGGACACGGGGAGAACATGCAAACTCTACACAGAAAGGCCCTATCGCCAACCCTGCCTCGGGGTATGGGCACTGATGACTGATTTTTTACCATTAATGCAGCATACTATACTGAAAATAGATGTTAAATGCAAGGTATTTTGTAAGTGTTAATAGAGTAAGCACACAAAAGTTGAACATTAGACTTGATTATATCATTTTATTTTAAGCAGAAATGATGAGTCTGGGGAAGGAGACAGGCAACAATGGGTGTTGGAGGCCTTAAGTTAATATTGTACATTTGGCTTAAAATATACACCATGCATAATTATCCATGTAAATTCAATTATATTAACCTCATGCAGTACAGATTTGCCTCATTCAATACCGATTTGTAATTGTCATAATACAAACTGGTTTATCATTGAGATGCATAATGAGCCTGCAATTGTGGATTGACCATGGTGTTTATTTAATTCAGTCATGTTGATATTGTCAGATTGTGATTCCTGCGTTAGTTTTTCTTTTCTGTTCATCTCACAGCTTATCCACTGCTTGAATTATCATGTTCAGATTTGCATTTTGCATTAGGGGGCACGGTGGCACAGTCAGTAGTGCTGTCACCTCGCAGCTAGAAGGTCCTGGGTTCGATTCCCACTGGGGACGCTGTGGGTGCTGGGGGCGTGTTTCCTCCTCTGCGTCATCAGTGGCCATACCCGAGGCGGGGTTGGCGAAAGGGCCTTTCTGTGTGGAGTTTGCATGTTCTCCCCGTGTCCCCTAGGGTATAGGTACCCTCACAAAAAACATGCAGTAATCCTGGTCTCTAAACTACCTCCCCTGGCCAGCCTGATGGAGGGGACTACGCACTACGCACTACGTCCGGCCGGGGAAACTCCCCCGTCAGGTGAAAAGAAGCAGCTTGGACTCCTCATGCATAGAAGGAGGCATGAGGTCAGTCCGCTACCCCCCCAGATTGGCAGAGGAAGTGTAGCGCCCAGGATTACATTAGATAATTGACACTGGGTGAAACAAATATATATATAAATATATTTAAAAAAAAGCTTGCAACCCCCCCACGACCACAGCATGTGCCCTGAGTCATCTTATGCGTATTTAGATGACCCCTATTAACACAGCCTTTGCAAGTGGCTTTCACCCTGAATGAGTGCTCATGTGAGTATTGAGTTGACCTCTATTGACAAACTGTACACCACAAACTGTACACATAAAGGGCTTTTCCCCTGTATGAGTCCTCATGTGACAATCTAGGTTACCCTTGGTAAGACAGCCCTTACCACAAACTGTGCAAAGAAAGGGCTTTTCCCCTGTATGAGTCTTCTTGTGAATGGTTAGACTACCCCTATGGATAAAGGCTTTACCACAAACTTTACAAGTAAAGGGCCTTTCCCCTGTATGAGTCCTCATGTGAGGTTCTAGAGCACTTTTTTGAGCAAAGTCTTTACCACAAAATGTACAAGTAAAGGGTTTTACCCCTGTATGAATCCTCATGTGAGAATTTAGGTTACCGCTGTTAACACAGCCTTTACCACAAAATGGACACATAAAGGGCCTTTCACCTGTATGAATCCTCATGTGAATGGTTAGAGTAGTGCTTAGAGCATAGCTTTTACCACATACTGTACAAGTATGAGGCTTTTCTCCTTGATGTGTCCTCATGTGAGTTTTTGCATCACGGCTACGAGCAAAGCCTTCACCACAAACTGTACATGTATAGGGTTTTTCCCCAGTATGAGTCCTCATGTGAGCTGTTAGAGTATCCATTACACGAAAGCTTTTGCCACAAACTTTGCAAACAAAGGGTTTTTCTCCAGTTCCTATATCGGCTTGTGTTTCCGGGTGTTCAGTCGAGGTACCGGCTACAGGCTCTGTCTCTCTGTTTTCATCATCATGGGTCAAAGTTGACCCATCAGCCTCCCCTGGTCTTCCTTCCTTCTTCCTCCCTCGTTCCTTTTGGACTGGACTGGGACTGGTCTCCTGCTGTCCAGAGGAATCCTTATCTTTGCACGCAGGGAGGTGAAGAGCATCTAGGATAAAGAAAGATACAAAAGCGTTGGTGGATGAACTGATAATTTTACAACACACTTTCAATGTGGTGGAAATTGAAAACGGTCAATTGTGTGTGTATCAGTTTTGACTTTGTTGAATTAAGTGTGGGAGCAAAATGAAGCCACCAGTACTACAGAAATGACTGGCTCGTTATTGGAGGGAGGGACACTACAAAAAAGTTATCAAATCTTGCCACCGCCTTTTTTTCCCTTGTTTACTTCGTATAATTTACATTGAGTGTAATTCCGGCTTTCACTGGATGCGCCCCTCACAATTCTTTGTACATGTATGGATTGATTGTTTGATTTTTTTTTTATTCAGATTGTAGAATGGGTACAGTTCAAAAGAAGGTACAGGTCAATACAAATACTGCTACTGCAAGGATATATCCAGGAAAAGCACTATGGCCTGTTTACAGCAGGGTCCTCCATTTTCAATTCATCAGAATATATAAGCCATTAAGACCTGAGACCAGATACTACAAAATGTCTACCAAATCCTAACATCTTAACACATATCAGTGGCACCACTGTAGCAAATATTTGAGTTACAAATGTTCAAAATATATATTCAAAGATTTGCACACATTTTCACAATTTTTGAAATAATGGTTTACAAGAACTCGATGCAAATGTGCGGAGAAGTTGCATCATTCTTGCATATTTAATTTGCTGCGTTTGTGCAAACTGCACCGAAGAAACGCAGCAGGGAACATTATAAATGTGTTCAATTCATAAACTATACAGTGAAATATATGGTGTTAAAATTATACTAGTATTATATGGCAATATTATTGTCTCCACCAGGTCGAGGGCATGGGTAGAGAGTATGTTTTGCACTCCATCCATGTGTGTGTGTGTGTGTGTGTGTGTGTGTCTGTCCGTCTGTGTGTGTACAGCTAATTTCCGGCACCGTTAACCCGGTCGATGCCACATTTTGCACACACACTTCTTGGATGCCAACGATGAACCTCTGCCCCAAATTCTCCAGAACGGCATGTTATAGCACCACCAGGAGGCCGACTTTTGTAAAACACATTTTCGGATATTATTCAGATTCTGTCCAAAAATCTTACAAATCGTTACACAGCATATTCCATCCTAATTGTCTAACATTGGCTTTCAAAGTTTGCAGATTGGCCCGTTTTAAACGAAAAGCCTCAAATCATGAACTCAGCGTGCAATTTACGTGAAATCTTTCACAGACTTTCCTACTAGGCTGAGGAATATATCCCAGCGGGGCAGACAACATGCAAATTACAGGTGCCTGGCGGACCACCACATGGATGTGGTCTTCCCAATGATTGCGAAGCTTTCCAGTGCCTCCTCTTGGTGTCAGATTTCTGACCAGGACACGATCACCAAGATGCAACAATGAGCTTCTCACTTTTTCATCATAGTGTCTTTTACTTCTGTCTGTTGTAGCTTAATAGTCCAATGACAGTTCGTAGCTCTCCTACGTCTCTTATCTTTCAAGGCTCGCACAGCAATAGTGTCAGCTGGATCGACTTTACTACCTTCGGCCGAAACGACTCTTTCCAGGTAGCGCACCTCTCGTTTAAACAACTCACACTTGCTCGGTTTTAGTTTGATCCCATATTTCCTCAACAGCCGAAGCACTCTTCTGACATGATTTACATGATCCTCAAATGACTGACTGTACACGAGTGTGTCATCCAAATATGGGATGCAAATGTTGTCTCGTACGTCTTCCAAACACTCCTCCATACAGCGCTAGAAGACTGCGGGTGCATTAATCAACCTGAATGGGATCCTTACACATTCATACAGACCCCATGGAGTCACAAATGCAGTCAACGATCTACTGTCTTCATCCACAAAGCCCTGATGGCCTTTCCTTGGTCTAGCAATGAAAACCACGAGTTGCCACCAAGACTGTCAAGGATGTCCTGCACTCGTGGAATGGGTTGTCTATCAGGGTGGGTCACATACTAGTGTGGTAGCCTTCAATGGCCATGTCTGTGCTTTACAATCAATCTGAACAGGTGTGTTTTGGGACAGTTACTTGGGACAGTATGTCCTCACAACATAGTCACATGACTGTTCTGCAGTAACCAGATCAATGAATGCTGTGACATTTTCTCTCTCAAACGTGGGAACGCTGCTCTCAATGTCTCATGCAAGTGTTCTCTTTTCATAGTATCAAGTTGTTCTGTAGCGCTGGTTTTGACTATTTCCTCAATGACATTAAAGCCTAGGATGGGCTGTGAAAGACATCCGCTTTTCATCACTAGCATGGGGACAACAAGTTATGTGGGGTCAGTTCCCTCTGCAGCTAATCCAAAAGTGACCTCAATGAAACCCTTATATGGCATTCTCCCTCCATTAGCGGCTGTGATCTTCAAATCCCCAGGGCAGTAGTTCAGACACATCTTTGAACTGTGCCTGTGGCAAATTTGTGTTTTTCCACTCTTCCTCATTGTTCTTCAAAAGAAATATGTCATATCACATCGTTTTTAAGGACACCTGGGCGGGGTGGATGGGTCTCGCAAGTCGCTTTGGTGTGGTAGAACACCTCTACCTCCAAAACGCTAACATGTTGACTGCCCAGGACACCATTGCTGATGTCCTCGACAATTTGGTTCAGATCTGCCCACCCCCCCGGGATCAGAACCACCCTTCCATTTGGAGGCAACCAGCCCGCTTTTCCAACCGCCGGAATCCTGCTGAACGGCCACACACCTACCATGCAGCGATACTACGATGGATGGGACAGTCAGGAACCATCAACTGTCTACCCTACCAGGCGCTACCCTCATAGGGTACACATGCAATCAGTCATGAACATAAATACCCATTTTATACCTGTAAAAGGGGAGATCTCAGTAAGAACGCTGGACACAGTGTTTCCTCTCTGTCAGCAGTATGAGAATGAAACAACAAGCCCGCACTCTCTCACTTTCTCCCTCTACAGACATGACCAATCGATTAAGTGTGAAGTAGTTAATCTCCTTCACAGAACATTAAACGTTTACATTTATTTAATGTCACAAAACGGTTTCAGTTTTCAGAAGGCTTAGGAGACTTATTTATTTGTTAAATGAATTGTCCATCTGGATCACTGCCATGGATCACAGCTATATCACTATCACATGTACACTCTCAGAGTAAAATTAACATTGATTTTACAATATAAATTGAGGGTCCCAGAGATAGAAAGGCCATTAAATGGAGGTCCGTAGACTAATGTCAAACCGGGGGTCCTTGCAATTAAACTGGTTGAGAATCACTGCTAGTCATACATCTGTCCCTGGCATATGTTTTCAAATGGGGGTCCGCGGGCTAATTGGTGTCAATTTGGAGGTCCTTGACATGAAAAGGTTTGGGAACCACTGGGCTACACTACGGTAGCCTCGGTCCCAGGCTTACTTTTCTGCGAAAAGAAGAGCCTGGTCACAACGTAAGGCAAAGAAGCTATCGGCGGACGTATCCTCCGGAACATCCATCAGATGTATTTCCCCCGGATACGATATTTTCCCGACCAATCACAACACTTGTTTCATTCGCAGAGAATGTAAACTGATTTGTAAAGCATCAACGTCATTTCCTTGGGAGATACTTCCGCTAAAATCCCGCAACTTCCGATGATAGTCTTTTCAGCGTAGGTCTTGCCCAGGGTGACACTACGGTAGTCTTGATCTAAGGCTAGCATCACCATAGGGTGCCAACAAGGCGCATGCACGCACACACTACAGACATCAGCACCATCACCCTGCTGCTGTTTCTCCAAAACACACAATACTATCTCCTCTCCCACCGACGCCATGTGTTCATTTATCTTCACCCGTACGGACTCCATTTGATACGTTTTGCCTCCTTTATTACGAGACATTGTTCACCAACGATCGATCTATTGTGATCTTCTATTGTGATCTATTAGGATCTATTATGCTCCACACCTCACGACACGCTGTGTTCCGTCAGCAGCAATATGACTTCCGGTGGCCGATCCCTTCAGAATAAGAGTACCCTCTAGAGCCTTGGTTCCCAAAAACTGGGTCGAGACCCATAATGGGTCCCCTTATTGAGGGTCGCTAGCTATACACAGGTTTACTGTTTGTCTTATAGTTCAATGTTTGTTTTGTAAACGCATTGACAATGAATATTTAAGTCATAATGTTCAACAAATTCAATGATTTATTTGTAGATTTACTGTAGTTTAATTTAAAGAAATTCAAATTAGAAATCATCTACTTTTGGGTCACGGGCTAAAAGGTTTGGGAATACTGCTTGTTACGGCCCTATATGGTGTGTTAATGCTCTTAACTGATTCCTGTGCCCTATAGAGACACACATGGACTACAAATGTCACGCCCCCAAATGAGACAGCGGCCCCACTTCTGGTCCGTTTCAACAGTGTACTGCAGCTGTCAATGCAATCCCTATGAGAGGCATCATAAAATACCCTAATTTCACTGGTTCATTGCTGAGGCTGTAGCGAGTTTTTTTTTGTGTTCCAATAAAGTGTCACATATGTTTGATTTGTCCTTTTCAATGTCACATACCTGCCATCTCAATATACAACCCACAATATACAACCCACAATGTACTATAATATCAGTATAATATCAGTTTGTGAAAAGTGCTAGCATTGTAAATCTCAATGGGGGACTTGACAAGGGTGCTAAATTGCAATACAAACGTGCAATACAAAGTGAAATTGTCCTACTTGGCTTCTCATGTGTGTCATGTTTAAACAGACTATGTGTGTCATGTTTAAACAGACTACAGCCTATTCTTCATCCTCCTCATCGTCTTCTGCCTCGCTGGGCTCACTCTCTCTCTCATCACTCCCGTCGTCTTGTCCCGTGGGCTCCTCCTCCTCCCACAGAACGTCTTCCTCGCTGCCGTCCATAGCGTTGGAAACGCAGCATTTCTTGAATCCGTTGATGATGCTGTCTGAGGAAACTTCATCCCATGCCTGGAGGATCCATTCACAGAGCGCACGTACTGCAGGCGTCTTTATCTTTCCACTCGGCGTCAGTGCGTGATCTCCAGACAGGAGCCACTGTGTATCTCTTGCGCAGGTTACCCTTGAATGGCTTGTTGACGACAACATCCAGCACCTGGCTTGTCATTCCTCCCGGGATGATCACTAGGTCCCCGTTCATCGCTCGCACTTGCTTTTTGACAGGCTCAGTCAAGTGTCCACGGAATGCATCCAACACGAGCATGTTTCTTTATTTCTGAGCCCCCCCCCCGGCCGCCGCCCCACATAACTTTTAGCCAGTCCACCACAAGCTCCGTCTCCATCCATCCCTTTGCTTGGGCACGTACAATGATGCCAGGTGGCATGGCCTCTTTGGGCACAGTTTTACGTCTTAGATTCAGATTTTTCACCTTTCTTGTGTACCGTGACAGTCACTGGCATGTCGAAATAAACAGGCGTTTGATCAGCATTGCCCAACATGATCGAGGGGGTATGAGTGTTTCTTCCTCAACTCAAGCACATATCGCTGATAGCTGTAGCTTCTCTCTGAAGTCAGAGAGCAGGCGCTGGGCAAGGCTTGTCCTGCGTCGTAATGCCAACTAAGCCATTCCTCCGCATCATTCTTCTACACCAGCCGATGCTCGCTTTGAACGCGGTGGGCGGGATGTTCATTTATTTGGCTATTTCCAGTGCCTTTAACTGGAGGACAGCTCTGGTGATGGGCATTCCCTCATTCCGTTTTTCAGTGACAAATTCACACACCCTCCTATCAATCTCTGTGAAGCGGCCGCTCTGAGGACCGCGGAAAGCCTTTCTCTGGCTGTTTGCATTTTTAAGACGTTCTTTTTGTGCTCGCCATTTTCGAACGTGACATTCTGTGACATCGTACTTTTTGGCCGCTTGGCAGTTGTTTGATGACTCTGCCGCGTTGATAACCATTATCTTGAAATTGGCGTCATAACTTCTCCTCTGTCGTTTGTTAACTTGGCCACGTTTTGAGCCACTTTGTTCAAGCTGGTCACGTTTGTGTTGCTCCGCTTCCTCCATTTTACAGCTGTAGAGTGGTTGTGTGTTGTTTGTTGTGTTATGTGCACTGGTGTGTGTTGTTTCAATATAGCGTACGGGCGCCGCCTATCGGCGTGGATGTGTAATGACATGTCAAAAGACTAGACACCGATTATAGGACGGTCTCAATTTATAGGCTATTTTCACTGGAAAAACTTATATTCGGGACAATACGGTATTTCGTTTTATATTTGTGGAAAATTCTCCAAACAGGCTTGCAAGAATTATTAATACTCTGTAATCTGGATAATTCACTAGGTAGTTGAAAATGTCAGGATATGCCACTCCTCCATTTAGCTGGGTTATTTTCCCAACTATTCAGCCAAGTTAATTTTATACAACAAGTTGACAACGGTAAAACACACCATCAGAGCTCCGAGGTAGGTAGAACATATTAGTAAGGCAGTAAGCCCGTGACATGTTCAAAATATAGACATGAATGAACAAAGTCAGTCGGGATCGGGATGTATTATTGAGAATTCCACTCTTCAAAGTCGGCGCTCATTGCCTCATAAAGGCAGTGACGTCCTTAAAAGCGACAGGTTCTCTGTCTGCCGTCTCCCCTGTTAACATTATGGGTAACTCATTCAAGTGGTAAATGAAATGTGAAATAGATCCTCTATTGAGAAAAGATATGTTGACAAAGACACTTCATACATTTGGAAACATATTTGTATTAAAATCAATATAGTCTTCAGTTAATTTGGTATTATTTTAAAAGTAGGCTAACTACAGTTGAATTTCAATGGACTTATATGGGCTGGCCTGCAGTACACCGTTCTAACGGACCAGAAGTGGGGCCGATGTCTCATTTGGGGGCATGACATTTGTAGTCCCTGTGTGTCTCTCTGATTGGAGGGTGGAGTCGAGTGGAGATTGGAGGGGTGGCTTGGTGTTTGGATACACACCTGGGCCTCATCTCCTTATCAGCCAGCAGTATAAAAACATGTGATGAACACCACTTCAGCCCATTTGCCATCCGTCACCTCCATGTGCTGAAGCCTGTTTATAGCTACTAGCTAGTGTGTTGAGTCTGTAGGCCTTGCCACGGAGTGCTTAATAAGGTAACTTTATTTACTGAGTGTTTAAAGTCCAGACTATAGCTAAGTTATTTCGTAGTTGTATTTCAAAACATTTCTTGAGTGTCAATCCAAATCTATAGGGAATTGGTAGGGTTGTGCTCCCATTTTCGACTGTGTTTATATTTAGTTAGGGAGCCTAGATTGTATTTTTTGTTTGGACGGCGGTAGCTTAACTCCTTTTTCCTTTTCAGGTAGGTTGGAGAGTTTTGTTTGTTGTTTTGGCATTGGCCACCCTGAAGTTGTAGGCTTTCCCTATTGCCATTTATACTTTGATATTTATGTTTCTGTAACCTCAATTTGTGAGAAATAAAAAATGTACAACTTTTTTGGTTAATCATCATCTAAATGGAGCAATACGTTGTTAAATAAAAGCATAAGTCAATACAAAAACTGCTTTGAGGATAAAACCATAAAAAGCGTGTGTTGTTGGATTTTTGAGTGGTGCAACCACTCATATAGTCAGCTATGTGTGTGTGGCTGTGTCCCTGGGTCTGTCCCTGGCTGTGTCCGAGCACGAAAATAGCGTTAAGCGTTTGTTCACCACCAAGTGTCACTGTTTGCACAGCCTAACAGACACACACAGGCCAGGGAGGAGGGCTTGTACAGTACAGTACAGTACAGTACAGTACAGTACAGTACAGTACAGTACAGTACAGTACAGTACAGTACAGTACAGTACAGTACAGTACCACTCACTTCAGAACAGTTTCCTTGGTGAGAGGATGAATAATTGCAACTACATGTATTTTAGTAGATTTATTTGACACAGATGACAATATTTTTTTTAAACCATTAATGCACCATATTATACGGAAAATATATTTTGTAAGCGTTAATAGAGTAAGCACACAAAAGTTGAACATTAGACTCGATTATATCATTTTAAGCTGAATTTATGAGTCTGGGGAAGGAGACAGGCAACGATGGGTGTTGGAGGCCTTATAGTCAATATTGTACACATACATTTGGCTTAACATATACACCACGCATAATTATCCATGTGAATTAAATTCTATTAACCTCATGCAGTACAGATTTGCCTCATTCAATACAGATTTGTAATTTTCATAACACAAACTGGTTTCTCAGATTAGTAATTTTCATAATACAAACATTGAGATGCATAATGCGCCTACAATTGTGGATTTACCATGGTGTTTATTTAATTCAGTCATGTTGATATTGTCAGATTGTGATTCCTGCGTTAGTTTCTCTTTTCTGTTCATCTCACAGCTTCTCCACTGCTTGAATTCTCATGTTCAGATTTGCATTTTTACTAAATAAATGTGTCACTAAACTAACTAACAGACCCCTATTAACACAGCCTTTTACCACTGCCGTCGCAAGTAAAGCGCTTTCACCCTGTATGCGTGCTCATGTGAGTATTGAGTTGACCCCTATTGACAAACTGTAGACCACAACTTGTACACATAAAGGGATTTCCCCCTGTATGAGTCCTCATGTGACAATCTAGGTTACCCTTGGTAAGACAGCCCTTACCACAAACTGTGCAAAGAAAGGGCTTTTCCCCTGTATGAGTCTTCTTGTGAATGGTTAGACTACTCCTATGGGTAAAGGCTTTACCACACACTTTACAAGTAAAGGGCTTTTCCCCTGTATGAGTCCTAATGTGAGGTTTTAGAGAACTTTTTTGAGTAAAGTCTTTACCACAAACTGTACAAGTAAAGGGTTTTTCCCCTGTATGAATCCTCATGTGAGAATTTAGGTTACTGCTGTTAACACAGCCTTTACCACAAATTGGACACATAAAGGGCCTTTCACCTGTATGAATCCTCATGTGAATGGTTAGAGTAGTGCTTTCAGCAAAGCTTTTACCACATACTGTACAAGTATGAGGCTTTTCCCCTTGATGTGTCCTCATGTGAGTTTTTGCATCACGGCTACGAGCAAAGCCTTCACCACAAACTGTACATGTATAGGGTTGTTCCCCTGTATGAGTCCTCATGTGAGCTGTTAGAGTATCCATTACACGAAAGCTTTTGCCACAAACTTTGCAACCAAAGGGTTTTTCTCCAGTTCCACCGTCCCCTGTATCGGCTTGTGTTTTCGGGTGTTCAGTCGAGGTACCGGCTACAGGCTCTGTCTCTCTGTTTTCATCATCATGGTTCAAAGTTGACCCATCAGCCTCCCCTGGCCTTCCTTCCTTCTTCCTCCCTCGTTCCTTTTGGACTGGACTGGTCTCCTGCTGTCCAGAGGAATCCTTCGAGACCGGACTGGGACTGGTCTCCTGCTGTCCAGAGGAATACTTCGAGACCGGACTGGGACTGGTCTCCTGCTGTCCAGAGGAAACCTTCGGGACCGGACTGGGACTGGTCTCCTGCTGTCCAGAGGAAACCTTCGGGACCGGACTGGGACTGGTCTCCTGCTGTCCAGGGGAAACCTTATCTTTACACGCAGGGAGGTGCAGAGCATCTAGGATACAGAAAGACACAACAGCTTTGGTGTATGAACTGATGATACTTGTTATTGGCAGCAACCATGATAATTTTACAACACACTTTCAATGTGGTGTTAATTGAAAATGGTCAATTGTGTGTTCTTTTGTGTATCAGTTTTGATTTTGTTGAATGAAGCGTGGGAGCAAAATAAAGCCACTACAGAAATGACTGACTCGTTATAGGGGAGGGACACTACAAAAAAAAGTGATGAAATCTTGCCACCGCCATTTTTCCCTTGTTTACCTCCCATTTACATTGAGTGTAATTTCTGCTTATTTGACCACGTCTATCCACGGTAACGGGACATCTTTGCGCTGCGTAAAATATGCCTTCTCCGTTTCCAACTTCTCTCCTCATTCATCCGCCATTGTTTGCTTAATTTCCTTTATTTTCCTTTATTTGATGCGATTTGAATGAGCCTTCACACCTGCCAAATGAAGCACACATTCCGACAATACGCAGCAGGATTTTTTTTAATCGCAGTATAGCGATTTTCACAGACTTTCCTGCTAGGCTGAGGAATATATCCCACCCTTTTCACATTGGCCTGTTATAGCGCCACCAACAGGTGGATTTTTAGCAAACACATTTTACAAAACACATTTTTGAAACAAAATGCCTCAAATTGCCATCCAAGGCGTAAGAAGAAATGGCACCCTTTTCACATTGGCCTATTATAGCGCCACAAGGAGGCCACAACCTGACCTGCCCTGGTGGAGACCTGTGCCCCAGGGCCGAGGGGCACTTTATCTAGTTGGGCTTGTTTTGGGCTTGTTTTTTGAGGGAAGATTTGGCTTATTTCTCTCACAAGAGTTGGCAATGACCAGTGTTGGGACCGTTACTTTTAAAAAGTAACTAGTTATAGTTACTAGTTACATCATTTCAAAAGTAACTTAGTTACTTTACTGTTATTTAAACCAAAAAGTAATGCGTTAATAAATAAATAAAATAAAAATCACACCCATGTGGGGGTCCCCGAAACTTCCAGACCCACAGGAACGCGCTTAGTATAGGGTGCCAGCCCAGTTCCGGTGAGCAAAACTGTCAAGAAATGACAGTTACCGTGTGGGGGTCCCCGGAACATCCAGACCCCCAGGGACACGCCCAGGGGGCCGGGCCGGGGGTGAGACTTCCGCATCCAAAACGCTTGGTGGAGAAAATGTGCTATTTCCGTGCTCAGACCCAGGGACACAGCCAGCCAGCCAGGGACACACATATCTGTCTATATAGGAGTGGTTGCACCACTCGAAAAGAAAAAAGGGCTCCCACTTCCAGGCCATTCATTCATGCCTTCATTTCAGTACTGTTAGTGATAATAATACCAATACCAGGGGGGACTGGTTGTGATTTTGATGATGCTATGTAGGCCTATCAATACATATGTATAGCAAACAACAACACAAGTAGGCTACAACCAACACAACATGGGGGTTCCAGTTCCACTGCTCCAGTGAATGATGTGTGCAGAATCAGGCTGAGATAGCTCATAGCTGCTCTTATTTGAGTCTGGATTTATAAACAAAGACCAAAACCAGAATTAATAGGTTTGATTATCACACACGTGCACGCAAAGTCTCTTTCAGTATCTGTCTGTCTCTCTCTCTCTCGCTCACAAGTAGCCCACACACACACACTTTCAGTGTCTGTCTGTCCCTCTCTCTCGCTCACATGATGTGCGCACAGCGCACACGTCTCTCTCACACACACACACACACACACACACACACAAACAAACGCACGCAAAGGTTGAATCCCGTCCCATTCGTGCCAGCAGGCAGAGCAGGGTGGCCGGTGGGATCATAATCTGCACTCAACAATTTACTTTGACTTTACTTTGTGCTGGATTGGAGCAGCTCGCAGGTGAAGGAATTAAGGAATATATCCATTTGAAACGCGATATGGGCTCCGCCATGACAGTCAGACAGTAAACCAGTAAACACAAACTCTGCGCGTCTCCACACACACACCCCTACTCGCCCTTCTCTCCCGTCTCACACAGGCAATCTGCATACAAGCAGTTCTTCCCATTCTCCCCCGAGACTACATGAAAAATAACGGAATAACGCACCATGTAGTAACGGTAACAAAGTTACTGAATTGAAAAAATAAAGCGTTACAGCAACCGTTACTGCCGAAAGTAACGGCGCTACTGTAACGCGTTATTTACGTTACGTCCCAACACTGGCAATGACTGGCGTGTGTCACTTCCCCTGCTGACTGTGTGTACTCGTCCTTGAATAAACCAGACCAGAACTGTGATCTATCGCCACGCCGTGTTTACTGAACATTACACTTGAAATCAAATAGCCCAGTAGTTCCGAAAGTGGAGTCCGGGGGCACCTAGGGGTCCTTGAGAGAGTTCCAGGGGGTCCCCAGCTAAATGATAGTTTATTTGTACACTCTCAGAGTTACAGACCCATAAGGGTCCTTATGGGTCTGTAACTCTTGAGAGTGTACAAATGGAACCAAATGGACCCTAACGGTTCCATTTGTACACCGAGTTAAATTAACATTGATTTTGCAATATAAATTGAGGGTCCCAGAGATAGAAATTCCATTAAATGGAGGTCCGAGCGTAACCTAATGCATGTCAAACTGGGGGTCCTTGAAATTAAACTGGTTGAGAATCACTGCTAGAGCCATACAAATAATCTGTTATGGGGGTCCCTTGTATATGTTTTCAAATGGGGGTCCGCGGGCTAATTAGTGGCAATTTGGGTGTCCTTGACATGAACAAGTTTGGGAACCACTGGCCTACGTATGACTACGGTAGTATTGATCAAAGGCTATCGTCACCATAGGGTGCCAACAAGGCGCACGCACGCATGCACGCACGCACGCACGCCTAACAACAGAGAAGCTAACTGGGAGATGTTGTTCAGCTAGCAGCTTAGCCTAGCTTCGTCAGCTCGTGTTCAAGTTAACTGATCATGAAACAACAACACACCTGTTTTGTTGTTCCGCACCAGCAGAGTGGCCAGCGTCTCTATCTCTCTCTGGAAGAGGTTGAACATGAAGTCACCGACCGCTCGGAGACGCTCCAACACAACCACCCTGACGTTAAGCTTCACACTACAGACATCAGCACCATCACCCTGCTGCCGTTTCTCCAAAACACACGATACTATGTCCTCTCCCACCGACGCCATGTGTTCATTTATCTTCACCCGTACGGACTCCATTTGATACGTTTTGCCTCCTTTATTACGAGACATTGTTCACCAACGATCGATCTATTGTGATCTATTAGGATCTATTGTGATCTATTAAGCTCCACACGACCGTGTTGGAAAAACGGCACTGTTTTTTTGCAAATCTAAGTTAGCAAATATAAGACTTCCGGTGGACGATCTCTTCAAAATAAGAGTACCCTCTAGAGTACTGAAAAAAAGATTAATTTGCACATTAAAACGATTAATTAAGCATTTAAACGATGCTATAGGACACACATTATGTTTCTGTGTAAAATAAGTAATAAGTAATGTTTCTGTGTAAAGATAAGTAATTAAAAAGTTATCTAAATGGATAAATGCTATTCACTGGAGAGCATGGACTTTATAAAGTGGACGCTGGCCAAAAATCCCTGCTATGTTTCGACTAGTGTGACATACGCACGCGTCCGGGGAGACCTCCTCTACAACACCACACTGTCTGCTAAGCAGCAGAGGTGTAAAACAAAAATTGGCACCAGGTCAGATGTAAAAAAACTTCCCATTTCCAGACTACAGTGGACTAAAGTGGACACTGGACAAAAATCTCTGCTATGTTTCGACTAGTGTGACATATGCACGCGTTCGGGGAGACCTCCTCTACAACACCACACTGTCCGCTAAGCAGCAGAGGTGTAAAACAAAAATTGGCGAAACGTAGCAGAGATTTTTGTCCAGTGTCCACTTTAGTCCACTGTAGTCTGGAAATGGGAAGTTTTTTTACATCTGACCTGGTGCCAATTTTAGTTTTACACCTCTGCTGCTTAGCGGAGGGTGTGGTGTTGTAGAGGAGGTCTCCCCGGACGCGTGCATATGTCACACTAGTCGATACATAGAAGGGATTTTTGTCCAGCATCCACTTTATTAAGTCCATGCACTCCAGTGAATGGACTTGGGCACTCCAGTGCATGGACTTGGGCATTTATCCATTTAGATAACTTTTTTACGTTATTTAATTACTTATTTTTACACAGAAACATAATGTGTGTCTTCACAATAACTCTAATGTAATAATAATACTAATAATGTAATGTAATAATTATTTAATTAACGACGCTTTTATTCTGAAAGCAACCGGATGTCTTAAATGTGCTAGCTCTCAAACAGGAAGTTCTAGATTTGCCAAAAAGACGGAGCCTGGAAAAACTATACACGCAGCTGTGTTCCGTTAGCAGCAATAAGACTTCTGGTGGCCGATACCTTCAGAATAAGAGTATCCTACTTCTTCTTCTTCTTCTTTTTGTTTTACGGAAGTTGGAAACCAGTTTATGTTGCATTACCGCCATCTAGTGATCCAGCTCTTGGATCAACCCTTAAACCAAATTCCAATACCGCAACTTTCACACTCGCTCACTCCCCTCGCGTCCTCCACTCGCTCCTCGGCTCCGCCCCCAGCGAGGAGGAGAGGAGGAGGAGAGGATTCGATGCGAGGACAGAGTGGTGGTCACTGGTGGAGTGAATTTGCCTCTAGAATCGGAATGCACTACGCTGTCATTTTAAAGCGACGGCATAATTCGGCGATCACTTGTGACGTGTCCCACAGCTGGATCACTGGAACACAACCGGCTGAATACAACCTTCCGATCGTATACCCTGCGAGAGTTGTCATTGCCATAAATATAAGTTTACATGTGTAACCAGGTAGACCTGTTACTATGACAGTATCATTGGCGGAGCACATGCTATTGTCTGGTATAGTATCGCACAACTGTCATGTCTTAATCCCTTTTGTAATAAAGTCACAAGTATTTCATTCTGCTTTTGAGTTATAAATAAAACAATAATCATTGTACAACTGGAAACGCACGTCTCTGCTCCCTTTCTTTATCTCCGCAGCCCAGTGGGTTTTCAATTGGTAGCCTATCATTTTGTATTATTATCATATTATTCTTTGCCAGGTGAAACTCCCAGGGTGACGTAGTGGTAAAGTGCCCTGGTCACATATGCATATAGTTATAGAATAGTAGCCTACCGAATAGCAGAATAGACAATTCATCACAATCTTATTTCATCTCCCCCTCTATTTTTCTATACTGTTTGTTCACTTATTATTCCCTTTTTTTCTAACTGTATTTCATGATTTTTATTTTTGCATAGATGTGTGTATTTATGTCTTTAAATGTTTTGATGAATTGTATTGACCTGTACCTTCCTGGACTGTACCTATTCAAAACTCTGATTCAATCAATCAATCTATTTATTTATTTTTAATTCCCAGCAATGCTCTTCTTTGTTTACACTCCAAATGTTATGGACCTTAATTACTATATGCCCTATTGGCTGGCAACACAGAACACACGCCAGGTGATGCCTATCATGAACGAATATCAAGAATATAAAAGGGGTTCTACAAACAATGTGATGATCACCAGACAAGATGAAGACAGCGATTACAGCTTCTTGGCTGTGGCTGCAGCTGAAAAGGAAAGAGCAACAAAATGAGCAGCAGGCCCTGTCCGAGCGCAGGAGAGCACGAATTCGTCGTGCATTAATCCTGCTCATCCACAAGGTAAGCCAGCTGTTCTTAAAGCAATACTGTGTAACATTTTCATTAAAACAAAACTTAAATCTGATCTATATTTTGACTGGCAAATTGTTCACACCACCCACTCCATGAATTTCACCCCGCAAAGCCTGTTCTAAATATATTTTCTAGTGAAAGGTGATGGGGGTATCATTTCCCGGGAAAATTACGTCACTTGCCGGAAACGGGGAACGGAAATGCACGAGTTTCCTTTTTGTCCCGGAACTACCCGCCTACCGTGATAGCTACTTCCCATAGCTACACAGGGAGTCAGGCACAGTAGGAATTGTAAACATGGGAAAGCAAGATCAAAAAAGACCACAGCTCCCGGGAACTAATCCTCTGCCCGCTAAAAAGAAAATAACCGAAGCCAGTACATCGAAACAAAAGGAATTGCACCGTGAAAGACAGAAATCACGGATTTATCTAACTTTTGCATACGATCGGTGGAGAACGTTGAACGAAGAGAGAAAGTTCTACACAGATGCTGACATGGCTATTGCACTTATGGACTGGTATGTTATTTTCAAATAAACGTAGTATTTTGGCGGCATTGTTTTACTTATTTGCAAGTGCATACGTTGGTTTACACGTTTTTCTAAATCAAATATAGACGGCAGTCAACACTTCAGTTAGTCGCTTTGGCGCTCAAGTTACAGAAGCTCCCATTGTCTGAGAACTCATAAACAGCCATGTATTTTATAACTGGAATATGCAAAAGGCATTGGTAGACTGGTATTTACTCTGGAGTCTGGACTACCCTTATACTTTGCAGTGTTCTGCAATGAATCGTAAATAGCGTCGCCCACTCCCCAATCCTAGACCTGGTCCAGGCTTAGAGTATGTGTCCAGGTCGTTAGCGAGCTAGCCTAGGGCTACCCAAATCCTACAGCTACAATCATGTTTACATTGTATTCTAAAATAACCTCGTTCCATTAGCCTGGGTTCCAGGCTGATTTGCTGCATTCCGTGATTTGTTTTGTCAGGGAGGCATACTATGGTCCGACGGAGCATTGGTTCGACATGCGTCCGCACCTCGGACTAGCGCCTGCTCCCGTGCTTGCGGTTATGGTTAGGTTAGGGGTATCGGATCAATGAATCGTCGGACCAAACACATGTAACCGTTTTGTCACTAAGTAACAAGTGACAAACTAAATCAGGGAATCGCTAATCAGGCTGAAAACCAGACTATCGTTCCTGCAATTCTTTGTTTACAAAGTGGTAGCTTTTGAAACATCTACATGTAATGTATGAATACCGAAGGTGTATTTCAGACGTTCTGTGTATGTAACCATTTTTTCTCCCCCCAGTCATGACCATTTATACAAGGGTCCCGGTGGCGGTGTGTCCACACCAAGCAAGAGTTTGGGCTTTGTCCGACAACGTGTACCATCTGTGTCAAGTCTGGACGTGGAATCGGAAAGGTATGTGTGGTATCCATAATTCATAATATTCATAATAACTAGGTTATGTCAAAGGTTCGACTAGGCTACATTTTGGTCACTGCATGTGTTGATTCGACTGCTAATGAGATTTTGTGTGTAGACACATTGTCTAGTCGTCAGAGCCTGGTCTGTGAAGCTCATCACCTCAGCCAGGTACTCTGAGTACCCTGCATTGTCTCAAAGTATTTTAGGTGTGAACCCAAAACACAGTGGAGACAGCAATCTGCTATCTCTGTGCCATATGTTGATCTGTATGTAAAATCTTAACCCCACCCACCCAGAATTCAACTGTTTGATGTGAAAGTATATACATGTATACACAGACTGACCAACACATGCAATGCACATATTTGTACCTTTTAGCCACTAAAACCATATTCACTTGAAAGGTTCTGTACTTGAGAGGTTCTATGTACTTTCACTGATTATCTTTTGATTTGGGGCTATTGATTTCCCCATAATATAGACACTGGGGTTCTAGTGGTTAATTATGTGTTAATCTGTACCCCCCAATAATAATGAAATCTAACCTGTACAAAGTATCTTACCAACATAGGTTGATATAATATCTGTTGTGTGTCATATCTACAGAGGAGTTAATGTCCTTTCTGATCCAAGTGGCCCAGATGAAGAGAAGGATGTGGCTGTCCTAGAACAACGGTAAGCCATGTAATCTAATAATAGTATTATTTGAATTTAATAAGAGTTATTATTTTGATAATGACAGTGTGTACTGTGTAGTGTATCCTCTTCAATCTGGCTAACAGAGACATGAGGAGGGGTGTGCGCATCATTGTTCATAATTGGCATGTAATATTTGATTGTTTTTATTTAGGGGCTTGCAGTATGGAGATAGATGAGAACCAAGTGAATGCTCTTGGGAACTCAATGTAAGTATGGAACCTTCAGCGTTTGGTGACATTTCATATGCCAAACAGATTAATAAAAAATAATCCTATTTCTGGGTTAACAGGATCATACACAACCCAGATCTGGAGCTTGGCGATGATGATCAGGATTGGGATGATGACAACAGCTCAGACGACGATTATGTCCCCACCTTTTCCATTCGGTATGATTATTTATTTTCTAATTAATTTATAGCCGATCCATCTTCAAATGATGAATGGATATTAGGTTCTTAGCTTACTTATGATTTGTGATTACTATTTTTATATATTACCATGTGTTCTTGCTGACTTTAACTGGCTCTGTATTAAGCGCGTCTGCTAAATTGTATCTAAAAACATTTATAGTCAACATTCGTCTGACGAAAGGCTAATACTATTTACTGCTTCTTATACATAATTTTTTAATACACAGGGCAGGCGGTGCGTTGCACGCTGGAGCTGGGGTTGACATAGAAAGCCTCCCTCTCATTGGGGAAGATGCTACTGTGCATGATACTCCAGACCTGGTTGAACCTGGTGTCGAAGATGAGCCGCTCTCCCCTCTCCAAGTCCAGTGTGAAGATGACATTGTCGGCCAGAGTGCAGCAATCGCATATGAGACCAGTTTGAAGCAGCTTGTAACTTACCTGTCATTTCCCATCACCACTTGCACTTGGGGAGATGCAGAAATGAATGTGGCCTGCGATGCTTCACCACCATTCGATTGCCAAAACAAGAAAAGGGGTACAGCATACGTCTTAGAATGGGTAAGGCTATTTTTTCCTTTGCCATTTCCCATATTTCCAGAAGAATGTTTTTTGGTTTGTGTTTGACAGCTATTTGTGAAACTTTTTGATAATCTTTTCACTCCCCTCCCCATTCCCTTTTGTTCACTGTAGAGATGCTCCAATGGACACCTGCTGTGGAAGTGGAATTCACAACCTCAATTTAAATTCGGAATGCAGGCTGGTGATTTCATGTTGGCCATAAATATTCTACTGTCTGGCAACAATTACCTGAAGATTGCACACCTGTTCAGGTACATGAACATGCAGACTGTGGACGAGACAACGTTCTACCGCATGCAGGAGTGGTACTGTGTTGATACAATACGGTCCTTCTGGGAGGAGCACAGGCAAACCATACTTGCCGGTCTTCAAGAAAAAGACATGGTGGCACTGGGTGATGGAAGGATGGACTCACCAGGTATTTTTTGTCTAGCAACGTGTGTACTGTATTAGTTGTAGATTTTTAACAAAAATAAATAATATTCTACCATAATTCTGTTGTTGCAGGGCATTGTGCACAGTACTGTACATACACAGCAATCGAGAATGACTCACGTGACATCATAAACATCGTTACGATTGACAAACGTGAGACTAAACGGAACTCGGTGGCTATGGAGAAAGAAGGCTTCATCAGAACTATGGACGCTCTGTTACCACAGGTTTCTCTAAAAGAGTTCTGCACTGATGGCCATGTGCAGATCGCTGCACTAATGAGTATGCAAATCTAATATTATTATAAATAATTTTAGAACAAACAATGACACCTTATCGTTATCAATCATACTTCAAAATAATTTGACTATAATATCTGTTTCTGAAAATAGCCGGGTTTCTCAAACAATTATTCTTACGCATCGTCGTAAGAGCAAAGTTCTAGGCATGCGCAGTGAAGCATGACGCCTGTGAACATAGACGTTCCGTGCATAGATGTGCCACGCAATGGTAGGCCTCAGGCCTAGTATAGGCCTCAGGCTTGAGGCCTGGTATATGGTAGGCCTCAGGTCTACCATTCTGAAATTTAATTTAATAATATTTGGACTGCTGGACAGCTGACGGTAGCCTAGGCTCTCTTTACTCTTTAAATTAATCTGACATGTTACTGATTCCGACCCGTTCCGAAAATATTTTCAAATAGTTAAACCGAACGGATCCGTGACAATTTCGTCCGATTCCGACCCGTTCCGAGATTTATTTCAAATTCCTGCGCAGAGTCCGACCGAAATTCGATTATTTCCGACATTCCGAGAGACCCGAACCAGCTGAGCCAGGCAGACATAAATGTGGACTATATAGAAATAATATAACTATACCATTTTATGATTAAAGCGTGAGAGAGAGACAGAGAGAGAGACACAGACAGACAGAGAGAGACTGCGCGCTATAGAGGGTGAGAGAGAGAAAAAAAAGAGTATATATATATATATATATATATATCGTCCATATAACCGCCCATGGGCCGTTATTTGCAAACTTAATCAGCCTCAGCCCTCATTTATATTATTATATGCGTGTTCACCGTGTTGAGTTTACAGATCTCCGCACGCCACTCACCTGCAGCGCAACACCAGTCCTCCGACTCCACATCCATAAAATAAATCTAGGCTATAGTTTCACAAATGCCTATGCAGCCTATGCATAACCAATTGTTTTAATTCAAAGTGGTATAGGCAGATACGGTATTCTGTGAAATGTTTATTGTCCTCCGTGTATCTACAAGCTCCAAGTGTTGCAGATCAACCATTTTCGGTGCGCGGTGTGTGCCAGTCGGTCCTCACTGCCTCAGCGTAACCACAAAGTTGATATTTAAATCGTCCTATACTCGGGCAATCTTTAACCGATTGTTCTAATTCCAAATGGCCTATAGTCCGTGAAGTGTAAATTTTCATTGGGTGTATAATTCATGTTTTTTATATGCTTTTATTAAATTATATGGAGTGAGATGCTAACATCGGCATATAATGCTCTGCTTGACATTACATTTTCTATCGCCTGTATACATGTGGGGTTTAGCCACTTGACTACACACAGTACTACAGTAGGCTATGTGTAGTGTAGGCCTATAAATTATGTTTTTATTCAATTGCAATCTACCGGTACGTAGGCCTACAGTTTATAATGAAATAATTGATTTGTCCGCTGCTTCCCCTTGCTCAATCAGAACATGTAGTGGTTACACATGTGTGTTGATACGCTCCCTCTTACAATTAAATCAAAATGCATTGCCTGCAATGTTTATTGTTTACCATACTAAAAAAAGATGACTGCATGTTTGGTGGCGAGCCTTTCCAAAAAAATATTTAGCCTACTCCATTCATATACTGCGCCAAGGCGCTGCAAAATGAATACGACGCATGGAGTTATAATAGCTGCATTCTCCTAAATGTGCTGTCACGGGTAATCCAATAATTCTAAAAGAAATATAAAACATATGGCAAGATGGCTGAAATTCTCTAGATGATGCTAAACATATTAATTTAATTACATTTTTATATTTAAAAAGGCTTTAGGAAAAACGGGGTTGCTTCTAAATTCCTTCATGCAGGAGGCCTTATGACACGTAAGGCTGTGCTCTATCTAGGTATTCTATGTCTATCTTGTCGTGTTTGATGGCGTTTCCCAAAAAAGGACATGGTGTCTGATTCGCTGCCCATGCAGCCAATAGGCCTATCTCACAGCCCGCTTTCCACGCCCACTTCCGGTAAATAGTGGTGTCTTTAACATGAGCATTTACACGTTTTTTTCTCTGGAGAATCTAAGTACATTTTCTAATGTAAAAATGTGACAGACCAATATTATTATGAAGCAAACAAGATGGTAAATCAGGTCGAACAGATAGAACAAACCTTACCTTGAGAAAACAAAAGTTGTAGACTTCTTAAATTACCTCTGTTAACATGGAGCGTCTATGGAGTGACGTCACGCTATCACCACTAACCCCGAAAGGGGGCGTATTTAGGGGGGCGGGGAAATTCTGTGAGATAGGCTTATTAGACAACATAGAGCCCTATGCGCGTGCGTACACCACAACTCTTACGCACGGTCTTCTTTGAGAAACCCGGCCATTGTCTTTTAGATCCAGAACGTGGTCAATATAAGGACTCTGGAGTGAAGCATACACTTGACATGTGGCATGCAGCAAAGAGCTTGTCAAAACGCCTACATGCGGTATGTCTTGAACTTTGTCTTGAACTCTCCTGCCAATTTAGTCTATTTGTTTCATGGCTTTCCTTTATTTTTTAAATGTTATGATGAGTTAGTATCACACTTCCATACATTTATGTTTTGTTATTTACACAGGCTGGAAAGGTCAAGAACCACTCGGAGCTACTGAAATGGACAAAGGATGTCATTGCCTGGTTTTGGATATGCTGCAATAACGCCAGCAACTACGACGAGTTCATGGTATGTTTTTCTTTTTGAATGTATCTTAATCCAGCTTTTGAAGTAAGTAATATATAATCAAATCCATTACCTTGAGGCTGCTTTTTTCAGAGTTCAACCACTAGAACATAGTGCTCAAGTACAAAGCATGTTATGACAGCCTATAATAGTGGAGTGCTGCTGATTTAGGGTTGATTAAATGGTAAATGGTGCATTTATATAGCTCCTTTATCCAAGGCGCTTTACATAGATTGTGCATTACATTCACCCATTCACACACACATTCATACACCGATGGCGGCGGAAGCCATGCAAGGTACCAACCAGCACAACAGCCGCCCCTGTTGTACAGTTTGGCTTCAACCAGGCGCCTATAGGAGTCCATTCAACTCAACCAAGACTGTCATGACTGTCTGTCTAGTCTAGTGTCTGCGCATGCTCACACTATCTGTACTGCCATCTACTGACCACTGGCAGTGCACAGCTAGTCAGTGTTCTGAACTATTTTCACATAAGTCCATTACTTTGTTGTCTTGCTGCAAATACAATATACACACAATGCCTAATACGTATTTGTAATTGTGTGTGCCTTCAGGGTCTCTGGCGTGGCTTACTTTACCATGTCACAGGAAGGCATGAATGGCGTTTTGGGGCTTGCATACACAAACCCATACCGGAGGATCACATTCCAGAGAAGCCATGGATGGTTGCCGGTTCACCAGTCCACCAGGCACTGCAAGAAGCCATACTCAATCGTCGTTGGATAAAAAATGTGCCAAAGTACCTCAATTTCAGGTTAGTTGGTTTTATTGTACGTGGTATTTTCAGCTAACCAGTCATGATTTGATAAACTTATATCTTTGCACACTGAGATTCTGTGGAATGTAAAGTGCAATAAAATGTATTATTATTATTATCTATATGTCTGTGTCTATTTGCTGTCACAAAGAATGTAATTGCATTCACTGAAGGTGTTTTTTCTGCCACCACAGGACAACCGCTGACTTAGAGTCCTTTCATTCACATATGCTTATGTATGCCAGCAAGCGATTCTCCTTTGACCCACCAGCCTATGGAGCAAGGACGTTGTTGGCAGCCCTCGACTATAACCACCACAACGCCAACATTATGTAAATATAATGTAAAAATATGTCATGAATATTAGTGCTGTGTGATTACACTTCAGCTCGATGACACTAAACATTCTAAAACATTATTAGCCATGGCAGGTTGTGGAACAAGAAGTCTCAACATTGGAGTGCCTATGCATATAAGACCAAGAAGAACTATGCCTACATCCCTGAACTTCAAAAAGCCATTGTTCGTGTTCGTCTGGAGTCTAAAAAAGGACTACCTTGTGGAAGAATACACAGGCCGGAGGACCCCAGACGGCTGGGACTTTTACCCCCCATTCCACCGCCATCTGTTGACGAACTAGTCGCGACACAGCAAAGGAGAGGACAGGTATTTCATATAAAATGTGACATATCGGTAACACTCTACAAAATGTCCAACTTGTGCTATGTACTGTCAACATGCTAATGAATGCAATTCCTTTTGTAGGGCAACGAATGAAGGTACATCAGCCGTTTTAATGGAAAAATCAGTTTGACCACCGGGCCCAGGAAGAGACAACAATACCATCAACGGCAAGACCACCACGTATGGAACATCTACCAGGCTACTATCAAACTGAACAGGGCCTATCATCGTTGTACTGTGTCTAATATAGGTGTATGGGTCTAAAAAGACCTGGCATCTGTCTACAAGACATGCTATTGCTATCTATACTACATGCCTAAATCTCATGTACATATCTGCTGCTACTGAATGTTGCTACTGTTCAACGTAATGTACATACTGTACCATAGTGATTGTCAATGTCATTGTTTCTCTAACGTCTCATAAATGCCATTACATTGTTACTTCAGCACCTAGCATTTGTCATTTTACCAGACTGTCTCATCAATATGCTGTGACTAAATCACATTGAGATAAAATTGTTACTGTTCATCTTTCTTTGTCTTATTGAGAGTATTTATTCCACACATTTCGGAATATTGCAGGTACATACTGTACAAACAAATCAGAAGACTTATTAGGTTAAAAAAAAAGGGGTTATGGCACGGTCACCACACTTTTATTCTAACTATGAGGGTGGATTCTGCCAATGCATTTCAATTGGCAGTGTTTTCTCTTATAAATATTTTTTTACATAATTCTGCAAATTGGAAAATCCACCCTCATAATCATTATGAATGTGTGGTGTGACAGTGCCCTTACAGGCTACAGCACACTTGTAAACATGAAATTCTAGGAAAAGAAAATATTGACTATCTGGAAGGTGTTTTTTGGTACAATTGTAAACATTTTGAACAGGAATTAGTGCAAAAATAAGATCTTGAACGATTTGTTTTCCTCCTGATTTCCTTTTTTTTATTATACAGTAACTACTTTACTTACTATAAATACTTTTAAGAGTATTTATTCCACACATTTTGAAATATTGCAGGTACATAAACAAATCAGAAGACTTGGTGTTTTTTTAAACTGCAAAGGTTAGCCTATAAGGTAAAACAAAAAGATAGGTTATGTCACGGTCACCGCACTTTTATTCTAACTATGAGGGTGGATTCTGCCAATGCATTTCAATTGGAATGGAGTGTTTTCTCTTATAAATATTTTTTTACATAATTCTGCAAATAGGAAAATCCGCCCTCATAATCAGAATGAACGTGTGGTGTGACAGTGCCCTTACAGCACACCTGTAAACATGAAATTCTAGGAAAAGAAAGAAAGTTTTTTGGTACAATTGTAAACATTTTGAACAGGAATTAGTGCAAAAATAAGATCTGGAACAATTAGTCCGTGAGCCAGGACCCCAAATCTGGGGTCATCTGTACCAAAGGGCTGAATAATTCTCAAAGTGATTTTTGGGAAGGTATACATCCCTAGTGCTAGGAAAAATGTGATAGCATTGCATCTGTGGTAGCTTTCTGTGTGTTATCACTCCATTTATAACCACATGCCAAAACACAATTTTCCAAATCCAAATGGAGCATTCTACTTCAAACTGATGGTTCTCTCCTATTATTGATCATATATCTTTGAAGAATGGTTGTTAAAATTAGCATATCTAGAAATGTTATCTATTACAGGAGAGACAACATATAGTGACTATATATTACATGAGACGTACTTCTGTTTTCATGAAAGATGTAACACAAAGGTTCCCTCTGTAAATAACTGTAAATATTTAAAACCATCTTAGAACATAAATTCTAAGGAAATGTTTTATGAAATTCAATGAACTAAATATAGTGTAAGTGTACAGTGTAAGTAATGCATAAGATAAGTACTTTCCGTTCACCATTACATACATTAATATCACCTTTTAGTCCATTTGACACTTCTATCTGTTCAATACCTAAAAATGCTGTTTCATATGAAGTTTTTGTTGTTGATTTGTATTTGGGGACAATTTTAGCTTGGTTGCCCAATGCTACATTTCACCTATGGGAGAACAACAAATCAGAATCAGAATCAAACTTTATTGTCACATCACATTACAAGTAACATGGGTGAAATTCTTGTTGTGCAGGCTCATCATTGCAGTTAAAAGAAGACATAAAGTGCATAGTACATGACTAATCTACATGGTACAATATGTATGCATATATACAAATAAATAATAGTGATGTAGCCTATGTGTATATATAAAGTAGTCTCTACTAAAAGGAGACCAATTCAGTTCAGTCTGTGCGGCGTCACCAGTCCTAGTTCTTGTTCAGCAGTCTAACTGTTGACAAGTAGAAACTGTTCAGAGTCTGGAGGTGCTGCTCTTGATGCTCATGTAGCGTTTGCCCGGCCGTGGGCGCAGCAGTGGCTTGAACAGGCTATGGCTGGGGTGATGGATGTCCCTGATAATGTTTTCATTCTGAACTTCTTCAGGCAGTAGAGCCGTTGTTGGGCTTTTTTCACCACTTTGGTTGTGTGTGTGGCCCACTTCAGGTCCCTCGAGATGTGTATCCCGAGGAATTTGAAGTCGCTGACCTTCTTCACTGCAGCACTCTCTCTCTGGCCTCCTGAAGTCCACGATCAGCTCCTTGGTTTTGCTGACGTTTAGAGCCAGGCTGTTCTCGTGGCACCACTGTGTCAGCGTTCGAACCTCTGCTCTGTAGGCCGTCTCGTCATCGTCGCCGATCAGGCCCATCACTGTTGTGTCGTCCGCGTATTTGAACACGACGTTGGAGCTGTGCGTGGCTGTACAGTCGTGTGTGTACAGTGAGTAGAGTAGAGGGCTCAGCACGCAGCCCTGGGGGGCTCCTGTGTTGAGGGTCAGGGGGTCCGACGTGATGTTGCCCATCCTCACCACCTGACGGCGGCCGGACAGAAAGTCAAGTATCCAGCTGCACATGGTCGAGTGCAGGCCTAGGTCCTTGAGCTTCGTGTCCAGTCTGGTTGGTTTGGTATGATGGTATTAAAGGCACAACTGTAGTCCACAAAGAGCATCCGTACACATCTGTTCTTCCCCCTCTTGTCCAGGTGGGAGAGTGCAGAGTGTATATACGGCCAAGGCAACTGCATCGTCAGTTGATTGGTGTCAGAGCGACCGGTCTCCAGTCATTAAATAGAAACAACTATTTCTATAACAACTTAAATTATAAAAAATAACTGTCAATAACATCACAAGAACTGGTATTTGTAATAATAGCATAATAAAATATGATAATATGTATCTTTTGAAACTACATTCAATATCTGTAAGCTTCAACTCATAATCAGGATAATAAAATCAACCCACCACATCCCCCTAGCCCTCCTGATTGGCAGCAATATCTTATCCAAATCATGGTCTACCTCATCAAAAGTATATCCTCTTTATTTTCAACATCACTTCTGTAGCTTGAACATCTCATCTCTCATCAGGTGTCAGGTCACCCTTAGCAAAATGTGGATCTCCCATCCAAATTGTGTGACATCACCCGAACTTTCAAATTGAGCTTGGTGATCTGCCACATTCCACTTGTATATGAGTACAACTGTCGTGGTACAACAGGAGCAACAGATTGTTACATTGTGACACCCAACTCACCCAGCACATCAGGGTAGTCTGGGGAGTTCCCTGCCAGTATTTTGTGCTCTGATCTTGCCTTTGCACATGGATATGAGCTTGCACAGGACTGTCCCATTCTAATGCGCTGTACTGTATACTGTAGGTCCACCCGATACACCTCAATACACCAACAAGGCAAGCACATCAGTTTATTCACGGAGCATGCGTCAGGGACATATGATGCCTGCCTGCCTCATCATGACCAAATGCAGTATCCATCATCAACACTGAAGGTGTTTTTTTTCCTTTCTTCCTTGCTAATGAAAGTTACAGGTATGGTGTGTGCAATATGAAGTGTGAGATTACCATAATGACAGTAATCCTTAATCATATTCCATCATATTCAAGGGATTTGGAGAGAAATTACTCAAATGAGACAGTCACTTTAGACTAGAGTACTGCAGAGGGGGTGGGTGCTCATTACTGTGCACAAATGTATACATCTTTGTGTTTGAGCACAACATGTATTTTGAGAACCCCCACATTTTCAGTAAAGCGTGCACGCTGTGCGGTCCCCCACACACCATCATTCTACAGTTCAATCTAGTTGAATACCCCTGCTGTAGGTTACTACAACAAACAGATGCATATCAATGGTAAGGTGAATACTGTGCATGTCAACCAGTGACCATACTGTATCTGCTGCATGCTTGGACACACCTGCTTATGAGATAGACATTGACCTGACCTTTAGCACATGAGATTAACAGCAATTAATTATATCGGATATCGATATCGGCCAAAATGTCTCATCGGCACATCCCTATAATTAACTGATCACTTTCACTGATTCAGCCACATTCCTTTAGCCCTAAAACCCCAAATAATGATGAATTAGTATTAGTTATAGCCATTTTAAGTTCCTCCATCTTGAAAATGACGCCTTTCCGGAACATATATTTTCCTAGATTTTCAGTATATTCTTAAACATGCCTAGAGGTACCAGAACCAATTGGAAAAACCTTTTCTATAATTTTTTGGGGGGGTGTATTACTATGTTTTTTTCATATTGATCCATGCAATTTTCGCCTAGTGTTATAAAATAAAATGCATGATAGTGTTACACATATGCAATGAAGAAGAATCCTCACTCCGGTGCAACACATTTATTTTAGTTTTCAGGATAGGGGAATCTGTGAAACAGATTTAGATCACACATCAGTTTACATTCAGTGTCTCATTCAGTCTGTACTGCACTGATCTGATCTGAATACTACAACTTCCTTGAACACAGTATTTTCAATAAACACTGCTGCAATAAACATAATACCGTAAGTGCCAAAACCTTCAGTTTAACATACAGTACATAACACAGCTTCAGCAGCAATCTTAGTAAATAGCACTTCTTATGTTGGTTGACTGAGAAATACAACCTGCAACACACTCTTAGAGAATAATGCAAATCTGCCATAAACAGACATTAATATTTTCAACATCTCCAAATAATCATAAAATACTCCAAAACTCTGTTACCAACTGCAAACATTATGTTGATGATTGACAGAAATATCACAGTCCAACTTAATCAACATGGCTGCTGTGTTGCAGTGTTAGCCTGCTAAGTGCTAATGCTAAACACCAGGATAATCACAACTCATCATAAAACACTCTCATACTGAACTCATCTCTGCCCCATCTGCCCATTCCGATCCCCATTCATGCACGCCACACTCATGGAAATGTACTCTTTGGTCATTATAGCAGCTCTTACCTGTGAAACAGATTTAGGGCCTGTACAGACGAGGACGTATTCGGTGTTTCTGGGGCAAGTAATTAGCCGATCTACCCTTTTTGTCACACGGAGACGGCGTTTTGGGGGACTTTAACGGCTAATTTTGAAACTACCTTCCAGAGTGGGAAAGTTTGGAGACGCGACTTTCACGTCTCCGTGTGTACAGCGAATGCCGCCTAATTTGCTGAAACGGTGATGTCATAGTCCCCTCGCCCCTCCAAACTAACCAGTGTTAATGGTTTATTTCACCATAACCACTTACATATAAGTATCACAGCTATTTTATATTTGCACATAATGTCTATAAATCTCTTCTCCAAAAATAGCCGATCTGCAGCCCGCACGCATGCAAACCGTTGTTGAGATTGAGCAGGCATGCACGAGAGAGGAGTTGTGTGTGAGGAGCTGATCACAGATAGAGGGAAAGTGTTATATTTGGCCTATTATTTATGCTATATATTATTGACCGCGTCGCAGTCACAGTCACAGAGAGAGAGAGAGAGAGAGAGAGATGCTGCGTGTTAAAAAATAGAAGGGGCGCGCTCTCTCTCTCTCTCTCTCACACTCTCTCTCTCTCTCTCTCTCTCTCTCTCTCTCTCTCACACACACTTACTTTGTGCTTGCTGCTGTTTTCAGAAGAATTAATCCAAGGTTTGTCATATATTATGGTTTAGTAGGCATACACTTTAGCTGGTCAGTCAGTGTGTGCAGACTCAGAGAGAGAAGCAGCACTGCTCTGCTCATTAAATTGATATGACGCATATGCGCATCTGATCAAGATAATTAGTTATTTGGCAACACCTGTGTGAAATACCAACGCTTTCATATAGCCTTTAGAATAAGCTTTTTCTTTTTTTTTGTGGCCATCTACAGGCCGGCAATATATGTACTACAGCTGTATCTTGAAAACGAAGCAGTTTACCGGTCTCGTCTAGACCCGTACATAATTAACATAACCGCAATGTAGACGCAGTAAAGTTTTATATCGTTCACAAAACTTAGGCGGGGAACAGCCCGCGACGTCCTCGTGAAGGCAGCCCCTTAGATCACACATCAGTTTACATTCAGTGTCTCATTCAGTCTGTACTGCACTGATCTGATCTGAATACTACAACTTCCTGTTTAACGTGTGCAAGAAACCACATGTAACAAACTCACAAAGCCTCAAAGCGCCCTCTGCTGTCCTTTTACTGTTACTGTTACAAAACAGTGTTTAGGCATTCTTAAATGCCTAAACTGAATGTCTGTACATTTTTAAATGGGGGGTGGTAGTGTTTCAGAGTTGTACCAACTGTTTCAGAGTTGTAATGCTTTAGTCTTTTTGAACCAAATAATCCCTAGGGGCCACAATAGCACTCATAAAGCTACCACTGGTGCAATGCTATCACATGTTTTCTAACTCTAGACATGTATACCTTCACAAAAATCACTATGAGCCTTATTCAGCCAGATGGTACAGACAAACCCCCTGTTTTCCTCCTGATTTCTTTTTTTTATAAAGTAACTAGTGCAAATATGGGTTTATCTTGAAAAAATACTATAGCTTCTAATTATGAATAATGTAGAAGAGTACAAGTAGAAAAATGTTGGAACGGGATCCATAGAAATGTGCTAAAGATGTGAAATGTAACAGATTTTCAATATAATAAACCCATCAAGCTCAAATGGTTTTTGATGCTATAGTAACAAGTTGTGCTGGGGACCCTCAGGAAGGTTCAAGGTTGTACTTTATTGTTCCATCTTGTGTGCAGGTACATAAGAGTACAACTTATTTTTGTTTGGCTTCCTTCAGACTGCAGCAGCATAGACATAATAAACACAGCAAACAAAGGGATAGAAAATAGAGTGCAAAAAAAGCAGGAAAAAACAACGATATGTACATGTGCATGTTTTCCCTGTAGTAGCAAAGTTAGGTGAACTTTGTGTGAAGCCAACTTCACAGTAGGCTATGTTACATAAATATACATCCAAAACAGTTTAGAAAGGTGCAATTTGAGAAACAATACTTGAGTAAAAATGTCAGTGCAAAGAAAACGAAAAAATAACAAAATACTAAACTAAAACACTTTCAGTACAATACAACTATTCTATTGTGACTAGAATGAAGTGTCAAATATGACTAAACAAAACTCTACACTTCAAAACAATAAAAATAAACACCATAAAATACAAATAAAGGTCCGGATGACTGGCGTACACATCCGGGCACATATGGTTCGAGTCCCAATCCGGACGTGCTTTGTCACTCCTTCTCACTCTTCCCATTTCCTACTCAAAAAAACGGGTGGATCACAGAGCATTTGGTTTGAAACCGGTGTACCTATTATTTGGGTCAGGAAATTTCGTTCGAATACGCCAAACAATGCAGGAGGGAATGACACGCCGATTGCCTGCGCCCAAGCGCCCATGCTGCCACAATATATACTGTCTGTAGGCTGCATGGCGATATTCTCTGTTATCTTTCCCTGGGTCTTGTGGATCAATCTGTGCAATGTATTCATTTCTCAGCTCCCGATTCAATCGCAGGTGAGCCTCCTCCAAACAGTGTCTCAAAGTGAACAGTGCGACTGATGCACCTCTCAGGAACATTGCCACAGCACTTCTTCTCAATGTCTAATGGCATTTGCCTGCAGTTGAAACAAGTACACCACCACACCGGACCAGCTTGTGGAGGGGATGGTGGAGATGGTGGAGTTGGTGGTCGTGCCCCTCTGCGTGCCCAAACATCAAACATGACTCCCGGCAGTCTTACAAGGACATCGTCAAGGAGTTCGTCCCTTTCCTCCGGAGTCAAGGCAGATCTTGCAGCCTGTAAGAGAAAAATTAAACTGTATTATAACATGGTCATTTCAATATCTAAATCATAATTATAAAATTAAAAGATCATGTATTATCCATCGTACCCTTATTTCTGCCAGTCGAAGTGCTGCATGTTGTTTGATCCTTTCTTCGTCTTCTAAAGCAATCAACATTCTACCACTCCCACGCGGGCGTCCCCCTCTACCTCTCCCTGTGGCTCCACCACGACCTCTGCCTCCTCGGCTGCCACGCCCTCCTCGGCTGCCTCTGCCTCCTCGGCTGCCTCGTCCTCCTCGTCCACGACCTTTTGTTTTTTCTTTTCTTTTTGCTGGAGCTGCTGCTGATGGTCCTGGTTCCTCATCAGACTCAGCCCCGCCACTACGTCCACCTCTTGCTCCTTCCATTGTTTTTATTTTATTTTTTGCTGGAGCTGATGGTCGTGGTTGTTCCACATCAGACTCGCTCAGAGTCAGATTAGTCTGTGTCCAGTCATCGTCTGACTGTGTATCCTCCATAACTGCACCCTGAAAAAGTGCAATTAATTATAGATTAATTCATGGATCTATTGATTTCACAGTGATATAGTTTATGACTATGAGCCATACTAATGGTTATATGTTTACAGTATGAAAAAATGCACAATGCATAGGCTACATTGAACCATTTAGAAAACACTTTGAAATAAGCAAGACATTTTTTTTGTTACTTGTCTTTATGGTTCTTTATTATCTAATTATAGTGATGTTGTCGTTTTCAATGTAGTGGGTCTCAGGACCCTAATCTACAATATAATGTATTTATGTTTTACACTAGGTCTCTCTATGATCTACAAGGGTTCTAATTATTGTCATGTGTGTAAGAGAGTTGTACAGGAGAGCCTACAGACTAGTTATAATATTGATTTTAGACTTCAGTGGAATCATATGTTATTGTATAATTTTCTGTTCCTACAGTACATATCGCCTCCTATACATTATATTCACTGCACTACTCGTCAAGTCTGAAACTATGAATACAAAAGGGAGAAACAAAGTTCATAATAAGAAGAAGAACTACCTGTAGGCCTATATAAGTTACACACACAGAGATAGATATGACCTTATAGCTCTAGGCTTGCAAAACATTACAGAAAGGTAGATTTGTGCCTGTATGTATTGGTCTGTTGATTTTTTTACATTACATTGCAGACCGAAGGGGGAAGGGGGAACGGAGGGTCGCTACTAGCCAAACAAAGGATGCGAATTCACCAACACGATTATAACAATGTCGCCACAAATCGTGTGGAAATGCCCTGCATTATAGCATATTATAGTTTGTCCCTTGGACACAGTTTGTGCACATAGACAGTAGCCTGGCTTTGTGCATAATTATAACATAGAATCACTTCCAGCGGGGAGGAGGGTGACTGAATCCACGTTGACTACTAGCCGCAATTTGCAACTCTAGGATTTTTTATAATGGGATGAATCTAGAGTTGCAATACCCTCCATTGACTCCCCACTCATAATTTTGCGTTTGCGATCTGCTTGTCTTAAACAACGTTAAACTCACCAACATTGGAGCTGTAGTCCAAGCTTGAATTATTCTCTTTCAATCTGCAAAGCTTGTTTTTCATAAAAATCCCCCGTAGACATGTTATGAGCTACTTTCTGTCAAGAAGAAGAAATGTTGGAGTTTGGAAGCGCTCGTTTGTATTAAGGGGTCGCGCTGCTGCCTCCTGCATTATGTGCAAATGCGAAACAGATGCATGCAGGGACGTTCAGTGACTTACGACGAGCGCTTCCAAACACCAGCACTTAGAAAAAGAATCACTTGCACAGAATTTCTTGACAGAAAGTAGCTCATAACATGTCTACGGGGGATTTTTATGAAAAACAAGCTTTGCAGATTGAAAGAGAATAATTCAAGCTTGGACTACAGCTGCAATGTTGGTGAGTTTAACGTCGTTTAAGACAAGCAGATCGCAAACGCAAAATGATGAGTGGGGAGTCAATGGAGGGTATTGCAACTCTAGATTCATCCCATTATAAAACAATCTAGAGTTGCAAATTGCGGCTAGTTGACTACCAAAGCTAGGCTACATACTGTAAACAACACAACGACACAAATAACGTGCACGCACAAAACATTTCTAAACCTTGAACTATAATCGTTACAGTGTTAGCAAACTTTCCCCATTCATTATTTTCAGACTTGTATTTTCCTTACGCTTGTTTTCGAAATGTGTCCACGATAGAATTACACATATCATAATAAAGATGAACTTCATATATAGCCTATAGGCTAAGTAAAAACTTACCAATTGTGAAGTGTCTGAATCGTCTGAAGACATATTTCACTTCTGAGTGAAATAACAAAGTAAAATCCAGTGGAGTGGAGCAGAGTTATTATGGCTCTGCAGTGGAGTAGAAAAAACGGCACACGCTGTTTTGTTTACTTCCGGTGAAACGTGAATGGGATGCTGGGAAATGTAGGACTCGAACAAATAACTGCATCACCGGCAGTGACCAGCAGGGAAACTACCCAGTATTAGCTTTAAACCAAACATCATTAAGTGGGTAGGCAATGTCATGGATGTCAAACAAAATCCTACAATTCACACATCTTGTGTTTTGCATGCACTGTCAAGTACTCATTAAGGTCAAAGTTATTAATGACAGGCCTCATGCCATTGTAGAGATTCTTGATAAATTGCATGTATTTTAGACTACATGCATATAGTCATATAGTTCATGTGTACATGAAACCAATCACTCACTTTCAATTCAATTCACAGGACCACAGTCCGTCTCTGGTAAAATATGCCAAGGTGAACAGGGGTGTGCGTGTGCTCCGAAGATGGTTTGACCCGGACTACCATCACCTCAGGAGGGAGTACCGCCTGAGACGGGAGACCATCATGGCCCTCATCAGGCTGTTACCAGATGAGGGGACACATGGCTGGGGACGGGACATCATGGTTCTTGTCACACTGTACTGGCTGGCACATGGCGCCTCCTATTTGGTGGTGTCCGGGGCATTTGACATGCCAAAGACCACTGTTCACAGGCTGGTCCACAGTGGCACGTATGCCATTGCAGCTCTCCGCACAGAGGTGATCAATTTTCATTTTGGTTTATCATGAAGCATGATATTCTAACAGCTCATTCCAAATACACATGCTTCAACATACAAAACGAGAACAACAAACAACACACTCATTGAAACATATATGACACAACAACTCTTAAGATACGGATATGCAATGCAGTAATTAAATAATCATGTTTTTTTTTGTTTAACAATAGGTCATCCGGTTCCCTGCTGCTCATGAGCTGGCAGAGGTTGGACGAGGGTTTGAAGGCCTGGGCAACAGTCCAGTGTTCGCCAAATGTGTTGGTGCCATCGATGGGTGCCATATAAGAATAAAGCTTCCCTCTGGACCATACTGCCAGGAGTACATGAACCGAAAGGTCTTCCCTTCCATACAGGTATCACCTTATGTCTTATCAAGTACTATGTGTAAATATGTAGATCATTTTCTTCCCCTTTGCACTGTTCTTATTCTCCCCTTTCTTTTTTATGGAAATGTCATAAACGATGGGGCCTCAAAAATTAATTCACCCACTGATGAATTAGTTTCACCTGTAAACCTGTGATACAATTTACAATTTAGGCATTTAGCAGACGCTCTTAATCCAGAGCGACTTACATTAAGCAATAACAAAAAGCATGGCATACATCACATGTATAAAAAGTAGTTATCATGAATCATGCGTAAACTAAGAACGTAACAGTGGAGTATCTATGTAAACTATACATACTATACTATATAATATATTATACATGTGTACTATAAAGTGCTATGACTACATAAAGTGCAATTCTAGAGCTGTCTACATAACAAGCTATAAGTCTGTTTAAAATACTATCTAAGTCTACATAATGTGCTATCTAAGGGGCTAGGCTAGGGCAAGTGCTACGGGCCATGGTGGAGTCTGAAGAGGTGGGTTTTCAGACTACGGCGGAAGATTGGGAGTGAGGCTGCAGTTCTGACTGCAATGGGAAGTGCATTCCATAGTTTTGGAGCCAGAAGGGAGAAGAGTTTGGGACGTGTGGAGCGTTGTCCCGGCGTTTTTAGTGAAGGTACCTCCAGCTTCCCTGCGTTGGCTGATCTGAGTGAGCGGGAGGGTTTGTAGGGTACGATCATACTTGTGAGATATGGGGGGGCCATGCCTTTGGTTGCTTTGAATGCCAGCATCAGAGTTTTGTATTCTGTGCGGGCAGCGAACGGGAGCCAATGGAGCGAGCGGAGAAGGGGGGAGACGTGTGAGAATTTTGGCTGGTTGAAGACCAAGCGTGCTGCGGCATTTTGGATCAGTTGGAGGGGCTTAAGTGCACATGCCGGTAGGCCAGTAAGGAGGGAGTTGCAATAGTCAAGTTTTGACAAGACTGTTGTCTGGATTAGCAGCTGGGCTGACTCCTGGGTGAGGAACGGTCTAATTCGTCGTATGTTGTAGAGTGTAAACCTACAGGATCTAGTGACAGCTGTGATGTGTGTTTTGAACGAGAGCTGACTGTTCAGGACAACACCAAGGTTCCTGGCTGTCGGGACAGACTTTACCAGGGCGTTGTCTATGGAGATAGTTAGCTCCCGCATAGGGCAGGACTTAGCTGGGAAGAACAGAAGCTCAGTCTTGTCTGGGTTCAGCTTGAGGTGGTTGGAAGACATCCACTGTGAGATGTCAGCCAGGCATAAAGTGATGCGCTCTTCTACCTGGGTGGCAGAGGGGGGGAAATAAAGTGATGTGACAATAAAGTTGCTTCTGATTCTGCAGCTGCAAGGTTTATGTGATGCAAAGGCCAGGTTCATAAACACCTTCGTGGGGTATCCTGGCCGTGTCAATGATGCCAGAATCCTGAGGAACAGGTATGAGAATTGTATCATTCCATCTGGCTGGATCATGGTCCAAATACCTTTACTTATCATTCATGTGTGTGGGCTTGATAGGCCAAGGCATTTCCCCCTTGCTGCACAATAAATAACATTATTTTCTCTTAACAGCGGGATGTACAGGGAGTCTCTGTACCCTCCTCCAGGGTACTTTATTGTGGGTGACGGTGGCTACCCATGCATCAGGGCTCCCATAACTTTAGTTGCACCGTACCGGGATCCAGTCCAACCCACAAAGATCCGGTATAACCACCACCATTCCAAGGCTCGCTCCATCATTGAGCGGGCCTTTGGCAGGCTGAAGGTTAGATGGAGGTCCCTGCTCTTCAAGGCCCTGGAGGTGCACAACACCTTTGTCCCAGCTGTGGTCACTGCATGTTGTGTTGTGTACTACACAACATTGCAATAACAGCAGATGACATAATAGAACCTGACGATGAGGACGAGGAGGAGGATGTTCCAATGCCTCCACCCGGTCCAGAGAGGGGGGAACAGTGTGGGGAAGGTCTGCGGGACAGAATGGCAGCCCAACTGTCGGCTCCAGAGCACATGCCTGAACATCTGGATGACCACGATTATTTGTAGTTTTTTTGTTTTTGTTTAACCTTTCATTTGTTATTTAATAAATAAACTTCTGGGCGTTGATACACTAGACTCTTTTCATTTAATGAATGTTCTTACATGCTGTACTGGAGTATGTCTAGTGTGTTTCTTCTATTTAAATAGATGAGTATGAGATGGAATTGGAACTTACCACTTGTGCTATACTGCCCTGGTTTCAACAAACTGGTAAATAACTTAAATGCAGTTGAATAATTGAAGTTTAAATAAACAAATACATTAAACCAATTCCTATAAGGGTAATGATTGATATTGTGTTCCTGGCATAGAACTAACGTTTCGACCTTGCGGTCTTCATCAGAGTCACCGCAAGGTCGAAACGTTAGTCTTTTGTATACTTTAGCACCTAATAAAAGGCTCCAAATGTCCGTGCTGCTCCAGTCTCTTCTCCTTCTGCAAATGAAATGTCTGTAAGAAATAAAATAAGTCTCTAAAGAAAAGATGTTTATTTTTTTTTCACCAGCTCCTCAAACAGGTCAAGGAACCTTGTACTGTCCCGCTGCGCTGCTCCTCCCTAGCCTGGCGCTCTTCCTCCCTCATCTGCTCTTCCTCAAGGAAGTCTGTTATCGTTTTTCTTTTTTTCGTCTGTGTTGACGGATCAGAGGATGAGGCGGATGGGGGCCCGGTAGAGGAAGATGAGGTTGAGGATGAACCGGTGGATGGACGCTTGGCAGAGGAAGATGAGGTGGAGGATGAACCGGTGGATGGACGCTTGGCAGAGGAAGATGAGGTGGAGGATGAACTGGTGGATGGACGCTTGGCAGAGGAAGATGAGGTGGAGGATGAACCGGTGGATGGACGCTTGGCAGAGGAAGATGAGGTGGAGGATGATGAACCGGTGGATGGGGGACAGACAGAGGAAGATGAGGTGGAGGATGATGATGAACCGGTGGATGGGGGACAGACAGAGTTGCCTGGCTCACCGTCCTCCTGGCCAGGAGATGAGCCAGGCATTTGGAAGGACACACCACTGGCCGTCTGGACTGAAGCACTTGTCGAGTCGATTAGAACCGGGGGCACCATAGAGGGGGTGTCCCCGATTGCATCGTGCATCTCAGCAAACCAGGGCCATGTTATAGGTGTGTCCTCCCCTCTATCTGTCCCTGACCCAGTAGGGGGACATTTGATCTCCTACAAGAAAAGAAGCAACATTGTAGTTGAACAGCCTTACACATGTTTCACAGTGTGTGAGACTAGTATACATACATGCACACACACAGCAAAGGCCACTTGAAATTGCACACTGCAACCATACCTTGTATTTTCTCTTCAAATTGTCCCATTTCTTACTGAGCTGGGTGGTGGTGATGATGCCTCCCACCTGCATCATACTCTGTACTTTCCTGAGGAATACAAAACATGTTACATGCACACGTTCTACTAATCAATTACATATGTGTTGGGAATTTGATGGTAATGGTTCATGCTATTGAACTTGGAATGATGTCAGGATACACACATTCATACAATTGTCAACTCTACATATACAGTAAAATACAGTCCAGCAGCTGACTGAACATTTAACATATAGAACGTGCATATCAACATTGTTTTGTAGCTTTCAATGAAATACATGTTCATCTTTGTCACTCTATTAATTGATAGAGTGACAAAGATGAACATGTATTCAATTGAAAGCTACAAAACAATGTGGATATGCACTTTCTATATGTTATCCTGCAAGTTGAAATGTACACAACTAAAGCTCAGTTTGTTCTGATACATATTGTGACAAATGCAATGCTAATTGATACAACTCACGTCCAAGCTCTCTTTGCAGAGTTACGTCTGCCGTCAAATAAATGCTCGTTAGTGGTTCTTACACGTATGAGTGTGCGAGTCTCTTCATCTGTCCCTGTAAAAGGAATTGTTTGTGTCAAGCTAGTATGTCGACTCAAATCACAAGTGTGTCTTTGATGAGATAGAATATGCACATAATATTCATAGATTGACGTATATTAACTGTAATTGTCTTTTCTTTACGTTTGGATGTATATTTTTTGATATGTGGATCCTAACAAATAAACACATGTGTACAGAAGTTACAGAACCAGTTATCTTCATTCATCAATGTGGATGGCCACATTGCTATCTCTATAATTAACATTGTTGGTGTGCACAGCCATTTATTCCAGAATTAATATAGCGCATGTATGCGCAAACTTACATATATGGATCGGTTCGTTGTCCTTCCTTGCCATCTCTGCTAGTCGACTCTACTCTGTTTCCTTTCGCTTGCGTTTGTGTACTAGCCACATGTGGAGGGGGAGTGTTTTTATACGTCACTGGAGAAGGAAATAAACGTACACGTGATGCGGAAATCCGGCGCGAGGAGACAAAAAACCCCACCGAGCCTGCACCTGATGTACACTCGCTCTATGCGGTCTCGGAGAGCCCACTCGGCTCCTCCACTCGACTCCACTCTCCTCCTCGATGGATCACTTTAACAATCGGAACGTTAACCATTTCCGGGTCAAGCTGGAATGACCCCGAGTGGGAGTGAGCGAGTGGCCGAGATTTTGGGTATTGGAATTTGGCTTCAGAGTATCTAGAGCGTCGTAGTCCCGCCCCCTTTTATGACGACGCCAGGCCCAGGAAATGAAATCACAATGCATTTTTCCCATAGACATTTCAAAAAGTATTTATTTAAAGACATTTTAAGCTTCGTACGAAGCCAACTCGAGTCGTGACAAATCATGATAACACACACAATATTTTGGACCAAACAAATAATTACATAATTACACAATTAAAGTGTGTGACTCAAAAACACACATAACAAAAAGACTTAAAACACATGAGGCAGTTGAGTCTTTAAAAAGCGATTTAAAGAACCAAGACTGGAACAGGGTCTATGTAGAGGATGTGAATAAATCGTATAATTCGTTTTTATCCACATTTACTGATCTCTATGATAAAAACTGTCCTCTAGTAACGAAAACTCTAAAACAGAAATATGGTGGGAAACCATGGATAACTAAGGGAATACAGAAAGCATGTAAAAAGAAAAACACACTGTATAAAGAATTTCTAAAAAAGAGGACAACAGAGGCAGAACTAGCTTACAAGATATATAAAAATAAATTAATACGAATAATGAGAAATAGTAAAAGGGATTATTACAGTAAAATACTGGAGGAAAATAAGAATAATATCAAAAATACATGGAAGGTACTGAATGGCATTATAAAAAAGAGGGCGGGGAAAATAGGATATCCAAATTATTTCCGGATGAGAAACAATACAACCATTAATGAAATGAAATTAGTGGCAGATGAATTTAATTACTTTTTTGTTAATGTGGGTCCTGAGTTAGCTAAGAAGATCCCAAGGACTGATGATAAAGACAAGGTGGAAGGTGGGACCAGAAGGATAGCGAACTCTATATTTTTAAACGGAACTGATGAAAAAGAAATTATTGACATTGTCAACAAATGTAAGGCCAAGACATCTATAGATAATAATGGAATTGACATGGCATTAGTTAAGAATGTTATAGAATATGTAGCGAAACCCCTTTCTTATATTTGTAACCAATCATTAAAAACAGGAACATTCCCTAATGAGAAGAAAATAGCAAAAGTCATACCAATATACAAGACCGGAGATAAACATGAACTAACAAATTATAGACCTGTTTCCCTCCTTCCACAGTTCTCAAAAATATTGGAGAAGGTATTCTATAAAAGATTGGACGATTTCATTTGTAAACACAAGGTAATATGCGAACAGCAATATGGCTTCAGGGCAAATAGGACAACAACCCATGCACTTATAGATTTCGTTGAGACTGTAACTACAGCAATAGTAAATAAAGATTATGCAATAGGACTATTTCTAGATCTCAGCAAAGCATTTGATACCGTAGATCATGAATTATTATTAAATAAATTAGAGAAATGTGGAATTAGAGGGTTAGCTCTCTCTTGGATAAGTAGCTATTTGCATAACAGAAACCAGTATGTAGAAATAAATAACTGCAAGTCAAAACGGTTGAATGTTAAATGTGGGGTTCCTCAGGGTTCAGTGTTGGGTCCATTGCTCTTCATCCTGTATGTGAACGAAATCTGTGAGGTCTCAAAAATAATGAAAACCATAATATTTGCGGATGACACAAATTTGATCTGTTCTGGAAATAATTTGGAACAACTTTTGGAGACAGTGGAACAGGAACTAAAAAGATTAAAGATTTGGTTCGATTCAAACAAGTTAACTCTAAATTTAACTAAAACAAAGTATATAATATTCGGGAACCGTATAGTTAGTACAAACAAAAAACTTACAATAAATGAAATAGAAATTGAACAGGTGGCTGAAGTGAAGTTTCTTGGAGTAATAATAGATAACAAAGTATGTTGGAAGCCTCATATTAATTATATAAAAAGTAAAATAGCCAAATCAACTGCAATACTATATAAGGTTAAAGATTTTTTAAATAAAAGCTCATTATACATGCTGTACTGTTCCTTCATATTGCCATACATAACTTACTGTGTTGAAGTATGGGGTAACACGTATATAACAAATACAAAGCCAATATTCCATCCTACAAAAAAGAGCAATAAGAATAGTAAATAAAACTGCTTACAGAGAACCATCTAACCAACTGTTTATTAAAGTAAAAGCACTAAAATTCAAAGATCTAGTTGATCTAAAAATACTACAAATAATGTATAAAGCAGAACACAAATCTTTACCGGAAAACATCCAAAAGTTGTTCCAAAACAGAGAGAGCCATTATAATTTAAGAGGAATTTGTATGTTTGAGCAGCCACTTGTGAGGACCAATGCAAAATTACACTGTATTTCTGTCAAAGGGGTTACACTATGGAACAAATGTAGAGATGAACTGAAGCTAAGCAGGACATGGAATGGGTTCAAAGGGATGTTCAAAAGCGACATAATTAAGAGATATAGGTTAGAAGAATAGCCAATACAATAGTTAGTCATTACCATAATTATTAATAATTATTATTCATTGTAATTATATATTTAGTTGAATGATCTTATATAGACTTGATTGTTTTTATTTAATTTTTTTGTATTTACATTTTGTTATTAATACTGTGAGTGTGTAAACAAAGAAATAAAAAATCAACCAGATTATAATTTTGATAAGTTTTGATGTATTACACAAAGAAGGGGTAGGACTTGATAAGTTTTCAATAAACTTCTTCCTACTCCTTTTTCGAACATAAATATAAGTTAAGGATTATGAAAGATCACTTATTATTTTTGGACGCTTCTTTTTTTGTTTTTAATCTTTAATTTGTCTTTTCTTGTTTATATTTTAACATAACGTTCGGAATAAATAAATAAATTAAAATGAAAAGTGTTGTAACCTGCCGTTTTTTCTACTTTCTAATTCTTTGTTTGGCCCGAAAAATTGTGTTTGTTGTCATGATTTGTCACGACAAGAGTTGGCTTTGTCCGCGGCGTAAACGTCTTTAAATAAATACTTTCTGAAATGTCTATGAGGAAAATGAACGGAGAATAATTTCCTGGGCCCTGGTAGGGGCGGGACTGTGACGCTATATGGATCAACCGTATGGATCTTCCTCTATATTCAATTTCTCTCCCGAGTCCCGAGTCCCAACCCATACGTGCGCACGCACGCACGCACGCACGCACGCGCACACACACACACACACACACACACACACTTTCTCTCACACACTTAACTATACTATATTGTTAGTGTGGCAGGATGGGCGTGAGCGTTCCCACGCTGTCACGGCCCGTCCTCCGCCCACTGCTTAATGGCTTGATTTGTGGTGGCATTTATAAGGCGGCGCATCTTCCGGGTGCATTAGCTGTCTGTCTCTCCTCCGCTCTGCTTGGGAACGCTCTCCACTGTTGGGAGATATTCCTCTTCATTTGAGGCGGTCATTCTAAAACGGCTGTTCTGTCGGGGAACAGCGTGTTTAGCTGACACATCTGTGAAGGTACGTTTCTCCACATTGCTGTGTATTCTAGCGCCTACCTTAACATAAGCTGAAGGCAATCGGTTTTGATGGCCCATCGTTAAACTGGGTGAGATCTTACCTTGAGGGAAGGAAACAGGTGGTCGATGTGAATGGTACCCTGTCTACTTCCCTCCCAGTAGAGTGTGGGGTCCCCCAAGGGAGCATCCTAGGGCCTCTACTGTTTCTAATTTATGTAAACGACATGAACTCGGCATGTAAATGCAATCTGTTCTTGTTCGCAGACGACTCAGCTCTCCTGGTCTCGGACAAAGATAAGTCGCAGGTCGAGAGAGTACTCAGCACAGAGCTCGGTAGCATCTGTCTTTGGCTCTCCGACAACAAATTGTCACTGCACCTTGGGAAAACTGAGTCTATTCTGTTTGGTTCAAGTCATAACCTCAACAAGTCCCCGGGCTTCACAGTTAGAGTGGGTGACAGTGTGGTCACAAATATTGAGGAGGTCACTTACTTGGGTTGTATACTAGATAACAAACTCACGGGTGAAAAAATGGCAATGAAAGTGATCTCAAAGGTCAACCAGAGAACTCGTTTCTTGGGCAGGATATCCCCTTATGTCAACAGCAGTGCTATGAGGACCTTGGCCGGTGCCCTCATCCAGTGCCACTTTGACTATGCTTGTACTTCATGGTACAGAGGTATCTCCAAGCTATTGAAAACAAAGCTGCAGACCTCCCAAAACAAGCTTGTGAGGTTACTACTAAAATTGAACCCCAGGTCTCATCTTACCTCTGCCCTCTTTAGTAGCCTGTGATGGCTAAGAGTGGAGGAGAGAGTATCTCAGCTCTCATTGTGTCTGGTCTTCAAGATCCTATATGCCTCTGTTCCCAAGTACCTGCTGGGCTACCTGCCCAGAGTGAGGGATGCTCACAGGTACTAAACCAGAGGAAGTCCATATGATCTATATGATGCTTTTTACTACGCAGCCACTACTCTGTGGAATGCACTCCCTCCAGCCCTGAAATCCCTAAATTCTATTGCAAGATTTAGGAAAGACCTGAAATCATGGCTCCATCTACACACTAACTGGTCATAGTTAGCTTCCGACCCTGGATAGCCCATCTCCCATGCTCTGGACTATTCTCCCAGGGTACCTCTTGTCCTATGTATATAGCTCCCAGCCTTATATATAAGGATTATTTATTATATGTTCCATGGTTGTTTTGTTTGTACAGTATGTTTGTGTATAGTTTCATGTTACAAAGTGGACCACAATGGAAACAAGCGAAGGCTTTTTTGTGTCTAAGTCCATTTGGCGTTTTTTAAAATTATGTCATTGTCTGTAATTTTCTTAAACTGCCAATAAAGTATTCTATCTATCTATCTATAATAGTTTGAACGTGATGTTGACCGCTTGTTTTGTTTCTAGCCTCGGGGCTACACAGTGAATATCTCCTTCTGGAGTTCTGTGTGGTGAACTGGCACAACGCCACCCCGGTACGTTATTGGTGGTTCTCCTTCTCTATATATATTAATTTGGTGTCGTTGATGCCAGGGGAATATAAACAGGCTTTTGTTGTTTACAGTTCCTCTTATCTACCTGGCTACCGCTGCGGTGAAGCACAACGACAGTACGCGTTGGCCTCATTACAGCTGGTGAGTCCCATTGTGCGCCTCTCTGTTCTTGCCTCAGTGAACTATAGTAGTTAAGTAGTATCTTAACCCTTAGACAGATTACTACTGGAAAACACGTGGAGTTTTGCATTAGTCTTTTCTGCCCTGTACGTGATTTTCCGTAGTTCTCTTTTTTTATTAATACCAATATATTAATTCGGTCCGCACCTCTGTATATAGTATTGAGCATAAATATCAACTACATTTCCCAGAATTCCCGTGTCACGTGACACACGTGTATGCTTTCCTATTGGAAACTGACGCCCAGCCCCCAGTGAACAGGGGGGTTGGTTGACTCCTCCGAGGTGGGCACTGGAGGAAGAGTTTTTCAGCCAGGTTTGCAGTCGCCGCAAAAAAAACAATCTGAAAAATGATCCATCCGTGTCCAGTGGCATTCTCCAGTCCCAGACCGTTGGCCGGGCTGCAACATCCACCCTCGCGGATTACACGTGTGCAATGTTTTTTCTTCTCCCCACCGGAGTTACCACCAAGGCTGATGCCTTCGCTAAAAGGTAATTTTATATTGTATTCGAAAATGCCCTAATATGACATGTCTAGTAAGACGATCCCTATATTTGGCCCGAGCCGACCTAGTGCTGATATCAGATAGATGTGGTAGAACCATATATGGATAGATCTAACTGGTTTAGTCATCGTGACATGCATAGTCGGAGAATATATAACAAGGGTCGGTACTATAGGTGATCGACGTAGCTAACAAAAACATCTGATCAAATGAATGTATTGTACTGTGTCTTTGTGGGCCGAATCGTGGCATCGTGGCATACAAATAGATGTTTGTATAATTAGTATCACGATAAAATAATATGGCGACGTTAGAATGACACCACCAATGAGTGATCGCGTGTAATGTAGCTGCCCAGCGTATATCCAGCACCATCACGTCACCACATTCCACTGGCTGTTGGCTAGTAGTAGTTGCTAACAAACACTGCACAAATGGTACTGGCTATTGGCCGGGCCACAAGCCCGGGCAATAGCCAGTACCAATGTTGCTGGATGATTGCGACGCAATGGTGCTGGATATACCCTGGGCAGCTAGCTACATTACCGCCGATCACTCATTGGTGTTTCATTCTAACGTTACCATATTATTTTATCGTGATACTACTTATACAAGCATCTATTTGTATTTGTCATGCCACGACTCGGCCCACAAAGACACTGCACAATAAAATCATTGATCGCCAGCAGCCGGGTAAAACGCCATGTAATAGTAGCGTGCACTGACTACAGCTAAAATGTTTATTTCTTTTTATATATTTAGAACTGGCATCAGATGAGGAGGAGGAGGAGGAGGATGAAGAGTCAAGACTGCGATGGCGTTCTCCGACACTGAACCGGATTCATTCATTCATTCATTTCAGGGGGGGCAGTTTTTGGGTGTTTTTTTTATTTAGCCTACTCACACATAACCTGACTCCGCCAGATGGGGCAGCAGAGAGTACACTGGGTTCCCCCCTCCTGCTCCCATCTGGGAACTCTCAGGCAGACTTGATGCCCGGCCACAAAACGGCCTGGCCAATCAGCAGCAGCTAGAAGCGAAGTTGCTCACAAAACGGCCTGGCCAATCAGCAGCAGCTAGTAGAAGCTAGAAGCTGCTGCTAGAAGTTGCTAGAAGCTGCTGCTGATTGGCCAGGCCGTTTTGTGGCCGGGCATCAAGTCTGCCTGAGAGTTCCCAGATGGGAGCAGGAGGGGGGAACACAGTGTACACTCTGCTGCCCCATATGGCGGAGTCAGGTTAACTCACACACACACACCGTCAAGGACTGGGTTTGGGGACATTTGGGAGGAGTAGCTCTGATCCATAGCTCTAAATGCGCATTTAGAGCTATGGATCAGAGCTAGGGGAGGAGTAACTGTTTTGTATGTAGGCCTATTTATTTTCTGTAATATTTATCATTTTATTATGTTAGTAGTCGTAAAAAATAAAAGACGCTTTTACAATGAGTTAGACCTGTCATGACTATTTTGTTCACTATTGTGAGGTTTATTGTATATGACTAAGCAAGTTTCAACTGTGATTTACTCTGTAACGGTAGATGGTAATAACTCAATTTCTTTTTTATAATACAGTATACATTCAAGTCTATATTTTGATACATATCATGGGCACCAAGTCATATCAAAACAATGTCCTTGGATGTGTTTTTTATCAAAACTGTGTTTCTTCATAACAGGTTTTTGAGATACATGCATGAATAGACAAGGTACTGGTAAGACTATGTAAACATGGTATATATCAAAATGTGCGTTAGAATGTCTAATTTTACCCCAAAAAAGAATTGAGTTTATATGATGTTCCAATTTCAGAGCTATGGGGACTTTTAGCTGGATAGGTCAGATTGATCATGACTGACCATGCTATTTATAGATGGCAAAATATCTACAGTGGTACATGTGAGAAACTTTTTATTTTATTTTAATTGAACTAGACAACTCACCCTTTAAAATGAGATATTGCATGGCTATGTATGCCCAGCAGAAAAAAAGTTATTTAGAAAATAAAACTTCAACCGGGCATAACTTTTTTTGGTTGTCCTAGAAACAGAAACAGTGTAAATGCAGGCTCTTTTAAATGGCTTCCAACACAAGAACTAAACATTTTATCAACTCAGTTCATTTTTTTCCTGGAAGCAGACAAGTCAAGCTTTCTCTGAAGGTCTTTCGTTGTCACACATTCACAACAGAGAATTTTCAATAAATCATTCAAAAACGCCATTCTGGCCATAGAGAAGTCTACCTACTATATAGAAATCCTTGAAACGCTCAAAGAGTTAATACGGCCGTTTGTGTTTCAGGGCCAGCACTACAACTGCTGCTTTGCTGATATTTACCATTCCACACACTCATGTGCCACGAGTTTGAGAGCAATCACACGATTGCTCTCAAACCACGAATGTCCCCCGTGGTTGGATTACTGCTCGCCTGAGTCTGGTTCATTGTAACCCTTGTTTGATTCAATTCCTCCATTATATTGTATTCCCGCAGTGTCTGGGCTTATATAGATATATATAAGTATATTGTGTATTATATATATATATATATATATATATATATATATATATATATATATATGCACTTATATTTATATCTTATACTATTTATACCATTGTGATTTAGATACGACCGGCTGAAGAGAATACTGTCCTTGTAGAATACCTCCCACTGTGAAGTGCTGATATATATTTATCCTCCTTATAGGTCCGGTGCTGGGGATAAGCTACGCTGGAGCAGTTGACGGCCGTCCAGTGGTGGTGGTAATGCCCTTTTCCCTTAGTTTACTTTTCCTTTGTGGTTTATTTTGAGTTGCTGTGTTGTGTTTTGTTGTATTGCCACCACCCTGGACAGGTGAGCCTGCCCAGCTCCCCTCCTTCCCCCAGTACTGGCTTGTAGTGGTGTGATATCCCTAGCTCTAGGCACTTTATAGTCACTTGCACTTTAGATATTGCTATTGTTGCACAGTATTGTTGCACAGTCATATTGATAAATGAAATGTCATCTTGCTTGATGCCATGTTTTAATTAATTATATATATTGCTGACCAAATCTTTAATAAAGTATTTTGTATATTGGTTACACACGTTTCTGCCTCGCCTCTCTTGTTACTGAATCTGTGTTGGGGAGTCATTACGTGCTCCGGGTGTTCAGTATTCTTATTAAAGTATCTCCTGGGGTGCAATTCCCCAGGTGGCGTAGTTGGCTACCTTAATCAATACCACCCCGCCACATTAGCAGAGCTGCCATTACAGCTGTGGTGTGATTGTGGTATGATAGAAAGACTACAGAGTCGAGGGGTGATGACGTCACAGGGCGACTGAGCGGGAGACCGGCTTGTGAGACAGGAACAGACAGACAGGTTGTTGACATGCAGAGAGAGTTGAATAAATACTATCCACGTTAAGTATAGTCGGACTCACGTATATGTTATTCACTAACACGACATGGTGTCAGAAGTCCTGTAGTTGATGTGGAGTGAAGAAAGTCGTTGTACACGAAGCCAGAGGTAAAGAAAGACGGGGCGTGAAGGACGTGATGATCGCCGGGGAAGGAGACGCGGCCGGCGGGGCAGCGGCAGTGGCTGCATCGAGAGTCGCCGTGGGACCGTGCGCTACATTTAATATCCAGCCACCGGAGTCCTTTGACTTTTCGAGGCCGAAAGAGTGGGACAAATGGATCCGGAGATTTGAGAGATTTCGCCTGGCAACTAACCTTAATGCAAGTTCTGAAGACAATCAAGTAAACACATTGATTTATTGCATGGGAGATGAGGCGGATGATATTCTCCGTGGGCTGACTCTGACGGACGCTCAAAGACGCACATACCAAGGAGTGCGGGAAGGATTTCAAGGCTTCTTTGTGGTAAAGAAAAATGTAATTTATGAGCGTGCTCAGTTTAACATGAGAAACCAGAGAGAAGGGGAGAGTGTTGATTAATTTGTCACTACACTATATGCGCTGGCAGAGCATTGTAACTATGGCGTGTTGCACAATGAACTGATCAGAGACAGAATTGTTGTCGGACTGCAAGACAAGGGGCTGTCAGAACGCATGCAGTTGGACGCGGATCTAACTTTGGATAAAGCCATAAGAATGGCTCGGCAGAGGGAGGAGGTGAAACGGCAGCAGCGGTCTTTGCGAGGGGACACCACCAGATCAGAAGCAGGTGAGGCTAAATCTGTTGTTCAAGTGTTCAAGAGCAACTTCAAGACTTCTAAAAACAAACCTCACTATGCTAGTAGCCAGACAAGCAAGCCACACAGTACTCAGCACAACACAGACAAAGGTGCACAGTCACAGTGTGCACAATGTGGAAGTTTTCCATCCCATCCAAAACGTGACGGTCCTGCTGCTGAAGTGAAATGTCATGCATGTGGGAGGAAGGGACATTTCAAACGTGCATGCAGGTCCAGATATGTGCACGAGGTTGAAGAGGATGAGGATGAGGAGGAAATCTTCCTCGGCAGCGTCACGGCAGATGGTGACCCGTGGATGGTCAACATTGACGTTCATGAGAGTAATGTGAGGTTGCCGATGTCACAGTGTTGCCGATGTCACAGTGTTGCCTCACACTGTGTTCCAAAACACATATGGAGACAATCCACCTATACTCAGAAAAGCAACAAAACCGCTCTTGGGACCGGGAAGGAGTCCACTCGACGTGGTGGGTGTCGCCAGGCTGCTACTGAGGAGAGGTGAGAAGGAAGAGATGGAGGATGTATACATTGCTCGTCATGTGCATACTGCCTTGCTGGGGAGATCTGTAAGCTGTAGGCTGGGGCTTGTTGCGGGCCTAGACAGTGTCACTATGGAGACATTAAAGGAGAACTACCCAAAATTATGCACTGGGCTCGGAGAGGTGCGGCAGCCATATGCCATCAAGCTGAGACCAGAGGCCGAACCGTTCTCATTAAAAACACCTAGGAGGATTCTATTGACTCTAATGGACAAAGTCAAGCAAGAACTGTCCCGCATGGAACGACTTGAGGTTATAAGCAGAATTGAGGAGCCGAACGGACTGGTGCGCTGGCATCGTGGTGGTGTCCAAAAAGACAGGTGCTGTACGCATATGTGTCGATCTCACCAAACTCAACGAGTCAGTGTGTAGGGAGAAGTTCATCCTGCCGTCAGTGGAGGAAACACTGGGGATGCTGGCCGGTGCCAGAATCTTCAGTAAGCTGGATGCAAACATGGGGTTTTGGCAAATCCCCCTAACAGCAGATTCAATGAAGCTGACAACGTTCATTACACCCTTTGGGCGCTATTATTTCAAGAGGCTACCTTTCGGCATAGCATCCGCCCCCGAACACTTCCAGAACCGCATGGTGACGGAGGTCACAGAAGGTCTGGAGGGCGTTGTTTGCCACATGGACGACGTCTTGGTGTGGGGCCAAACACAAGAGGAGCATGACGCTCGCCTGCATGCTAAGCTGGAGAAGATACAGAAGGCAGGCATCACTTTGAACGTTGATAAGTGCGACCTGTCAAAGTCAGAAGTGACCTTTCTGGGCCACGTGATCTCCACCAGTGGCATCAGCCCAGACCCGGGCAAGACAGAAGCTGTGAGGAAAATGCAGGAGCCAACGACTGTGACCAAGTTTTCTTGGAATGCTGAATCAGCTCGGGAAGCCTCTGCGAGATCTCCTGTCGAAAAAGAACTGCTGGGTGTGGGGCGTCGACCAAGCTAGAGCCTTTCAGGATCTGAAGGACGCACTAACGTCTACACCAGTGCTAGCCATGTACGATCCCAACAGTGAATGCAAAGTCTCAGCAGATGCGTCGTCGTACAGATTGGGAGGAGTGCTGCTCCAAAAATGGGACGAGGACTGGAGGCCAGTAGCCTACATGTCGCGGTCTCTTACACCAACGGAGCAGAGATATGCGCAAGTGGAAAAGGAAGCTTTGGGGCTGACCTGGGCCTGTGAGAGGTTCCGCAACTTCCTCATTGGAACACATTTTCAGATGGAGACGGACCACAAACCTCTCCTGAGTCTTCTGGGGTCTCAAGCACTGGATGCTCTACCCCCCCGGATCCAACGCTTCAGAATGCGTCTGATGCGCTACTCCTACTCTATCTCTCATGTGCCGGGGAAGCACCTGTGGACAGCTGATACGCTGTCACAAGCTCCTGTTAAGAGAGAAGAGACGTCGGCGGACAAGGAGCTGTTTGAGGATACAAATATATATGTGGATATGGTACTAGAGAACCTACCTGCGAGCACTGCTTACCTGGAAGAGCTGAGAGAGCAGCTGCGGGAGGACAGTGTGTGTGCACGAGTAATGCAACTATGTGCAGAAGGCTGGCCAGCACACAGTTCCAGGGAACCAGGACTCAAACTGTACTGGGCTGAGCAGGCGTTCCTTACAATCCAAGAGGGTGTCCTGCTGAAGGGAGACAGGCTTGTCATTCCTTGAACGATGAGAAATGTGGTTCTCGCCAAACTGCACGAAGGACACCAAGGCGTGGTGAAGTGTAGACAGCGAGCGCGACAGTCAGTATGGTGGCCCGGGCTGAGCCAGCAGCTGAAAGAGTTGGTTCTCAACTACCGGACATGCTGTAAGGAGATACCGAACCACAGGGAGCCGCTGATGCCATCGCCATACCCAGGCCGATCATGGGAGAAGTTGGGAGCAGACTTGTTCATACTCGGAAACAAGACCTATCTGCTGGTCGTGGACTACATGTCAAGATATGTGGAAATTGCTTTGCTGACCTCCACAAAATCAAACAACGTAATCCACCACCTTAAGTCAATCTTCTCACGTCACGGGATTCCGGATCTCCTGATTTCGGATGGAGGACCTCAGTTCTCCGGAACGGCCTTCACAGCCTTCGCAGGGCCCTATGGGTTCCGTCATGTGACCAGTAGCCCAAGATACCCCAAAGGTAACGCTGAAGCTGAACGAGCAGTGCAGACTGTGAAGGGTCTGCTGAAGAAAGCTGATGACCCCTATATGGCTTTACTCACTTACAGAGCTACCCCTCTCGAGAATGGGTACAGTTCAGCTCAGCTTCTTATGGGGAGGAGACTCCGCACAACGGTGCCTATCTTTCCTACCTTGCTAAAGCCTGCTCTTCCCGATCGTGAAGCTGTTGTGTTGAAAGAAGGGTAGAAGAGGGCAAAAGATGCACAATGCTACAACCTGCGGCACCGTGCACAGAACCTTGACACACTCAATCCAGGACAGAACGTATGGATCAGAGACCAAAGAACTGCTGGAGCTATCATCGGTGGCCACACTACCCCACGATTGTATCTGGTGGAAGGACCTCACGGGACCATCAGACGAAACCGTCGTCATCTCATCGCCATGAGATCCTCGCCAGAGCACAGTGGCCGTGGTACAGCGGAGCCGATCCTGGGAGGCGTTCCAGAGCAACCTTCAGCTGAACCGCCCAACAGCAGAGTCTACTAGAACCAGGTCTGGGAGAGCTGTGGTGAGACCAACTAGGTTGGACTTATAATTTTCTTTACTATGGACATTGCAGAGACTTAAAAAAAAAGAAAAAGAAAAAAAAGGAGAGACATAAATGTGTTTGACATTGTTACGTTTGTGTGTTATTGCTTTATTGTACTGTGAATGTGTTAAGTCAGTTGCAGGGCTTAAGAGTGAGGACAGTACAGTATTAGTATAGGATGGATGTTTGAGCATTGATTTTGAAGTGGATTTGTTCTGGCTAAGGCTAAATTATGTGTGTGTGTTTGACTGTCTGGTTCAGGCTCAGATAGGAGCAGACCTTCCACCCACGAGGCAGAATAATCCTCAAGGTCTGTGGAATCATTGGCAGTCCACCCATTGATTTTAGAAAGGGGAGATGTGGTGTGATTGTGGTATGATAGAAAGACTACAGAGTCGAGGGGTGATGACGTCACAGGGCGACTGAGCGGGAGACCGGCTCGTGAGACAGGAACAGACAGACAGGTTGTTGACATGCAGAGAGAGTTGAATAAATACTATCCACGTTAAAGTACAGTCGGACTCACGTATATGTTATTCACTAACACGACAACAGTGACAAGAAGAATCTAGACAGCTAGAGGAGACTGGTCGGATATATAGGCCTACGGAGGGAAATAAATACACGTGTAGGCAATAGGGGTGTGCTGAAATATCGATATATATCGATACGTCCTCCCGCGATAAATAATCGATAACGATTATTAAAATATCGATAAAAAAAATTTAAATTTAAAAATTGAAATTAACATGTTGTTCATAACTTCATTATGAACAACATGTTTAGAAAAGGAGGAAATGACAGCTAAAATAAAGCAAATCCCACTCTCAGATTCCACAGCAACCAGAAGTAGGCTACTGAATTACTGGATGGTGATTTGTCCAAATAGCTTTGTGGGAATACAAAATGCAGAATGCATTTCCCCAGCAGTGGACAAGTCCACTGACACCAGTGATAATGGTCAGTTGGTGGTGTTTGTGAGGTATTATGATGATACCAGTGATAATGGTTAGTTGGTGGTGTTTGTGAGGTATTATGATGATACCAGTGATAATGGTCAGTTGGTGGTGTTTGTGAGGTATTATGATGATACCAGTGATAATGGTAAGTTGGTGGTGTTTGTGAGGTATTATGATGAGGGTATGAGGCAAAGGGGGAGTTTGAGTATTATTAATTTAGTGTTTGAGTGGTGCAACCACTATAGACAGCTATGTGTGTGTCCCTCCCTGTGTCCGAGCATGAAAATAGTGTTTTTTTCAGTTCCAAGTATTTTGTAGTTGCAGATATCGTGATATATCGTTGATGAAATTTCATACAATATATCGATATATCGCAAATATCGCAATATATGTATAATTTTCTCTCATAACTCCATAACAATAATCATTTCCCTGGTCATCAGATTTAGCTTGACACTCGTAATCCTTTAAATATTGAGGTGGTCTCCTTTCTCTTTTTGGATAAGTTGCACTCTGGCTACTTTCACCTGCCTGAAAGTTAATCAGATCACTCATCTCGGATTCTGCATCTTGTTCTTGTGTTTCTTTTGGGGTTACATTGGTTTTCTTAACTTTAGGTAGATGGTTTACAGCCCTCCTCATACTGCAATCATCATCCTCCTCCATTTCTTGCTCTGTTTGAGTCTGACTCTCAATGACAATTTTGATTGAACTTTACCAATCTGTGTTTAGCTACAAGTACTTTCCCTGTGTCAGGATAAAACACCAAATAACCTGGGCTGTTTTTGTCATAGCCTAGAAAAATACCCTTTTCACATCGTGAATCCATCTTTGTCTTGTCTACCAAATGTTCTCATTCTCAAAAGGGCATTCACTAAAAAATCGATTTATCGATTTATCGATTTCATTAACACAAGTCGATTCAGATTAGGAGAAGTCGAAAGTATTTTTTGCTCTATGTGTGCGTGTGTACAGAATTCAAACTGTAGCATTGATTATTGTCACGGACAGAAGTCATTATTTCCCTTTGCATATGCAACGGAGCACACTCGCCTATTAGTTTGCATTGCATTCAGAACGCGCCCTTAATTAAAAAACAACTGCAGCTGTGGCTCTCAGCGCGCGGTGTCCCACTATTGACTGGCTGAATTTGAAGTTTGAACTGCGCTGTGTCAGAGAGAAGTAACAGATAGAAGCGCGGAAACTTTATCCCCAAACGATATCCCCCTCACCTCCGTGCTGGAAATAAAACGTCTGGCTTTCCGAGGCTACATCCGTGCTGACGCAATGATTGTCCTGTTTCTGGTTTAGCTTTACGCGCGGGGCACATCACATGAACCTCTCCGTCTCCGGTCAGTGCGTGTTGTTTATTTGCATGGCTCAGAAAATAAGTAACAAACTAACATGAGAACGTTATCGGTGGACAGCACCTTCTCTTCTTGAAGGCTTCCAGGGTTCTTATTGCCCTCTTCTCCTTCATGCACTCAGCCGTGTAATGGGCATAGGCGCTTTGGAGACTTCCCTCAAGGGTAATCAGGGCCTCCTCCTCCTCCGTCCACTTTTTACGTGACCCAGCCGGGAGGTAAAAAGCCCTGTCCGGAGGAGGGTTGGACTCGATTGTTGGGTCCAACTCCTGGGGATCCACTTCCTCCATTGGTATGGGCTCAGCCAAAAGGTCTCCAATGGTAGTAGCAGCCTCCTTGTCCTCCTCCCCCTCCTCCTTCTTCTTTCTGGCCATCTCCTCTGGGGTTTGTAACTTGTACGGGATTCCCTTTGCAAACTTATACAGGTGGTAGTTCCCGTAGGTCCTGCACACAAAAAACCCGAGGATCTTCCAGTTCTGAAGTTCCTGTTGTGAGAAGGCAGAGTTGATCAGGTAGCCCCTGACCATTTGGTCCTTCACAAATTCACCGTTCATGTACAGTCCCACACATGAAATGAGCGTCAGGACATTGGTCAGTCTGTCCTCCTGGGCCTTTGTGGTGCAATGGATGTAAGCCTTGGGGAGCCTTTTCATCACTTCGGCCATCCAGGGGAACCCCAGTTCTGTGTACTTTGCACACTTGGATTGAAATTGCCCGTCCTGCAGCAATTTCGCGATGACCCTGGTGGTATAGTTCTCCACAGGCAACACCCGCATGAATGGTGCTTCCCCCACATCATGCACTGTTATATACTTCGGCGCATCATATTGCGCACTTGCATGCCTCCTTGTGGACCAGTACCTGATGTGAGGGAAGAAGACAGGCTTGATGTCCCTGAATCCGGCCAACAGGATGGCTGCCGGGTCAATTTACAATTTACAATTTAGGCATTTAGCAGACGCTCTTAATCCAGAGCGACTTACAATAGGCAAGAACAAAAAGCATGGGAATACATCACATATGTAACAAAATGCATTTATCGCGAAACATGCGTAAGCTAAGACCGTGACTAGAACATATCTATATAATGACACTATACATATAAACTATAACTAGAACATATCTATATAATGACACTATACATATAAACTACACATATGTGCTATACTATGCTGTACATATATACTATGAAGTGCTATGACTACATACAATGCACTTATTGTGCTGTCTACATGACATGCTATAAGTCTGTTTCAAATGCTATATAAGTCTAAGAAGTGCTGTCTAAGGGGGTAGGGTAAGTGCTATGGGCCATGATGGAGTCTGAAAAGGTGGGTTTTCAGACTACGGCGGAAGATCGGGAGTGATGCTGCAGTTCTGATTGCAACGGGAAGTGCATTCCACAGTTTTGGGGCCAGAAGGGAGAAGAGTTTGGGACGTGTGGAGCGTTGTCCCGGCGTTTTTAGTGAGGGTACTTCCAGCTTCCCTGCGTTGGCTGATCTGAGTGCGCGGGAGGGTTTGTAGGGTTCAATCATGCTGGCAAGATATGGGGGAGCCATACCTTTGGTTGCTTTAAATGCCAACATCAGAGTTTTGTATTCTGTGCGGGTCCCTTCCTGCCTTCTTCACTATTTCCACGGCCCTGCCAAAGGTGTGCCCTGACTGGAAATGTTTAATGTGCGCGAGCACCTCCTCCACCACCTTCACGTAGGACTTGGTGTCCTTCACATCCTCCAGGGCATGGTTTGCGGTCCTGCTCAAGGGTGCCATGTCCACCATGGCAACCTCATAGAGGTCCTTGAGCAGGACCATGAGCAGCTCCCTTCCAAGGACGTGGTCATTGGCTCCGGTGCTGTCCACCAGCAACCAGAGCCTCCGAACCAACTCCATGGTGAAGGGGCTGCTCATCCAGTTCCCCAGTGGCGGGGGAGCATGGGCAGCACTGGCGCTGGACCAGGGCGCCAGTGCCAGGAACCCTCTCGCCCTGGAGGAACTGTTCCAGTGGACAGACGAACAGCCCAGGGCGGCGCTGTAAGTATTGTCCTCCGGGCACCTGGGCTGCCCGTGGAACAGTTCCTCCAGGGCGATCTCGTACTGGTACGCCTGCCATGTTGCATCATACCCCCCAAAGAAGCCGTCCACAGTCAGCCGCCCTGCCAGGGTTCCCAGCAAGTACTGTCCCACCATTTCGCACACGGACATAAGACCCTCCCCGCCCTGGTTCTCAAAGGGAACCAGCATGGGTTCCTGGGCGAGGAGGGTCTTCAACGCTCCTGTTTTGATCAGTTCAGAGGCGGCAAGGCCGAGGGGGATGTGCCCTCTCTCCAGCCGGAGAACCCCCTCCAGCCTTGCCGCCATCTGGACTGTCAATTTCGAGACCAGGTCTCTCATGTGTGCCAGGTAGGCCAGTGCCCGCCTTTGCATGGCCCTGTTGGTCTCCAATTTCTGTAGGAAGCATGAGACAATTACACCATACAGGGTGCTTAAAGAAAGGCGTCTGATGCTGGTGGGGCCCATCGGCATAGAGCTGAACAAAGTTCAGTGTCCCACCAGCATCAGACGCCCGGAAGATTCGGCTGAGCTTGCTGGAGGTTTGGGCAGGTTCGTGGTCCAGGGGGCTTTGGAAGTTGGCTGCCTCGTGAAGGGTGAAGGCAGTGAATAACCTGCCTCGCTTCCCAATTACGTTGTTTAAGCCACACCTGGACCACAACAGGTCAACCGACTCCCGTCGATCCATCACGGACACTGCCACATGCACAGATACTGCCTCAATATCTTGCACAAGGGCCTCGTGTACAAGGTCCGTGATGAGGACGGGAGTCGGTGACTTCTGCCCAAACCTCGTTAGGGTCAGCATCACCCTCAGACCAGACTCCATGTTGACCATGCTGATTGCCTTGTCCAGCATGGCCAACATGAAGGCCTGGTCGTCGGAGACGATGCTGACCCTCGACAGCTCGCTCAGCCGATTCTTCATTATGGACGGCCTGCCCATGTCTTCCTTGCTCAGTCCCTGCAGGATCTCCTGCAGGGCTTTTGCAAGGTCTTCCTCGAACTGCCTGGCTCTGTTGGTAGCAGCCAGTTTGGAGTTAAACCAGGGACTCGGCACACGGAGGCTGGACGGGACAATCGTCCATTGGAGCCTCCAACCCCCATCCACATACGCCAAGGTTGACCCTTGCACCAACTTCCACTGCTCAATTACTGAAGAAGTCATCTTCCGAAGAGGAATATGTTTCTTCAGAATTGGCCAGTGGCCGGTGAGGCCACCTCTGGCCCTTTCCGGCACCAACAAATAGTGGATCCCTGCCCTCACAAAGTGTGCATGGGGGATCTGCACCACTACCCCGTCTATGTCCCTCTCGAAGCGGAGCATCTGTTCCGCTTCAGGAGTAGGGACACAGACGGGGTGGATGGCAACAGGATCCCCCATGCCCCTGTGAACAAATCTTCTCAAGTCACCATGGTACTCCTCCATGGCGGAGAAGATGTTCACTGTGTTGTGCACCGCCGCCTCACAGTATCCCTCCTGTGTGGGGGGTGGGGTGTTCTCTAGGATAAGAGGCCCAGGCTCATCAGCCTCATCGAAAGCTGGGGGAGGGTTGTTGGGTGTTTGTTGTTGAGCTTGTTGGTGCTCGGGGGATGGGATGGGGCTGGGATGGGATGGGGCTTGGGGGGATGGGATGGGGCTTGGGGGTCCCACAGGGACCACGTCCACATCCATACCAATCTCTAACCCTAACCCTGTGGCCAGAAATGTAACCTGGCCACAGGGTAGTTGACTCTCATTGAAGCTTTCATTGAAGCTTCCTGGGTCATGTGGTGAGTTAGATGGCTGAGGGGAGTCAGGGGAGTCAGGGGAGTCTGGCTGAGGGGAGTCTGGCTGAGGGGAGTCTGGCTGAGGGGAGTCTGGCTGAGGGGAGTCAGGGTGGTCAGGGGAGCCAGGGTTACGGTTAGGGTGAGTCCGGGGTGTCATTGGGGCTAGGGTATAGTGGGTGGGGTTGTAAAGGTTGACCACCAGGGTGGCCTCCTCCATTAATTCACTTTCCAGTTGTGTTAGGGAGTCCATTGTTTTGGTTTTTTTAATACCCAAAAAAACTGGTTATGTTAGGTGACAAAATCAAAGAAAAAATCGCCAGGGGTTCCCCGTACCTTTGTTATTTTTTTAAAAAATCCCCCAAAAAACTTAAAGTTTGAAAGAAAAATTCGCCAGGGGTTCCCCAACCTCACTGTTTTTCCCCCAAAAATTCCCCAAAAACCTCAGTGACAAAATGGAAAATTGCAAAATTGGACAGAGTATCCACTAACGTGTGTAAAATCAGCATGTTAAAAGAAATATTTGGATTTGATATACCTTATCGCACCAGCACTGTCACTACCGGTTAACACTTTTTTTTTTATTGTGTAGAGATTTTATGTGCTGGGTAGATAGAGGGCTGAATGCCCATCACATATATATCATTATTTTCTCTGTACGATGTTTGGAAGTGAAATTAACGTTTTAAGCCATTACCCAGAATCCTTTGCTTCAAATCTAGATTTAATTTTGCATTTTTTACTTTATCTCCGGAACCGTACATCCGTGCTCGGGGGATGGGATGGGGCTGGGATGGGATGGGGCTTGGGGGGATGGGATGGGGCTTGGGGGTCCCACAGGGACCACGTCCACATCCATACCAATCTCTAACCCTAACCCTGTGGCCAGAAATGTAACCTGGCCACAGGGTAGTTGACTCTCATTGAAGCTTTCATTGAAGCTTCCTGGGTCATGTGGTGAGTTAGATGGCTGAGGGGAGTCAGGGGAGTCAGGGGAGTCTGGCTGAGGGGAGTCTGGCTGAGGGGAGTCAGGGGAGTCAGGGGAGTCTGGCTGAGGGGAGTCTGGCTGAGGGGAGTCTGGCTGAGGGGAGTCAGGGTGGTCAGGGGAGCCAGGGTTACGATTAGGGTGAGTCCGGGGTGTCATTGGGGCTAGGGTATAGTGGGTGGGGTTGTAAAGGTTGACCACCAGGGTGGCCTCCTCCATTAATTCACTTTCCAGTTGTGTTAGGGAGTCCATTGTTTTGGTTTTTTTAATACCCAAAAAAACTGGTTATGTTAGGTGACAAAATCAAAGAAAAAATCGCCAGGGGTTCCCCGTACCTTTATTTTTTTTTTAAATCCCCCAAAAAACTTAAAGTTTGAAAGAAAAATTCGCCAGGGGTTCCCCAACCTCACTGTTTTTCCCCCAAAAATTCCCAAAAAACCTCAGTGACAAAATGGAAAATTGCAAAATTGGACAGAGTATCCACTAACGTGTGTAAAATCAGCATGTTAAAAGAAATATTTGGATTTGATATACCTTATCGCACCAGCACTGTCACTACCGGTTAACACTTTTTTTTATTGTGTAGAGATTTTATGTGCTGGGTAGATAGAGGGCTGAATGCCCATCACATATATATCATTATTTTCTCTGTACGATGTTTGGAAGTGAAATTAACGTTTTAAGCCATTACCCAGAATCCTTTGCTTCAAATCTAGATTTAATTTTGCATTTTTTACTTTATCTCCGGAACCGTACATCCGTGCTCGGGGGATGGGATGGGGCTGGGATGGGATGGGGCTTGGGGGGATGGGATGGGGCTTGGGGGTCCCACAGGGACCACGTCCACATCCATACCAATCTCTAACCCTAACCCTGTGGCCAGAAATGTAACCTGGCCACAGGGTAGTTGACTCTCATTGAAGCTTTCATTGAAGCTTCCTGGGTCATGTGGTGAGTTAGATGGCTGAGGGGAGTCAGGGGAGTCAGGGGAGTCTGGCTGAGGGGAGTCTGGCTGAGGGGAGTCAGGGTGGTCAGGGGAGCCAGGGTTACGGTTAGGGTGAGTCCGGGGTGTCATTGGGGCTAGGGTATAGTGGGTGGGGTTGTAAAGGTTGACCACCAGGGTGGCCTCCTCCATTAATTCACTTTCCAGTTGTGTTAGGGAGTCCATTGTTTTGGTTTTTTTAATACCCAAAAAAACTGGTTATGTTAGGTGACAAAATCAAAGAAAAAATCGCCAGGGGTTCCCCGTACCTTTATTTATTTTTTTAAATCCCCCAAAAAACTTAAAGTTTGAAAGAAAAATTCGCCAGGGGTTCCCCAACCTCACTGTTTTCCCCCCAAAAATTCCCAAAAAACCTCAGTGACAAAATGGAAAATTGCAAAATTGGACAGAGTATCCACTAACGTGTGTAAAATCAGCATGTTAAAAGAAATATTTGGATTTGATATACCTTATCGCACCAGCACTGTCACTACCGGTTAACACTTTTTTTTATTGTGTAGAGATTTTATGTGCTGGGTAGATAGAGGGCTGAATGCCCATCACATATATATCATTATTTTCTCTGTACGATGTTTGGAAGTGAAATTAACGTTTTAAGCTATTACCCAGAATCCTTTGCTTCAAATCTAGATTTAATTTTGCATTTTTTACTTTATCTCCGGAACCGTACATCCGTTTTGATTTTTTTTGATGATGCCATGATGCAACATGGCAGGCGTACCAGTACGAGATCGCCCTGGAGGAACTGTTCCACGGGCAGCCCAGGTGCCCGGAGGACAATACTTACAGCGCCGCCCTGGGCTGTTCGTCTGTCCACTGGAACAGTTCCTCCAGGGCGAGAGGGTTCCTGGCACTGGCGCCCTGGTCCAGCGCCAGTGCTGCCCATGCTCCCCCGCCACTGGGGAACTGGATGAGCAGCCCCTTCACCATGGAGTTGGTTCGGAGGCTCTGGTTGCTGTGACGATAATATATAGACCTATGTCTTCTATAGTGTGTTCTGAAGGTCGGGCTGACTGCCACTAGTGTTAATGTTATATTTTGTATTGTGTTCTCGGGCCGTTGTGCTGCGCTGTGCTGTGCTGCTGCTGCGCTCCTGTTGTGTTCTCTTTTCTGGTCTGTGTACCAGTGTGCGACGCACACACTGTTTAGTATTTACTATTATAGTTTTATGTTTTGATAATCAGGCAGCGCTTTGCCATATAGATGATACATACACTGTGCCATATTGGAGAGGCCACTGTGTGTGTGCGCAGTGCTTTGTTTGACATGCTCCGTATTTGAGCGCGCGCACCTCCACCCGCCCCTGTTAACCCCCCGTCATACAAAAGATAAATCGACTCAACTTCGACTTTACTGTCTGACAAGTCCACTTGGAAAAATCTCAAGTCGTTAATGCCTTAATTCTCGAAAGGTTTGGCTTCTTTCCTGTCAACATATAATATGGGGTCTGCCCTACACGCTTGTTGAAACACTTAATAACAGCAGCAGTCATTACTGCATATGTCCACAATTATTTTGGTAAATTGCTTTCAATCAGCATGCATCTGGCCATTTCAAACAGTGTTCTCCAATTTCTTTCAGCTGTCCCATTCTGAGCTGAGGTCTCATTTCTGATGGCATTTTTGCTTAGCAATGCTTGAAATAGACCAGAAGCATACTCGGTACCATTATCTGATCGAATACACTTAATTTTCCCAAAAGGTGAAACATCAGCAATGTATTTCTCTGTAGCTTTGACTGTCACTCTTAGATTTCAAGAAATAAACAAAAATTGCTCCTGAATAGTCATCAGTAAATGCTAAAGTGTATTTTTGAATCCATCTTTAGCCATTGGATCGATCGGTCCAGATAAATCAGTGTGTACTGTCACGGCCCCTTGGCCTGGCCTGCAGGGCCTATGCTGTGTACATGGTGTACTGCCCTGTGTCTATTTCTCCCACAGATCATGTGGGCGTCGGCCCACTTGAGACTCCTCATTAGGTGCATTAGGAGCACCTGGCCAGTGCTCCTGGAACCTCTATAAAAGAGGGCTTGCCAGCCATTCTCTGTGTCCTAAGACCCGGTTCCTGGCTTTTATAGCTATGGTGATAAACTGTGCTGTCGAAATCTCAAGCAAGTCGGAAAGAATAAAGATGGTGCTGGAAGCAGCCAGAAGATTATTGAGGGTGGTGGATGTCACTGGGCAAGATCTAGACGGTGTGCTGAGGGAGGATTTCTCAGTGCCTGAGGGTCTGAGTAACTGAATGGAATAGGGGATGGGGTGGGATCACAATGGGTGGACATTAACCTTTTTATTTTAGTCGTGTTTTGATATGGCAGTTATAGTTAAAATTTGATCCATAATTTGGGTCAGAAGGTGGCGGTAATGCTCCAAAAACTGGTTGCCAACCGCCGTTAAACAACAAAAAGAAGAAGAAGATTCTCTGTGTCCCTCTCCAGATGACAGCACCCTTCTGTTTGTTTCCCTGACCTGTTTGATTTGCACACTACAACACACCTTCACCATACTATCCACACATCCACACTGACACCACTGATCTCACTGACTTCCACATCTCATACATTCTGTAAGCATTCTTTGATCTTTATATTATTAGTTACCCTTTTGTGAATAAATTGTTATTTTGAACACTGCTACTGCGTCCTCCTCCATTTGTCATGGCCCAACGGGCCGGGTTATGACAGTACAAGTTCTAGTGCCGAATTGAACAATTCAAAAACACTTTGCCTGAACATATTGCCAACTACGTCAGTGACAGGAAAGCTGAAACTGCCTCAGAAGCGGCTGCTTGGGCAGATGAATATGAGTTGACCCACAAGCGTCCTTATCGGGAGCATCGCTCCTCTGGCCAGCGACATGATGGTGAGGGTGTAGGTGGTGATGTTGGGTTGTCTGGTAGTTCAGGCAGTGCGGTTGCACCAGAGGCAAAAGCTGATCATGGCTCACGTGATGAGAAAACGTGTAACTTCTGTCACAAAGTAGGTCATTGGAAAATTGACTGTTACGCTCTAAAAGCAAAGACGTTGTCTTCCTCTCCCTCTGCAAAAGGTGCGGCTATGGCTGTGCCTGCGCCAAGCATGGGGGAGGTACAGGTTAGGGGAGTTGAAGGGTCATGTCAAAATGTTGAGATTGAATCCTACAGGCCGTTTGTCAGTGAGGGATTTGTGTCACTTGAAGGAAGTAATGTCAAGGTGCCAGTTAAAATACTACGTGACACAGCAGCTTTTGATACCTTAATTGAGGTGTCGGTGTTACCATTTACTGTAGAGTGCTACAGGGTGAGGGTCCTCTGTTCCTGTGTTGGGAATGGGTTTAACTGTTCATGTTCCTGTTCACAACATCATGCTGCATTCTGATTTCTTCCAGGGTCTCACAGACGTGGCTGTGCGTCCCGCTTTACCCATGGCAGGAATAAATGTTATCTTGGGTAATGGTTTGGCTGGTGCACGTGTGTGGGCGGATGTACCACCACCTGTAGGAATGGATTCAGTGCCATTGGTGAAAACTCAATCTGATATTAGTGAAACTGAGGGGGTGAATAAATTATTGTTATTTTGAACACTGCTACTGCGTCCTCCTCCGCTTTAGCCCTTTGGTCTGGCTCTCTGTTTAGGCTCTGAGCAAATTTACCTTTTGCTGCCCACATGACAATTTGGAAATATCAACTTTGCCTTTAATTTCCATACCCTTAGTTACATTCTGCAATTTCAACACATCTTCGTAATTGCAATGGCCTAGAATTTTATGCCACGTTTTGATATCAGAGCACCCATGACATTCATCAACATCAGAATTTATCTCTACAGTGTTTAAATAAAACAATCTGTCATGTACCTTAATGTTGAATGTCGTACCGTTTTTATGGATGAGCTTGTTCTGTCCCTCTTTGAATATGACTGTGGCTCCGTTAGCTGTAGCTGTATTGACTGAGAAAATGTCTTGGGGAAAGGATGGAACGTAGAGCGCCCCCTTAAGCATTGTTTCCACCTCACGACCCTTGTTATCTCTCAGCCAAACGTTTGCAGTACCTCTCTTCAGCGCTATGCCAGAGGCCCTCACTCCATCAGCCAACTGTAGAACATGCTTTCGTGGCTCGAAACTCTCATCGAAGTTTCGGAACTTCTTCACGTCGGTCACAATGTGTGACGTAGCCCCGGTGTCGACCATCAGCCCTCTGCTCAGAGCAATGCCCTGACAGAGTCTCTGTTCGGTCCCCTGGCGCCGTCCACTTGGCAAACCTTGAAAGCGGACGTGTGCTCCCCTTCATCCATGGCATGTTGTTGCACGTTCACGTTGTCTCTCAGTCTTCTCCGCCTGCAGTTGGTATCGTTGTGCGTGGAACTTTTGCAAAAACTGCACCACTGTCTCTGCCCCCTCTGACCAACAGCAGCCTCAGTGCACTCGAAAGCTTTATGCCCCCTCTGGCCGCAGTTGCAACAGGACAGTTTCACATCTTTGCCTTTCATCACGCTGTCTCCGACGACGGAGTTGCACTTGCCACTGAATTTATCAGTGCTCTCGTAACTCCTCAGCTTGGTCTTAAACTCAGCGAAGGTCATCTTGTCATCACTTTGTGTAATGTGGATAGAAAATGGCTTGTATGACTCTGGCAGCCCTTTCAGAATCATAACTGTCAATAAGCCGTCACTTATCGTCTCTTCTGCATTCCTCAATTTCCTCAGTGCTGTGATAGCGGTTTCTGCTCGTATAATATAGTCAGTGATTGTTTCATTAGCAGCTTTCTGGAGCGACGTAAGCTCTGTGTACAAACTAACCACTCTTGGTTTTTCCTTACCAGCATAGTGATCGTTCAGAATCTTCAACGCCTTCCTCCCATCATCGCGCACAATCAAAGACAAACTTTTATCATCGAGCACTTGAATTAGCTCAGCATATGCCTTCTCATTTATTTCGGCGTCCACATTGTGGCTGTTGTCAGGCGAATTCAATATGGTGCTCTTCAGCCCTCGCAGCTTCAGGTAGCTGAGAAATCTGGTCTGCCATACCTGGAAATGGCATCCGTCTCCGTCAAACAAACATAACCTACTCCGCGGCTTCCAATATTATTCCTGCTGGGTCCCATAACCTGTTAGCAGAGCTGCCATTACAGCGACAAGAAGAATCTAGACAGCTAGAGGAGACTGGTCGGATATATACGGAGGGAAATAAATACACGAGTAGGCAACAGCTTCCATCACATCCACTCGCTCAGCATGTCAACAGCACTACTGAAGCGAGGCGTTTATTGAGCAGTTTTATACACTCAGTAATGGGCACTTCCGGGTAGCACTCCGGCACTTCAGATTAAGAGTTCATTGTTATTGTTAATAATACAAGCAATAAAGATCACATGTTAACATATATCCTGTCAAACACTCCTGTTTCCCTCAAGAACTCTAATAGAAATGTAACATTTCTTCTTTACCCCATATTCCTAAAAGACCCTCTAATGTTATTTCCTTCACCCCTATTTCCCTCGAGTCCTCATCGCCTCCCTCTCTGTCTCATAAGAACATGTTCAACTGTCTCCTGTTCCTGACACTCCTCACGTAACCCAGACTGATTTTCTTTTAATCAATTTAAAGGTCCCCTTATATATATTTGGTTTCCTACATTTAATTATTATTATTTTGAAACAATGTTTTAGTTTTAATTAAATTGTTTCGAAATAATAAAGCAATGATTTGATTTTTTTTACAGTAGGTTAAATTAAAGAAATCTAATAAATTCCAATTAGAAAACATCTACTATAGTAGCCTATAGCCTATACTTTTGGGTCATGGGCTAAACGGTTTGGGAACCCAGTCCCGCACTGCTCTAGTCTAGACTAAACAAAAACGATTAGTACATTAAAACTATAAATTAAGCATTTAAACTCAACAAAGCTATACAATATAAATGTTGTTTCTGTGTAAAATATTTTTGTAGGGGTGCACCGATGTGGAAATTCTTGGCCGATACCGATAACGATACCGATGTTCAAAAAAACAATCTAGCCGATAGTCACCGATGCCGATGTTTGTATATTTTTTTGTTATTCATTCACCCCTGGTCCCTTTTGTGCCAGGAAAATAATTAAATACAATAATTTAAATTATGTCAGGCCTTTATCACTCTTATGTTTTGAAATGAGCACACATTCAATCAGATTTATGATTCAACAATTTGTTTAACTTTATTATAACCTGCTGTTACAAAAGAGTCAAGACAGATTGTAAATAGGACTGAAAGTTATAAAGGGCCCTTTATAACTTTCAGTCATACAGTAAGTACACAGTCTCTGTTGCAAACAGATGTGGTCTCTGGTTATTCATACTGGTCGTGTCACTGTCAGTATAATGTCAGAAGAATCAAGTCAGTATCATGGTCAGACAGTAACTGTACTCAGTATCATGTCAGTAGTAGCATCATGGTCAGTATTAGTCAAAACCATGTATATCATAGTCAGAAGAATCATGTAGTCATCATAATCATGTAAGTATCATGTCAGTCAGTGTCATATTCAGGATCATGTCCTATCATCATAGTCATAGAATCATATCAGAGTAGCATCATGGTCAGTCAGTGTCATAGCCAGAATCATGTCCTGGGTATCATCCTGTCATTATTCCGACCAGTTCCTTTCCCCTCCATCAGGCCCCCCGGCTGGCCAGGGGGAGGTAGTTTAGAGACAAGGATTACTATCATAGTCATAGTCAGAATCATGTAGTCCTATCATCATCATCATAGTATCATATCAGAGTAGCATCATGGTCAGTCAATAGTGTCAGTCAACTGGTACTCACTTGAAAAATAGGAAAACGACAAAATGTCAACTAAGTGTCAACATTTGAATGGGAATATAAAACAATGATTAGCCTATTTACATATTTACACATTTATACAGGAATTTACAAAATCTAAATTTACAAAATTGAAATAAAACATTTAAATTGATTTAAAAAAAATTGAACATTTATAGACCTACTTTAGCTATTAAAAAAATGCGTGAATATAATGGCACAAATCTTTGAATATCTAGTCTTTCACAGCGAATGATTTTAACTCATATCTTTGCTTCTGGGGGGCCTGGAACAATATGTTCAGATGGGGGTCCGCGGCCAAATACAGATAATTCCAGGGGTCCTTGACATGGAAAAGGTTGAGAACCACTGAACTTTCAGAAAACTGTTTGGTCTAAATGGGTTAAATAGATAAAGGGGCGAGGGGGGGGACAGACAGTAGATGAGCAGCCAGGCTCTGCTCTTGAACTGTACAAGCCCGAAGTAGGGCATTAAGCAACTAGTCGACTAGTTTACTAGTCGACTAGTAAATCCACTAGTCGACCTTGCTGGTACTAGTCGACTAGTTGATAAGAAAAAAAAAGAAAAAAAAGTTCTTTTTTTTTTTTTTTTTTTTTTTTTACCGATTTTGTAGGCCTCAATATCAGGTACATTATAGTTATAGTCACCAATGTACACAGTCTTTTAATGTACAAATATTTATTTCCAAAAAAAAAAAAAAACGTTTTTTTTTTTTTTTTAAACATAAAAGGTGGTTTAACAACTAGTCGACTAGTAAACTAGGCAACTAGTCAACTAGTAAAAATGACTAGAAGTGAATGCCCTAGCCCGAAGTGAAGAGTGCAAGAGCAGAGGCGGGAGAGACGGACAGAGCATCCTCTTCTGTGTTGACACGACAGGCTCCAATCATTAGAAGCTGCAGGAGGATGGAGGGGAGACCAGATGAGGCCGAACCACAGGCCTTGGTTTTAGCTCAGCTCCTGCTCTACCGCCGCCAACCGCTCATAAAGTGCTGTAACCAAGAAGGACCCATCGTTTCTTTGTAAGCTTTGACCATGGGCAGATCTTCCATGCACTCCCATGAAGTCGTAGCAATCCACTTCAGAGACTGTGTCCAGTAGAGGAGCAGGCTCCAGGCTCTTCAGTACAGGTGACTGCAGCTCGGGGAGGAGGGCGATCCACATCTGCCTGCTCTGCGAGTACTTGCTCCTGACAGCCTAGGTGGAGAGGGTACATTTGCATTAGTATACATCTACAGCAGGGGGTCTTCCAACAATTTTCAGTTGCAGATTAAACTTTCATAGATTTCAGACTTGTTTGACAACACCATCAGTGTTGTAAATACTTGATTTTCTTCATATTCACGTTTACTTGTGGATTTGACCACAATTTGACTTGAAAACTTTACGTTGGCTCTGAACTTCATCTGCTCTTTTTTCCCGCTGCACAAAACCTTTACCGAAAAAAGCCGATCCACAAGCTACCAACGCCTCGCAGCGGGAGGCTTTGTAGCACTTTGTAGCTCATGCTTTGTCCCCTTCAAAATACGAAGGCTAGGGTTGAAGAGGTTTTTTTTTATGTTGAAAGTTCCTATCCCACAAAGATTTGGCAGTTCCCCTTGATCTACAGTATTTAATCATCCCCATGGTGCTCCATTAACTTCCAAATACTTTTCGCCAACTCACCTGGAACTCTGTTCTCCCCTTGTTGGCGACAACCACATTCTTTACCATCTGCAGCATGATCGGCTTTAGGTGAGCCTCATCGTATGTGGTGTAGTACTTTTATGTAGGAGTACACATGAAGCAAAAACAAATTAGAACTAAGATAAACCATCATTCTAGCCATTTGTAGCCTACTATTATAAGCGAACATCCATGTCCCCACATCAGTTCTATTCAACTCACCCATGGCAGGCCATCCAGCAGCATCTGGGAGAGGCAGAGGGAAGCAGCAGAGATCTCAGAGGGCCGTATTAAGCCAGGATTACCACTGTGAATTGATTAAGTATGGTGTAAAACCATGCAAAACAAAACTTACCCTGTCTTTTCATCGTCTTGCCGCCCTTGTTCTTGCCGCTTCTTGTCAGCCTCCCTCTCTTATTACCAGACGCGGACAAGTTGTATGTGGAGACAGAGCAGTAGGAGCAGGACTGAGAGTAGAGGGAGGAGCAGAAGGGTCCACTTCTGGTACGGTAGGTATAGTAGGGGATATTATTGACAAAACTTACCCTGTCTTTTCATCGTCTTGCCGCCCTTGTTCTTGCCGCTTCTTGTCAGCCTCCCTCTCTTATTGCCAGACGGACCAGTTGTATGTGGAGACAGAGCAGTAGGAGCAGGACTGAGAGTAGAGGGAGGAGCAGAAGGGTCCACTTCTGGTACGTTAGGTAGAGTGGTGAGAGAGGAAGCAGAAGGGTCTACTTCTGGTACGGTAGGTAGAGTGGTGAGAGAGGAAGCAGAAGGGTCTACTTCTGGTACGGTAGGTAGAGTGGTGAGAGAGGAAGCAGAAGGGTCCACTTCTGGTACGGTAGGTAGAGTGGTGAGAGAGGAAGCAGAAGGGTCCACTTCTGGTACGGTAGGTAGAGTGGTGAGAGAGGAAGCAGAAGACAGAAGTGTAGGGACAGTGGGGCCAGGGAGAGGAGCAGAAGGGTCCACTTCAATCAGATTGAGTACAATCATCTCCTCTGGGGGTCTCTCTGTGTCCTGTGAGGGGGATGGCTGCTCCTTAGTGGGACCTGTAGGGGTTTTGATTGGTCAACATGTTTAGTTTCATTTCTGTGTACAAAGACGGTCACGGGGCAGCCCGTGCCCTTAGACAATATCAAGGACCTTGCAAACAGACCACACAGTTCAATCAACTTGATCAATTGAATGCCACAGACGAAAAACAGTATAAGGCCCAGGCCACACTACTATGGATCTTTTGCATAACGGATATTTTCGTCCTCCGTTTTAGAAAAAATCCCTGGCCATACGACAGAGATATCTATGTCCACACACAAACGCAGAAACGCATTGAACACAGGATAAAATCACTGCAGTAGCAGGTTTCAATTGTAGGCTATATTATATTTACACTTTATATTTTTGAGCTGTATAATAAATGTCACGTTATAATGTAGGCTAATACAAGTTCACGCGCGCACATTGTCAGCATGTAGGCACGTCACATGCAGTCAATGGTGCGCCTACCTAAACATGAGAGAGATGTGCCATATATGCGCACGCACGATGCGATTCCATTCACACCTCTCTCTCTCTCCTCGCATGACCATGACCATGAAATGGAGAGAAAAATACAGCACGATATAGTTTCACATGCGGCTATGCACAGACCACTCATAGACTTGGTGTAGGCTACTGCGCAATGGCATTTGGCCTGGGTCCTTATTGGGGTGCCGTGTCGTTAGTCAGAAGGTTCCTTGTTCCGAAATTACTATCCCTATCTCTAATCCTAACCTAAACATAACCGCAAGCACGGGAGCAGTGCATGTTCGGACTAACGGGACTTCGGATCTATGGGCAGTTCCCCTTATTGGTAGGTTAATATCCACAGTTTATCTGTAGCGGTCCGCAATTAACCTATTGTTCAAGCTTTGCACTCGGCACCAATACAAATTAAACTATTTGAATAAAGGTTGTATACACATCAGTGAAATTAACCTCTGGGAAAATCCCTAATTGAGAGAGTGTAGGCCTATAGCAAGCGCACCACAGATCATATAGGCTGCATGGGCTTGGGCACTACCCTACCATCTCTCTATATCATTTGATAAAGGCATATTAAAAACATGACTTGTACACCCAATGAAAATATAAACTTCACAGACTATATACCACTTTGAATTATAACAATCGGTTGAAGATTATCTGAATATCGCACGAGTAAAATCTCAACTTCTTTGCGCAACGGCCATTGCGCTGAGGACTGGCAGTGTTTTACCTATACTTGTGAGGACCTCTGCTTGGATCCATGGTGAGTGGGGCACCGACGATCTGCAAGCTCACAACGCGCTGCATGTGGACGCAACACTTGGAGCTTGTAGATACACGGAATGACGATAAACATTTCAGCAGAGCAGAGCCTTTTCTCGCTGCAGTTGATGCAACATATAATACGTTTTAAAGTTGTTAACAGTGATATATAAACATGAACAATTGGATAGATATCTGTGTAGTTTCCATGCAGGCACAAGCTTCATTTCTCACCTAATTATAGTAAAAATCACACCCGTGTGAACTGAGTGGTGTAAGGTCTTATATAGACTGATCAGCTGTGGTCTGACGTAATGTCTGACGTAATGAAATCACACCCGTGTGAACTGGGTGTGATTTTTGTGTTTTTTGGTACGGACAGACACGTAAACTAACAAAGCCAGTTGTAGGAGTGGTTTACACCACTCAAAAATGATATGCGCTAATAAGCGGTGACATCATAGTTTCTCAAAAGCTCCGTTTTGCATGACTACACAGCTCCACTGATCTGGATATTTTCGAAAATCTTCACTTATTTATCCGTTTCCAAAAACCTCTGTTTGAGTGGACGAAAACGCCGTTTGCGTGTGGCTGAAAGGCCCAAACGCACAAAGAAATGTGCGTTTTGCAAAAGATCCATATACGTGTAGCCTGGGCCTAAGTCCACACTATTGATCCATAATGTATAAATGATAGATAAGGGTTCAGGACAACGAGGCCTTTTCATGGGTCAGAATGAAATTTGGACTTAGACTGTTTTTCGTCTGTGGTAGGGGAGAGCCGCCACGGTTGTAATGCGTCATGGTTGTAACATGCATGTTATCTCTTGATTGGTCAACGCCATCATGACGCCATCGCGTCAGTATGTGTACAGCAACGTACTCTACGTGCCCAGGAAGTTTGAAGTGTTTACCTTCATCCTACGGGGAGTTATTGGCGAAAAACTGACTTTTCTCAAAATGCGTACAATTTTACACCTGGAGTATATGTGGGCTACAATTTTTTTCTTTGATGTTGGTGGATAAAAATCCACATGGATGTCTTCATGCTTATGTTCTTCATTAGTTTGCATCGTGTTTAGACGGAATGCACGTTCATTCTGGTCCATTAAATACCATTATAAGTCATATTTGACATATTGGCCAATATTATATGTTCAGTCAGTTGTCTTTCATTACAGAGTGTATTCTAAATTAGTTTAGGGTTGTATAACATTGTACAACTCAATCAATCAAACGTTTGTTTAATCAATGTATTTTCCCATTGAACGCCCAAACTGGTACACCCAGTACTATTTAATATTTCCCTTATGTTTGATACATTTTCGTATCACATCCATGGTATGAAAACAATGTTAAGGAGTTGCTTCAATAAAAGGGTTAGGGTTAGGGTTAGAGGCAGAGGTGCCTTCCTCACTCGGAGGACTAATACATTCTAAAATAAGACGTAATGGAAATCAGGAAGGTCCCCCCTTTTTTTTTAACAATGTCAAGGGCTTTGATGATGGAATGTAAAATACAATTAAAATAAACTAAGGAGGAGAAAGTGGCAAGGTTTTAATTTAAGTAAACTTGCCATATACGGGCTCCCGTTTACGGTGTCCAATGAATATTGTCAGGTTGTGATCACCTAAGGGGAGGGCTGGGATGCAAGGATGAACCCCAAGGAAGGCATTGATGGCCTGGATATTGCCGTGTTGATTGACAGGGAGCTTCCGGGAGTAGTTCATAAGAGGGAAGAGAACTTTGGCCTTTGAAAACTTTTCAGCGGCTAGTTTCCTTAAGGTGAGAACCCATCTCTCAAATATTTTGGGAGCGAAGCCTTGCCTATTATTAAAGCCAAAAGTTTGCTGAGGATTGCCGCTGCATGAAAAATTGAGGCCCCTGGGTACCCTTCCACCTGAATCCTATTATCCATAATGACAGGAAGCCATTTAATATTACTGTCTCCAAGCAGGATTGTGGGGCGTGTAGGTTCCAGTGACCACTTATCCTTGTTGGCGCTGCCTAAATGGTGGATCGTGCGTAAGGGCAAAGCCTTGGATAGTTGTGCTACGGCAGGGGAGAGGGTCTCTGCTATGACTGGTTTATGGTGTATTTCATCTAACAGAAGAGAGGCATCAAACAGGCGTTTCACTGTGATGGTGGGATACAATGGGGGTCGGGCCGGTTCTTGGCCAGAGGGGAACTCCTGTAAGCTCGCTAGGAGCAAAGAGTCCGAAGGGGAGCCCACCATAGGCGGCTCGGCGTCTAATATCCCAGGAGAGGGAGGAGCCTGCCTTGACCCAGAAGGAGAGGAAACGGGGGAGAAGAGGAGTACAGACTCCTCCTCAGGCTGAACCGTAGCGTCCGGGACCATGGCCTGGGTTATCGGTCGTGGTTCTATTTTCAGCCTCTTCATATCAGGAAAACTAACCTGAGGGACCGGGCTACCCAACGCTCTTGAGGGGCATCCTGGTTCCAAAAGGAGTCTGATTTTTTATTCTTGAGAGAGGTCATGATGGAGGTTCTAAGGCCCCCTCTAATGTTGGCTTCTGCTATCCTACCACCTGCTAACCAGGCCTTCTGTGGGTTTTCACAGACCCTCTCCTCTAGGAGAGATAAAATTGAGGCTAACTTCTCTTCATAATGCTGTTCCAAAATGGAGTAGCACGTTTTCATCCAGTGTTCTGCCGCTGTAGTGAGTTTCCCATGAGTCGTAGGGCGCCAACTGTACGTCACCGACATCAGCCGCCCTGAAGACACCCAGCAAGCTCTCTGAAAGCCCTCCAACTCCATGGTGGTCCAGTGGGGATTGGGCATAGGCAGCCTCATGCAAGGTGTACGCGGTGTACACCTTGCTTTGGCTGCCAATGACCCTGTGCAGCCCGAACCTGGACCACAGGAGGTCCACTGCCCCATCCCGGTCAGTCACATTTACAGCTGCGTGAATGGACACAGGCTCCACACAGTCCAGTGACTGCTGGTGGAGGAGTTCCTGGATTACAAAAGGGTATGGGGATTTGTCCCCCAGCCGGGTCAGAGTGAGCATCACTTTGATCCCGGCTGGGGTCGACACCTGTGCAATGGCACTGTCCAGGAGGCCAAGAATGAACTCCTGGTCCACTGACAGTACGTTGAACTTTGCCGTGTCAAAGAGGGCGTTTTTTTGAACTGATGGCCTCTTCTTCTCCAGCATGGGGAGGGATCCCAGTATGTCCCTGAAGGCCACTGCCAGGGATTTCTGGTATTCTTGGCACATCTTCCTGGCCTCCTGGAAGGTGTGCAGTTTCCCACTTTCCCTAACCTTACTTGATGGTACCAGTGTTAAATGGAGCTGCCACCCTCCGTCCACATACGCGAGCGTGGACCCATGTACTTGGGACCACTCTCGGATAATTGGCTGGCTCATTCCCTTGAGTGGGAGATGTTTCTTAAGAAATGGCCAGTGGAACGGGTGTCCATTTATGACCCTATCTGGGACGAAGAGATAGTGTATCCTCCCTTTGATCGATTTGAGCTCCTTGAGCTCGACCACCACTCCGTCTGTGTCGAATTCAAATTGGAGACTGTCCTCACAGACAGTCTCGTCGACACAGACGGAGTGGATGGCCACGGCTGCCTCCCCGTCCGCCCTGCGCAGGAAACGCACTGTGTCTCCATTAAATGGAGCCGACATGGCGACAATATTGTCCCCGTTGAGGGCAGCTACGTCAATGTAGCGCTCACTTTCCCATTGTGTCTGGCTTTCCATTGTCACAATTTTTTTTTGAAAAAAGGACAACAGGACAACGTTTTTTTTTGGCATCCGAGGGCCTAAAGTTCTTAGTCAATTCCTGAATTTTACTCGCATATCCATCAGTTAAGAGACCATGCCGTGTGAATGAGGTCACATCCTCTAAGTAGTGGCTTGTTTTGATCAAGGCGGCAAGAGTAATAGTGTTTATATCTATCGGTTCCTGTACAACTGGTGCGCTCGAGGCGGCGGCGGAGCTGACCGTGGGTGTCGACTGAGCGACTGTTATCGGGCCTCCCAAAACGCCTGGGGTCATGGGGTTAACTATGTGTTTGGGTCTGGTGGCACCCGTCGGAGTCAGCTGGGGCTTTACAGAGCCCGGAGTAAAGGTGCAAACCGCTGGTTCAAATTTAACCTGTTTGGGCTTAGAATAAGGAAGCCGGTTCTCACGAGAAGGTTGATAAAACTGACCCCCACGGGGCGTGTAATTTCCCTGAGAATAGGACCGAGAGGGGGTATTTTGCCAATTAGGCGGAGGTGGGGTGGAGTAGGGGGACCAATTCCCTTGATAGCCATAACCTGAGTCGTCTCGGTCTCTATAGTAGCCGTACGGCGGGCTTGGAGCCCTGGCCCGTGACCTCCACTTATTAGGAGAGTAGTGGTCTCTGTGATGCTGTGAGCGATCCCATTCTGGAGAGCGATCTCTCCTCCTCGGTGTGCGAGAGCGCTCCTCCATATTTGTCCAATTTCCGTCTGGAATAAAAGAAAGGCTTACGAGGGGAGGGTTTTTTTGCCCAAGGAAAGAAGAGATATAATAAGGAGGAGTTGAGCAAAATAATATCTTATAAAATATGCCAACCTGAGTCCAATGTACATACTACAAATGATGACATAATGATCCACATAACAGTATTTGTTGTCACTCAGTGACGTTACGCTACAGTGATCGACATCACTACATCACATCCGTAGTACCCAGAAAAACAGCATTCACAGCCAGTCAACCATGAAAGGTAAGTAGGAGAGGAAAGTGATAACCATAACCCTGCAAGGAAAAAGCTTCCTATATGGTAGGATACCCTGAAGACGTATACTATATGAGGAGGAACTGGCTGACTCTATATCCATGGTAGTAAGGACGGGGCTATCGTCGGGGAGGGAAATCTCATTTTAAACGGACACTTCACCCTTTTTGCAAAAATATATATGTTAATGACGTTTAGAAGCTTTAGAACACTGTCCTGGGGGTCTTTATGTGTGTAATATGTGGTTTTAGATATTTTAGATTGTAGCAGTGAGCCTGGTGTCTCTGATGTCATGGACACTGGGCTCACTTCCTTCCTGGACTACAATTCCCATAATTATTTGGTGCACTGCTCCTCCTTGTGGATAGGGAGAGGGCTGTCTACTGAGACAACATGTAGTCCAGGAAGGAAGTGAGCCCAGTGTCCATGACATCAGAGACACCGGACTCACTACTAAAATCTAAAATATCTAAAACTACATATTACACACATAAAGACCCCCAGAAAAGTGTTCTAAAGGTTCTAAACGTCATTAACATATATTTTTTCTCAAAAAGGGTGAAATGTCCCTTTAAGCGTGAGCCCATGGAAATAGAGCCCCCAGACCATTATAAGGTCGAATGAGATGACAACTTCAGGACACATCATCAGTAGATCGGCCCTAGATGGGGTTTAACTGGGGTGTGTCTGGCCTTTGAATCTAGACACCCTGACCCATATATTTGAGCTGGCCCACCCAGAGTGGTACCTTAACTCCGGGTGTGCTTCCCGTGTTCAATCCGTCATATTATGGCCACTGTTGGAGGGAGGGGCTGAGGGAATAGCGAGAGCAAGGTGCTTCTTATGGAAAGATAATAAAACTACACCAGGGATGAATCCATATCGGAATGTCAATCTTTTCTCTAATGTGCCAGGTGTAAAATCATATGCAGTTGAGTTCACAGGTGAGTTGAGTAAGAGAATTCTGTCAGCAGGCAGTGTTATGATTTGAGGAAGATTCGAATGCTGGACTCGACGTCCAGCATGCTAGCATGTAAGCTACAGCACCAAATTTCCATTCTCATGATAGAGGAATTATATGAGTGCTCCCATACAGTAATATGTCACAAATCCCCTTAAATGACATCATGCAATTGCTTTTCCATATCCCATAAAGAAGGTAGTTTAGTAACTCCCCTAGTAGGTACAGAAATTAAGGAGAGATAAGAGAAAACTCACCACCAGTAACCCTCACGCGATCTGGATCAAGCACCAGCCCCAGACACTTACTCATCACATTAAGAGGAGAGGTATGTGCACAGAGGGGTCACAGCGCCCCTGGAGGACTAGTGGCTGCTAACATAATAGCAGGGACTAAAAACGGAGAAATACTATAAATAAGGGATCACATATTAAGCCTTTTTGGATATGCAAGCGGGAGTCCCATCCTCCTCAGACTTAAAGGTAGTAAGACATATAGTACCCCATATGCAGGAGTGAGTTTAAGGAACTAGGATATCCCAGAGAGGGATCTACAAGGAATCCAGAAGGTTTGTATGTTAAAGAGCCATTTATATAGAACATTCTCACACACACACACACACACACACACACACACACACACACACACACACACACACACACACACACACACACACACACACACACACACACACTACAATCAGTAAAGACAATGAAAAATAACAATAAAAACATGCTAATACCTACACACTCCAAACCCCAAGGGGTTTAATTGTACACCATCCTTTATGAGGGGTGCTAAAATTCCAGGCAATGAGGAGAGAAAATAAGGCAAAAAATAATAATTTTGATGTTCACAGTTAAGAAGTTCAGGTGATGAACCAGGGCACATTCCCATCCTGGTATTGAGCTAATAAGGCACGTTGTACATAAAGTAATAAACCAGGGCACATTCCCATCCCGGTATTTAAAGGCAATAATAACTGTAGGTTAAACGATGGACCAGGGCACATCCTCAACCCGGTATTAAGGCAATAATTCACACAACCCAATAAGTTAATCATGAGAACCATCATAATAACACTCCCTTTAGGAAGGAAGAACTGGAATAATCCATATATTTGGGAACATTCTTCAATAAGGAAACATAATAGGGATACCCATATGGGCATCACACCCCAATTTAGCTTGAGTGGAACTAACCGTCCACAGGGCAACACCAATGACACTCGTATTTTCCTCAGCCTCTCAGAGCGTCTTGGCAAAACTGTATAGTCAGCCGATATAAGATCCAATAAGTCCAGTTGTTCCAGTGTTAGAACAGTCCGTAGTTTCGATATAGGAATAGGCCGGTCACATCTAAACAGGACAACCTTAGGCCAAATTAAGGAAATGAATAACATGGGGTCCCAGCCCATCCCATTATCACGTGAAGCAGCTCCCGGTTTGAGCAGAGGTCCTGGGGCTGCAGGATCCGCCATATGTGTGCAAGCGTGTGGAGCCTTCCCGTCCTAAGGTGCCTTGTGACACAAGAGGGAGTGGGGGGAAAAAGTATGTCAAACACCATAAGGATGACGCACACAGCAGTAATAACACTGTAATGCATGTAAACAGGGCAGGTTAGGAAGTCCCAAATCTCCAATGTAGTGAGACGGATCAGACTACCCTATGGCGCCCTCCAAAGGACACGATTAATTGCTACACCCTGAGTTCCTGCAATGTTTGACTAGTATATATTTTCATAGATGATATAGACATATAATATACGACGAAAAGGAGCGAACGCCACAAACTAGACTATTGAGTGATCTATAATGGGAAGGAAATGATTAGCTCTCAAGACATGCCAGCCTTTCGCAAGGTTAGGTTGGAACAGAGAGACACCCTATAGAGAACCGGAGACAATAATCTCAGCCAGGACCCCGATCAGGTCAACCCAGAAACAAGACTGGCCGGAGATTTATAGGAAATAGGGTAAGTGCACTGTGCTATGCATGTGTTTACTGGCAAACCATCCAACCCGGTCCTAAGTAACAGAGAGTAATAACGTGGTAATAGTATTTATCTGAGTCGAGTATAGAACCTAGGTTTGTCCAGGTAGATAATAAGGTCTGAAAAGACCACTAATACAGTCCATCTAGGACTCACGGTCAGGAAGGGAAGAGAGGCCTAGAAAGGCAGTATAAATATGGCAGTGGTACTTATCTGAGTCGAGCTTACAACCTACGTTTAACATGGTAAGTAATATAAGGTCTGAAAAATCCACTAACAAGGTCCAAGGACTAACGATCAGGAAGGAAGGGGATGCCTAGAAAGGCAGTATAACTATAAAGAAGGCCAAACCATCCAAGGTAAGCCGGACTCATGGTGAGAGTTGTTTTAAGAACCCAGTGTGAAGCCTAAAAAGGCAAATAATAATAATAATAATAATAGCAACAATGATAACAGCAACAATAATAATAGCAACAATAGCAATAGTGCGAGTGGTAATGCTGGTAGTACTGATGTATAGTATAATACATCATGCAATAGTGTAGCTGCCACATGTGAATATTAATAATACTATACGATGTATAGTATAATACCTCTTGCAATAATACTACTAATAATAATAATAGTCTTGTGTTTCTTCATGGTGAGATAGGGTGGTACCTTATTTGTTGTTGTGTCGTTTATTGTCACTGGTACTGATCCAAATCCGAGTTTTCGCCTCTTCTGGAGTTCCGTTGAGCTTGATGTAGACTTTGCAGTTCATGGTCCACTGTTGACTGTATCTTCTCCTGCCTTCTCAGGATTCGCGCTTGCCTGGCGATGGACCCGTTTCTCTTCGTCAGATGCTCGTTTAGGTATACGTTTGTGCCCTCCAGTTTTCGCCACTGCTTCAGAAGTGCAATCTTGTGTTTCCTATTTATGAAGCGTAGGATTATGTCCGGTGGGTCCTTCTTGCCCGATGTGCCCTTTTCTCTTCTTGGGAGGGGTTGACATGCTTCAATGTCTTCGCTGTTGATCTGTATCCCCTTCTCCGCCATGTAGGATATCACTTGTTGCTCGACTGTTTCAGAGTCTTCCTCTGTGGGTTCGCCGCTGCTCGTCGAGTCCACAGCCCTAGCGTAGGACCGTGGTTTGGTCGCCAGACCACTCACTATTACGTTGTTTAGTCTGGACTCTGGAGTATTGCTCTAGGTCTTCTACCCGACCCGCAATCTTCTTATCCTTCTCCATGCTGTTTCAACTCTTTTATCGTTTATCAGGTCCAGGATGTCCTTTTGTTGTTTTGAGATGATGTCCATTTCATTAGAGATATACTTAAGTGACTTTTTTAAGTCTTCAATCTCTGACTTTTGTGCCTTCGGTGCCATGCTTCCAGCGTCTCTCTCGCACAGCGTTTGCAGGCAGCAGTTGTAGCTTGTTTTTGCCACGATTGTCCCGTTTCTTCACAGCATACAATGGATGCAAGCTCACTTCAGCGATGTCCACCACCTGCTCTTTGCCACTGTGACTGGATATATGATGTAAATTTTCCCTTCATTGTCAATGGCATTTAATGTTTGTTGCCACACATTTTCATATTTGGCGGACATTTGACCTAATTTCTCCTTTAATTGTCAATGGCAAATATTGAGACGTGTGGGGACTTTGGCCTTCTTCTTCTTCTCCTCCTGTTTGGCCGCCTTATTCTTTCCCTGGTCATAGCCTGATGCTCCTCGCCGGACATCTTCTCAAGTCCATCCAGGGTCTTCCCTTCCAGGGGCTTGTTTCCATTTGTTGCCCTTTTAGCCTCGCTTTGGAGCAACCTGGGCTCTGGGTTGGCCAAGACTTGTGGGCTCGATGTAGTCAGCTGGAACAGTAGTCTTGGGATGCCCCTTGTTCTGCTGCCTGTACAACACAGTCCAGCTGGTCTTTGCGCCATTCTTCTTGGCCAGGAAAGAAGCCTCAGACTTGGCATTCAAGAAGTGGTGTTTTTTTCCCCCATTGGTCTTGACGTAAACAATGTCCAGGGTATATACGGTACCCGCTGAACTCGCAGTCATAGAGCCTCATGATGGCTAACAGAGTCTGACAGCAAGCCGGAAAGGAAGGGAAGACCCTGGTTGGAGGGTCCTGTCTTTTATCAAGTGAATTGGTTCCATGCAACCATAGAAACGTTTATTTTCCTTTTATATATTGTCATTTATCTTCTAATGGCTTCATGGCAAATTCAATGCAGTTGTGAATCATATGATTATTGTCTTGACAGAATAGACTTAACACTCACTGTAGTGCACTCTTGATCGTTGTTCTCTACTCTACTCTACTTGTGTGTGGAAGACGTTGACCTTATCCCTTTTGTCTTTAGGGTTGTTCTGTTTCTCCAATGTGAGTCTGAAAAGTGTTGAAAACTTGGGATTTTTTTAATTTAATTCAAGGCCTTTGTGACTTGACGGTTCCACCGGGCTGCTGCCCAGTCAGGTAACTTCCGCACAAGTTTCTGGTTTTCCACAGTCGTTCAATCTGTCAAGGCCCTCAACATGAGGCATAGCTTGTCAAGGCCCTCAACATGAGGCATAGCTTGTCAAGGCCCTCAACATGAGGCATAGCTTGTCAAGGCCCTCAACATGAGGCATAGCTTCTTGACATGTAATCAAGAAATCAGTGAAGTTTCTCGAACCTTCAGCATCGTTTGGTTGTATCCTTCCTTGGCCATTGTGCGAGCCGCTCTCTGAATGCTCTCTGTATGACGAATGGTTGACCATAACGTTTATTCAACTTATTCCATGCGTCCTTGTAAGCTTTATCATCGCTTCTAAAGAAAATGCCGTCTAGGGTCTTGCGAGCTGGACCACTGACATACCTTTTCAAATAATGCAACTTGGCAGCTGAAGAGATGGTTTCTGTCAATGAGTGATACAAATGAGGCCTTCCATTCAATAAAATGAATTGGGTCACCATTGAACACAGAAGGTTCAGGTATTGGGAGTCTGTTCAGTGCAATTCTGTCTTGAACGGCTTGGGCAAGGAAGGGTACACCAGTATTTGAGGGTGGAGAGGCTGACATGACACCAGTAGGCTGTTGAGTGGGAACACATCCATCAAAGCTGTGTTCAGACACAAGTCAGGTGTCAGACACAAGGCAAGTGTCTTGAATGCAGCCCAATAAGGGCATATGTCGACCCCGCCCGCTCAACACTGGACTTGTTGCTGGACCGTGTTGAAGACGAGGTTGAGCATAATGGGGGTCAAGTAGCTGATTAAGACATTGCTTTACATGTTGACTGTCAAAGTCTTCATCACTGCATGATATCCTTTCATCTATGATTTTCACGATGTCCTTTGTCGCTGCGTAACAGACATCAATCTGGCATCTTTGATGGAATGACGTGATCTCGTATTTCTAGGTAAATGCTTGTAACGTCATCCTTTGTCTTTGTGAGTGTATCGAAGTGCTAAAAGTTGTTTTTTAGGAATGTTTCTCTTTAGCTTCTTTCTTGTTTCGCAAAACTTGCACCTTCCATTGTTCATATAACCGAATAATACTTTTCTCCTTTTGCTGGGCTTCCTCTTTCATTCCGCTTGCATTTTGAGGAGAGCCAGTCTTCAGAAATGTTGTCGGTTCTTGCATTTTGAGGAGAGCCAGTCTTCAGAAATGTTGTCGGTGCTTGCATTTTGAGGAGAGCCAGTCTTCAGAAATGTTGTCGGTGCTTGCATTTTGAGGAGAGCCAGTCTTCAGAAATGTTGTCGGTGCTTGCATTTTGAGGAGAGCCAGTCTTCAGAAATGTTGTCGGTGCTTGCATTTTGAGGAGAGCCAGTCTTCAGAAATGTTGTCGGTGCTTGCATTTTGAGGAGAGCCAGTCTTCAGAAATGTTGTCGGTGCTTGCATTTTGAGGAGAGCCAGTCTTCAGAAATGTTGTCGGTGCTTGCATTTTGAGGAGAGCCAGTCTTCAGAAATGTTGTCGGTGCTTGCATTTTGAGGAGAGCCTGTCTTCAGAAATGTTGTCGGTGTTTGCATTTTGAGGAGAGCCAGTCTTCAGAAATGTTGTCGTGCTTGCATTTTGAGGAGAGCCAGTCTTCAGAAATGTTGTCGGTGCTTGCATTTTGAGGAGAGCCAGTCTTCAGAAATGTTGTCGGTGCTTGCATTTTGAGGAGAGCCAGTCTTCAGAAATGTTGTCGGTGCTTGCATTTTGAGGAGAGCCAGTCTTCAGAAATGTTGTCGGTGCTTTCATTTTGAGGAGAGCCAGTCTTCAGAAATGTTGTCGGTGCTTGCATTTTGAGGAGAGCCAGTCTTCAGAAATGTTGTCGGTGCTTGCATTTTGAGGAGAGCCAGTCTTCAGAAATGTTGTCGGTGCTTGCATTTTGAGGAGAGCCAGTCTTCAGAAATGTTGTCGGTGCTTTCATTTTGAGGAGAGCCAGTCTTCAGAAATGTTGTCGGTGCTTGCATTTTGAGGAGAGCCAGTCTTCAGAAATGTTGTTGGTGCTTGCATTTTGAGGAGAGCCAGTCTTCAGAAATGTTGTGGTCATCAGATGCTTGCTGTCATCAGACATGCAGGTCTTACTGTGGTTCTTGGATTAAAAATATTACAAAATAATCAGTTGAAGAGTCCATCCTTTTACAGCCAGGGTCACTTACAGTAAGAGCTTGTGCCCTCGGCCAGGTGCTTAAACAGGATAAAGGTTTGGTTATGAACCGTAAACACTGAAGTGTTCCCTTTGCAGTTCAGTTGTTTTCGTCTGTTACGCTTTTCTGTTCTTTGGTGCAATGTTGTGATAATGCTGGCTGTTGGCCCGAGGCTCCAGGGAGTAGACAGGTCCACAAGTACTTTTTAGGCTTTTTTTTACCTTGAAAGTGCAGTGCGAGTCAGCGACAAAGTACAAAAATAAATAATACTGGCCAAAACAACGTTCCAATAAAACAAAACAAACACTTGAAAAACTATACCATCAAGAGACAAGCAGGAACTGGTACAGGCTTTTCCCTGGCTGGCAGTTCTCCCCTGTTGTCTCTTACCTAGCCTCAAGTGAGACTGAACTGCCTCCACCTGCAGCAATCCTGCTCTTAAACAGGTGGGGCAAACCACTTACTTAATTAGAGGAATTAAGTAAGTGGTCATTAGTTAACTCGCCACATGGCTAACTAAGCATATGAGTAATTATTCCACATTACTATATACATTAAAGGAATACTAGATATACAAACACTCAACTATTTCACAGGTCCAATTCATTTAGAGAACCTAACCTAATAAAGACAGGAACAAACACCCCTCCTCCTCTACAGTAATTGGCACCCTCCAATCTAGAGAGGAGTGCCAGCACTGCAGAGGGGAGACAGGTGACAGACATACCAATGCAACTTCAGTAAATGCGGAAGTGCAATCGAGCGCTCAATGTTAAAGCCCAGCTGCACGGGGTTTCCTCGTCATGAATCCACGGGTCCGCCTGCAGTTCACGCTCCAACCACTAGGGCTGAGTGCTTCAACGCTGGAGAGCCTCACTGGGGGCTTGAATGTCGCGCCAAAAGGTACTTTGACTTCCTTCCGGTTTCTCACAGTTTCTCAGTTTCAAAATAAAGGCTATACCAAAACAGTGTAATAAAACAAACTCAAATACCATTATGTCAGGCAAAATACAATAAAGATGTAGGTTGAGGCATTGATAATAAAACATCATACACTGCGTGAAAAGAGGAGTTAACGGGCAATTATGGGCACTAGATTTGCCCGTAAACCTCAAGTTTAGCAGGCATATTCAGTAATGTACGATAATATACAGGTGTGATGGTACAATTCGGGAGTTTACCGGAATTTGTTGGAAAGTTTACCGGGAGTTTCCTGTAATATTCACATCCGTATTCCATGCTTTTTGCGCAGTGATATAACCACGGAAACAGTTTTTAGACCCCAAATAAAGAGAAAAGTATAAAAGCAGGCTAGAGTCCAGTGTAACTTTGAAAGTCCATATGTTTGGCTATTTTTGTGGGCAACAGCGGCGCCTTCTGGACAGGAGGTGCAACTATTTGGCCTTTCTTATGGAAAATAATGTCTTACTCAAAGTAGTGCTTAAAATGGTTAGCTACACCCTCCCGCCCACGCAGGGCCCCCCTGGTGTGTTTGGTCAGCCTATGGAGGAGGGGGGGGGGGGGTGTTACTGCACAGTGTCAGAGTACACTGGGTGAAAGTACAGTATCTGTGGAGCTTCAGCAGTCACAGGAGCAGACAGGTGGAGGATATATCTTCTTCAGGAGCAGGCAGGCAGGCAGGCAGACAGACAGACAGACAGACAGACAGACAGACAGACAGACAGACAGACAGACAGACAGACAGACAGACAGACAGACAGACAGACAGACAGACAGACAGCAGGATTGATGATGATGATGATGATGATGGCTCTGTGGATGAGTGTGTCCTCCCTGCTCCTCTCCTCTCTACCCATGGAGCTGCAAGGTGAGTAGATCCGATCCGGCCGGCTCCTCGAGTGATGACGCCATGTGTGACACATGGGCGACCTCACCATGATGACACCATTGGTGACACATGGGCGACCTCACCATGATGACACCATGGGTGACACATGGGCGACCTCACCATGATGACACCATGGGTGACACATGGGCGACCTCACCATGATGACACCATGGGTGACACATGGGCGACCTCACCATGATGACACATGGGCGACCTCACCATGATGACGCCATGGGTGACACATGGGCGACCTCACCATGATGACACCATGGGTGACACATGGGCGACCTCACCATGATGACCTTACCATGGGTGACACATGGGCGACCTCACCATGATGACGCCATGGGTGACACATGGGCGACCTCACCATGATGACACCATGGGTGACACATGGGCGACCTCACCATGATGACACCATGGGTGACACATGGGCGACCTCACCATGATGACACCATGGGTGACACATGGGCGACCTCACCATGATGACACCATGGGTGACACATGGGCGACCTCACCATGATGACACCATGGGTGACACATGGGCGACCTCACCATGATGACACCATGGGTGACACATGGGTGATCTCACCATGATGACATGTTGGCCGGCGGGTGGACTGACAGGCTCAATAGGACCGTTTAGACTGAGTCCTTTTTGTGTGTGCGCGCGTACCCCATAGCGAAAATTTGATTGGCTGAGCACCCCATATAGCGACGATTTGATTGGCTGAGCAATGTGCGTATTGAGGGGAGAAAAGTTTGAGGGCAGAAAAGTGAGGACGCCAATTGTGATTGGCCGGAATGTGATGATGTATGATGATAAAAGCGTCCCTCACTTCACACAGGTGTGATTGTTCCTGTGCCATATGCAGATTGGAATCCGATTTGCTTCATGAAGAATGAACAGAAAATAAAAATCACACCCGTGTGAAGTGAGGGGCAGTAACCAAAAGCTGGATGTAGGAGCAGGGCCAGCCCTCCCATCAGGCAGAACAGGCAGTTGCCTAGGGCAGGGGTTCTCAACCCGTGGGTCGCGACCCCTCGGGGGGTCGCCAAATTATTTTAGGGGGTCCCCAAATTATTTTCAAAAAAAAAAAAAAAAAAAAGGTAAATTTTATTTTCACGATTTTTCAAAAATAGCAGACCTACAAGCTCGTAGCGCGCCACTCGGTGGCGCGCTATGAGCTTGTAGATCTGCTATTTTTCAATAGCTAAATTATAGCAATGCTTAAAACACCAAAAGGGGTTCCCGCCCAAAATGGTTTAAGAGCCAAAAACGTTGAGAACCCCTGGGGTTCTCAACCTTTTTGGCCGGGGACCCCCGAAAATGCTTTGGCAACGTCTCGGGACCCCCGCCCCGCCCCCTCCCGACCCCCAATATAAATTGACTGCTACAATAACCTTAAACCATTTTGGGCGGGAACCCCTTTTGGTGTTTTAAGCATTGTTATAATTTAGCTATTTAAAAATAGCAGATCTACAAGCTCATAGCGCGCCACCGAGTGGCTTTTTTAAAAAACAATCTTTTTTTTTTTTTTTTTAAACAAAAACAAAACACAGTGCTTTAGAACACAAGGGGGCATCACGAAAAATCCTGCCTAGGTCTAGTGCCCCTCAAAAAAAAAAACTTGTGTGAAGTGAGGGGTGCCTGGTAATGTTTATTTAAAGTGCTCCAAACAAACATTTAAAAAGTCCTTAGACTTGTCTGCCATATGATGTAATATACAATTTTTGATCCTGCCTGACTGACTCAATTTAAAACCCTTCTCTTTGTGTTCAAACAAAGCTCTCAACGGTCTTTCCCCCTCATATATTTCCGACCTCATAACAGTACCCCCTGACACTATTGCACGTAGATCTTCCACTCTCAAACTCCTTGAAGTTCCCCCTTCAAACCTAAAAACCAAAGGTGATCTCTGTAGCTGCACCTACACACTATGGAATGATGTTCCATTCCACATCAAGGCACCCTTGAGATTTGTAAATCCAACTTGAAAACCCACTTTTCTAGTCTAGCTTTTAACACAGTTTGAGGTTATTGTATGTTGTTGTTTGTTTGTTTTTTGTTGTTATTTTGTTTTGCTTGGCTTGTTTTATTATTGTGTTATATCTTATATGCTTTTTAAATGTTTTTTTTGTGGCTTTCGCCTTTATTTTATATATTTTATTGAGGGACAGACAGTAGGCTGACAGGAAATGGGGAGAGAGATGGGGGGAAGACATGCAGTAAAGGCCGTCGGGATCGGGAGTCGAACCGGCGGCACACTGCCAGACTGGATTACCAGCCAAGGTGCCTGGACCATTGAGCCATGGCCCAGGCATCTTATATGCTTTTATTATTGCACTGAACAAATAGGTCTGGAAAGCACTTTAGGTCGACTGCTGTTGTTTTTAAATGGGCTATATAAATAAAATTGACGTGACTTGACTGACTGACAGACAGTTTCTGTGAACACATGTAGCTGTACTGTACTGTACTGTACTGTACTGTACTGTACTGTACTGTACTGTACTGTACTGTACTGTACTGTACTGTACTGTACTGTACTGTACTGTACAAGCCCTGTACTGTGTCCAGAGATGATCTGCACACAGCTTAGAGGAGAATGATGCGTGTTGTTGCTTCATATTTGTTTTTTTCCTCCTTTTTCTTTTTGCCGAGTCTATAGACACTGTAAACATTGTGACAGAAGCAGAGCAGTATTATCACCAGGGATGATGACATTTCATTGATCTTGTTCAGCTTCTCGACCGATCAAAGTCCGCACACAGGAACCTGAGGAGTTGACCGTCTGTCTGTCTGTCTGTCTGTCTGTCTGTCTGTCTGTCTGGACTGTTTCTCAGGACTGAGAAACGTGTCTATACGTGTGATCTAGACAGAGTGCTGTTCAGCAGAGACTAGGCATGCCACGGTATGAGATTTTACAGTACGGTACGGTGCCGGTATTGATAACCTATACCTCGGTATTCCACGGTATTTATATTTTTTTTAAAAAAGATTGCCCCCCCACATGTCTGGTGACTACCCCAACCTCCTTATAAGCCCTTCTGTGTTCCCCAACCTGTAGGCCTACATATCTTATTATTTTATTTTTACCTTTTATGATAATTTGAATTTTGTTATTTGTCATGTGACTTGTCATGATTATGAATTGATTACCCAGGACCGAATGGAAACAAGACTGCAAGGACTTTTTTCAGTGATCCCTTTGGACATGTGTTTGACTGTATTGTACCCTACACTGATTACATTTCTGCCAATAAAGTATTCAATCAATGAATCAATAGCTATTCCCCACTGTTTTTCACTGTACTATGGCTCCCCCTAATGGCCGTTTTGTACCCTGCACGCTGGAGCAGAGGTCCTGCACATGCTCACAACTTTGTGCCTCTCAGTGTTGACAGTTCACACTTTGTTTAGTACATGTGGAAATATGGAATATACAATTGGATCTGGGTGTCTTTCAGCAACACTAACTCAAAGGTAGAAAGCAACTTTTCAATCTACTGTAGCTGTGTGGTGAAAATAAATGTTTTGCCTTAGTCTGCGAGTGGAGTTGCACTGCATGCGCGCAGCATGCGCCGCCCACCGACGCTGTATTAAAATACCGTAAGCTCGGAAATCTCACGGTATCAACACCGTGGCTGTTCCTGTCGCGGTATTACCGAAATTCGGTAAACCGCGGCATGCCTAGCAGAGACACGGTTCAAATGTCTGAATCCACATATACATCTGTATGTTGGAACCATGTTAACAAATGAACTGCTCCTGACGGAATGTTCCGCCAGATAGAATCCAACCGGCAACTGCTTCTGGCGGAACGTTACGGCAGATAAGCTTTATTATTGATATTGTGGCGACTGATACACAACTCAGGAGCAGAGAGTCAGGTTTGCCCATTCACTAGGGCATTTATTGGATATAAATCGGGAATCAGAAATCAGAAATTAACTTGTCTCTTTTTCTTTGCAGGGGAATGCAGTCAAAGGTAAGTTTCAACACAGTTCATTTCCAGGTTAATAGGAGGATCTTCGTCGCTGGACTTCGTCACTGGACGTCACAGGTAGGTTTGGATTACTTTCCCCGGGGGCTCGGGTAAGTATTCCTGCAAGGGATTCCACAGGTGAGTATACGGGATTGACACAGAAAGTTTCAGGCCTATTGTAGCTCTTAATCTCAGTTCCTCTTCTCCCACAGGGGGGTATCAACAGGTCTAGCCAGACAGATGGATAACAGTCAATATGCGCCCTCAGAAGGGGGGTTTCAGAGGGATAAATATTTCTACTCAGCCTGTACTTGAGTAGATGTACTCCTTCCGTATACGCTGTGTACTGGGGTCGTATTTCTACTCCTTTTCCATACTCCTGTACTCTGGTTGCTGCCCTTCCATTTCCGTAGGCCGATAGTCACTTGGTTCTAGCCGGTTTCATGCACGCGCCTTTCGGCCACGGAGCGCGTGCCCGGTATATTGCCTGCGAGTGAGATACAGAGAATACACTCGTCAGTCTAGGGATTTCATCATATATCATAGAATGGTATTTGAAATAGTGGTGTCTTAGCTTACCGCCCAATGCTGTTGCCCTCAGCCTCGCCTCGTCTCTGGAGAGTGGATCTGTTAGAGAGACAGAGAGCTCGCCCCTTTATACTGCTGTGCTCAGGTGCGCTGATGAATGCAGGTGCTCCTAGTTGTCTGAGTTGATGATGAGGGATGTACCTGCTGTCAATCACCCGACCTAAAGGGCGGTGGCTTATTGGCGCTCTCTGTCTCCCTCTCTCTCCAGAGTGGCACTTGCATATTGGGCGATAACTAACCACTGAGACACCACAATATCAAACCGGATCGCTGATTTCTTAGTTTTTTTTCCTTTTTTCTTTAGTGATCCTAGACGGGTTTGCGCATCCGCACTGCCGTTCACCTCCCTTTATACAGGCTGACTAATACAATATAAAGCTGAATAACTCGAAATCTACGGGGAGGAATCATTTGATTAGACATAGCATTGGTTAGACATAAGGTTGGTGAGGGCTGCGTTAAGACGACCGGATTAAGGTTGTTGAGGGGTGCGTCAAGGGTTGGGAGAGGGTTAAGGTTAGGTTTAGGTTTAGGTGTGCTGTCCCTGTGGGAGGTTAGGGTTAGGGTGAGGGTTTGAGATAGGTTGTAGGACTAATGACTGGTCTAACCAATGACTAGTCTAATTGGATAAAACATGCAATGTTCGTAGATCTTTGCTGATTATCCGGTGATCCCGATTGGAACATTGGCGCTTTCTAGAGCAATTATGGCTTCATTTTAGCTCGCTAGCTCGCTATTGACGCTATAGCATCTAAGATGGCCACCCAAACAGGTTGTGAATCCAGCGTGTGTCACATTACAACCGGCTCGGCAGTCTGCGGTTGTCTCTGCGTCCAACAGTTGGCAGTAGATGGGTTAGGTTAAGTGCCGTAGCCGTAAAGACGAGCTTAACTTACCTTTGTCCGCGGTGCCATAGCCGTAAAGGCGAGTTTTGTTTAATCCACGTTAAACGGCGAATCAATAGCATCAAGTTACCATGTTTGTAGCATTTTTAGCTAGCTATAGGACCACACGTAAAAACGGCCAAAATTCCCGCATGCACACCTGTGCACGCACGCAAGCCGTCTTTATATGAATTATGGCTCATAATCTGCTCAAAATGCGATATTCGGCGCTTGACTAGAGCTTAATTTGACATAGTTATGACAAAAAATGTGTTTGCGCGACTAGACTGATCCCAGATCAGTGTTGTGAGATGGTCGACTTTCAGTTCCGGTTCAAACTGGTGTAAATATCCGCTAGCTTTTCGGACAGGTTATCAAAAACGTCTCGCACCCAGCACCAACCCCCTCTAGAGGCACCTGGTAGAACGACACTTTTAACAACAGATCTGCTCAGACACATATGACGTAAATTCTCCATTCATTGTCAATAGGAATTTAATGTTTGTGTAGGACGAAAATAGCCGATATGCTCGTCTACATATGACGTAAATTCTCCATTCATTGTCAAGTCAATGGCATTTAATGTTTGTGTTTGTACAAAAATCTACACTATGGCTAGTGTAGGTATAGGAGGGGCTCAAAAAACGTCTCCTGTAAAGAGAGAAACCAACCTGTTCTGCAGCTAGATGTACTGTTACACTGAAACTAATTGGTTTGATACTTTCTGTTCAGGTCTCCAGGTTCAACCAACACACCAAACATCAGGTAAACGAAGATGAACAAACTAAACTTAAAGGGATAGTTCCGATTTTTTGAACTTAAGTTGTATGAAATACTTGCCATTAATATAGTGGTTGCAACTGTATTAATTGATTGCCCGAGTCCCATGGTGGGAGTTCTGCTCTGGTTTTGGTCAATATTAAGTAGTTCCGGTCATTTTGTGGGGGGCACTGGGGCCACGCAGTAAAAGTAAATTAATCCACAAAACGAACGTAATTTGTATTGTTGACCTATTTCTAAAATATTAGCGCGACTTTCGTTCAACTTTGACCCCTCTATCACATGGAACTATTTTTTGGGCGTAGTGATATGGACACAAAAAACATAGTTCTGTGTGATAGAGGGGTAAAAAAAGAACGGAAGTTGCACTAATATTTTAGAAATAGGTCAACAATACAAATTACGTTAGTTTTGTGGATTCATTTACTTTTACTGCGTGGCCCCCAGTGCCCCCCACAAAATGACCGGAACTACTTGATATTTCACCAAAACCAGAGCAACACTCCCACCACAGGACTCGGGCAATCAATTAATACAGTTGCAACCACTATATTAATGGCAAGTATTTCATACAACTTAAGTTCAAAAAATCTGAACTAACCCTTTAACATTATTGTAGCCTAGTAAAAAGATTTGTTTTCTAATCAAAGGACATTGCTCTAGTCTATTCTACTGTGTCTGTACAGAGCCTAACGATGTCAGGTTGGTGGGAGGAATCAGCAACTGTAATGGAATACTGGAGCTGAGACACCAGGGCAAGTGGAGAGCTGTGTATGCTGGTTCTGAGTCATGGAACCTGAAGACGGCATCTGTGGCGTGTCGACAGCTGGACTGTGGCTCTGCCGTTCACACTGCTGAGGGTGGTTCAGAATGGAGTTATGCTAATAATAGAAGTCGTTTATGGGTGATTGCAGCTTCCTGTGTTGGATCCGAATCTTCACTGGGGGAGTGTGTAAAAATGAACGATGGCTATGCAGATTACTCCGACAACAAACTGAAAGTGATTTGTTCGGGTAACAAACAATCACTTCAATAATGACAGTAATCTGTAGTGTAAAGTCTGCTATTTCATTTTATTACACACACAAACACACACACACACACACACACACACACACACACGCGTGCACACTTACAGGTGCCTCACAGAGTGGAAACACTAATCAAATTGAGTAGTACCATCTGAATACCAGCGTCCAGCCACACACACACACACACACACACACACACACACACACACACACACACACACACACACACACACACACACACACACACACACACATCTTTTAACAGTGCTAGTATACGAATATAGCTTTTTTATTGAAATGTTTGGAAAATTCCCTCTATGGTTTATGACCTCTCTCTCTCTCTCTCTCTCTCTTTCAGAGTCTGTGAGGTTGGTGAATGGGCCTAGTTTGTGTTCAGGCAGAGTGGAGGTGAAGTCTGACCAGTCGTGGGTCTCAGTGTGTGAAGGTGACTTTGACCAGCAGGATGCAGAGGTGGTCTGTAGGGAGCTTAGCTGTGGCGCTCCGTCACTCCTCCAGGGGGTGCTCTATGGAGAAGGGAACGCTCCAATGTGGACCAAAAAGTTCCAGTGTGAAGGCAGTGAGTCTAATCTCCTGGACTGTAGAACCTCAAACCTCAGACTCACCCGCTCACCTGTCAAGACTGTTGGACTCACCTGCTCAGGTAAAAGCAACTCGACTGTATACCCAAGGGCTCTATACTGGGCCCAATACCGTTTTCGCTCCACCGTAAATCTTCGCTGAAAATAGCAGATCTACAAGCATACTACTTGCATATGTTTTGCCGTAGAATAGTGTATATGGTTGTTAAAGTAAAACTTTCCCATTCTTTTTTTTCTTTGAAGCTTTGTCATTTGTTGATTTGCCTGTCTACTTCCTGATTGGTTAGTCATTTCTGCATTATTTTCCCGACCAATGATGCTTCTAGGACATTTGTATAATGCAGTTGTGCCCCCTAGATGTGTTACAGAGTTACATTTACATTACGGTTACATTTTTTGTGAGGAATTAATGTTTGTTCTCTTGTCTGTACAGTGTCTGATGATGTCAGGTTGGTGGGAGGATCCAGTAGGTGTGCTGGTATCTTAGAGGTTAAACACCAGGGAGAGTGGAGACCGTTGGATCAGAGGGAGGAATGGAACCGGACGTCATCGTCCGTAGTGTGTCGACAGCTGGACTGTGGCTCTGCTGTTCGAACAGAAAGGATCGATGGCTATTCTTCATATCAACCTGCATTATTGAAGCTTACATCTTCCTGTGTTGGATTTGAATCTTCACTGAGGGAGTGTGTATTGATGCGGCAGTCTAATTATTATTCCTCCAAAAGACTGAATGTGATCTGTTCAGGTAAGAAAATAATTATTTCAGACACTGTCAGTATTCTGTCAGTCTCTTAGTGTGCGTGCGTGCGTGTGTGCGTGCGTGTGTGCGTGCGTGCGCATGTCCGTGCGTGCGTCCGTCCATCCGTCCGTATGTTATTAACACGTTGAATGCCTTGGACGTCCGCAGACATCTTATCATCTTAATAAAACCCCTGCGGTGCCTATAGGACATCCAGGGACGTCTTAAGGACTTTTTTATCGATATATATATATATATATATATATATATATATATAACGGTCTCGCTAAAAAAATACTTTTAGCCCTGGCCTGGTTGCTAGGCCACGCCTTGCTAAGCCCCTCCCGGCATGTTGCATGCATGCGCAACATCAATTTTACTTCTATTTTAACCATAGACTAATATAAGGATAGAGACCGAACCGGAGTGCTAGCCCCGCCCCCCGCTATTCATTTCGATGGAAGTTGCTCAGTGGCGTTTTGAAGCACCCAGAAGACTGCCAGAAGTACAATTATAACTCAATGGCTCGAGTGAGCGGAAGTTAAGCCCGGACCTCAAATTTGAGGTCCTGGCATGACGCACGTTACGCACATGGCGTCATGAACGTCCGTCCACCTCCATGAACGTGCTGCAGTTCCACTTTTCGCCAGTAGGTAGTGGCAGCTTCAACGTTGGATAGCCTTACTGGGGGCTTGATTTTAACGGTCGTCTTTAAACGCTTTTTTTTCTCTGAAACTAGGGCATTGTCTGTGGTGATCAGATCTGCGAGGTTCAGGGCTCATTTCAGATTTTACACTGCATCGCGACTACAATACTGTATTAACGTTTCTGGAGAAAGATAGCTATCGTGAGCTAATGTTAGCGGTAGAGATTTTTCTGCAGTGTTTCAGAGTAAAAGCTCCCTCATCTCTCTCTCTCTCTCTCTCTCTCCAGAGGCTGTGAGGCTGGTAAATGGGCCTAGTTCATGTTCAGGCAGAGTGGAGGTGAAGTCTAATCAGTGGTGGGTCTCAGTGTGTGAAGGTGACTTTGACCAGCAGGAGGCAGAGGTGGTCTGTAGGGAGCTTGACTGTGGGCCTCCGTCAGTCTTCCAGGGGGCGCTCTATGGAGAAGTGAACGCTGCAATGTGGACCAAAGAGTTCCAGTGTGAAGGCAGTGAGTCTAAACTCCTGGACTGTAGAACCTCAGACTCGCATAGAAACACCTGCTCGCCTGACAAGACTGTTGGACTCACCTGCTCAGGTAAAAGACAAACTACACTTAAGGTTTGGTTATTATTTTATAATCAAAGTATTATTACTTTTTTAACCACATGTTGTAAACCCTATACTTGACTTAGTTGAATCCCACGGGCTCTATACTACTACCTCATTTTTTATCTACAGTAATAATTAGATCTGACAGTACAAGCTGGTGTTGTGAGCTTACAGATAAGATAAGCAATTATTTTGTTGAATGTCATAGAGTATGGATGCTAGGGTTCTTAATGTTGTATTAAATTGTCTCTGTACAGAGTACGATGACGTCAGGTTGGTGGGAGGAACCAGAACCAGTAAATGTACTGGTATACTGGAGTTGCTACACCAAGGAGAGTGGAGACCGGTGGCCAGTGATGACTGGAACCTAATGTCAGCATCTATAGTGTGTAAACAGCTGGACTGTGGTTCCGCTGTTCACACAGAAATGCGTTCTGATTCTCAATATATACCTGTGCTGGATCTGAATCTTCACTGAGGGAGTGTGGAAGAGTGGAGTCTTTCGCAGGCAGACAGGACAGACTGGAGGTGAACTGTTCAGGTAACAAACTGTGACGTCGACAATGACAGTGATCTATACAATTTACAATTGCCAGAGCAATTTAGTAAGCAGGAACAAAATACATGGAAATACATATACATAAAATAGTCATCATGAATCATACGTATGCTAAGAAACTAACAGTGGAATATCTATATAATGAACTATGCATATATACTATAGAGTGCTATGTCTTCATAAAATGCTATCTAAGTTACATAAGTTGAGCCTCTGCGTACGCCTGTAAGGTCGTCGGGGCAATGGCAAGTACTATGGCAAGTGCTACGGGCTAAGATGAAGTCTGATGTGGTGGGTTTTCAGACTACGGCGGAAGATTGGGAGTGAGGCTGCAGTTCTGAGTGCATTCCATAGTTTTGGAGCAAGAAGGGAGAAGAGTTTTTGACGTGTGGCGCGCTGTCCTGGTGTTTTTAGTGAAGGTACTTCCAGCTTCCCTGCGTTGGCTGATCTGATCGCATGTAGGCTTGTAGGGTTCGATCAGACTAGCAAGATATGGGGGAGCCATACCTTTGGTTGTTTTGAATGCCAGCATCAGAGTTTTGTACTCTAGTGAGATATGAGAGATGGAGAGAAAGCTGGTTAGAGTCAACACTGTTGACAACACCTGCTGTGTTGATACTGGAGGTGATGAAGAGAAGCAGATCTGGTCGGATGGTCTGGAAGATTGGAGACGGGATGGGGTCGAGAGGGCAGGTGGTAGGTCTAGTGGATATCATCTGATATCATCAACCTTCTTCTCAAAGTAGGTGACAAAAGCATCAGCAGTGAGGGATGAAGGTTGAGTGGGGGGAGAGGGTTTAAGGAGGGAGGAGAAAGTGGAGAAGAGCTTCCTTGGGTTAGAAGTACAGGATTGGATTTTGGTGTGGTAGAAGGTTTTAGCAGTGGTTAGTGAGAGGGAGAAGGCAGAGAGGAGTGAGTGAAAGTGGGAGAGGTCATCTGGTAGCTTTGTCTTTCGCCACTTCTTTCCGGCTGCCCTTAGAAGTGTTTGTTCAGATCTGAGGGTTTCAGACAACCAGGGAGCCGGTCATTTTAAAATGAATACATTGAAATATCCCTCTGACCCATGACCCCCCCCCCCCCCCCCCCCCCCCCCCCGCGCTCTCTCTCTCTCTCTCTCTCTCTCTCTCTCTCTCTCTCTCTCTCTCTCCAGAGTCTGTGAGGTTGGTAAATGGGCCTAGTTTGTGTTCAGGCAGAGTGGAGGTGAAGTCTAATCAGTCGTGGGTCTCAGTGTGTGAAGGTGACTTTGACCAGCAGGATGCAGAGGTGGTCTGTAGGCAGCTTGGCTGTGGGGCTCCTTCAGTCCTCCAGGGGGCGCTCTATGGAGAAGTGAACGCTCCAATGTTTACCAAAGAGTTCCAGTGTGAAGGCAGCGAGTCTAATCTCCTGGACTGTAGAACCTCAGACTCACCTAGGAACACCTGCTCGCCTGACAAGACTGTTGGACTCACCTGCTCAGGTAAAAGCAACTCGACTATATACCCATAATAGGGTATACAGAGTCAGACATACTAGGGCAGATCTACAAAGCTTGCAGATTTCTTTGCCCTAGAATAGTGATGGGATGGTTCTTAACTCATAACCCGCCACTAAAACTCCCGGGCGCTGTCAGCTACTGGCACCATAGACGCTTGTTCTATTTCGCTTGGAGAACACCTGCTCACCTGATAAGACAGTTTCCAGCCCCCAAAAAATTGTTAGCCAAAATCCGACATTTCGAGCCAAGCGACCGGGAGCCCTGCTTTATGGTAAATATGAGCCAGACGATTATGTTATTAATACAAAGCTCAAAAACACGTTAATTCATGAAGTCATGTTTAATTTCTTGTCTCTGTACACAGTGTCGGGTGATTTCAGGTTGGTGGGAGGAGCCAGTAGGTGTGGTGGTAAACTAGAGGTTAAACACCAGGGAGAGTGGAGACCGTTGGTTCTCAGGAGTCAGAGGAGAGAATGGGACCAGAAGTCATCGTCCGTAGTGTGTAGACAGCTGGACTGTGGCTCCGCTGTTCGAACACAAAGGATCGGCCCTACAGATCAACCTGTGTGGATGATCACATCTTCCTGTGCTGGATTTGAATCTTCACTGAGGGAGTGCATGTTAATGTGGTCTAAATCCTATACCTCCAAAAGCCCTGAGGTGATCTGTTCAGGTAACGAGCGATTATTTCAGACAATTCTCTCTAGCGTGTGCGACTGTGCGTGTGCGCGCGCATGCGTGTGTGTGTGCGTGTGTGTGTGTTTGTCCTGTATGTTATTAAAGGGATAGTTCACTCCAAAAACAACTATTTTTCTATCGATTACTCACCTCATGGAGAATTGAAATCATAAGCCAATAATTTGATGACCAGCAGTCGTTCCCTATGAAGACACAAATTAGACTCTTTGAGCCCCATTATGAACGTCATATGGTATGACATATAATATGACAGATTTTAAGAGATGGCCAATGTCATTTTGCAATTATGAGCATGGTAAGATGCGCTCTCCGACACCCGTGGCGTGTGCAAAACGGCCTTGAATTAGTCATGGGTGTGTTTAGGGCGTTTCCTCCTTTCAGCCATTCAGCATGGCGATTGCCATTCCCTTTAACAGTCAGCTGATCCCACATACGATATGCGCAAATTCGGCTTTGCTATAATAGCGTGCGAGTGGTATTACATTTCTGCCGGCAGGCACCATAGACATGACATGACTTTGTCACATTTGGGTTAATTATTCCTATTGCACTGCATGCTGTCTCCTTTGTGCCTCAAAAGAACAGATCCACAAGCTGTCACAGCCATGATGCGCATATATATTTTGTTAAGTAACTTGCAGTGTTAATTGGAAAGTCATGGCAGCGGCAGCTGTAGGCTATACAAGGGAGGGAAATATTACGCACATCACTTCATTTGTGTCTGTTCTAAGCATTGGAAGTTGAGCTTATAGGACTAGATATTACAATCCCTTAGATAATCAGAACTTGGCATCGAGTGGGGTGTGGAGGGGTAAAAGCTTCACTGAGGTCATCAGGTGGGCACCCTCCTTCATAGGTGTTTCGTTGATAGGCCCACGACACCTCCAAAGGGCTCAACGGCGACACCTGGCGTCCCAGGTGTGCCCCCCTCAGCTTTTACCCCTCCATAAAACAGCTGTAAAAATCTTTATTCTAGTTAATTTGATTCATAAATGAATAACTAAGCCTTTGAAATGGCACCTATACCTTTCAGATCGGAATGGAACTGCGAGTAGCCTACGTATATACGCAGCATAGGCTGTCAATCCGCATGTGTAATGTTCCCAGAATCGTCTAACCCGAACATAACATTTCGCGTGAAATATTATTTAACTGGAACAACAGCATGATGTATCATACAGCGAATGAAAGCCAACTTTTCACGGATTATGGAGCATTTTATATTTCAAAAAAGCGGTTGAGAAATCACTGAATCATGGGCGTTTCAAATCTCAACATTTTTATGTGAGACCATACCGCTACATCCCGACACTAAGCACAGATATTGCTGCACGCATGCATGCACTATTGCACACACCCTCTTTATTTGTTTCTATTGAAAAACACCAGTAAAATTACATTTTATTTCATTCATTCATGAAGGAATACATTGAAATGCCACCTGCATGCTTCCCTGTGCGTCATGGCCGATGTTATGGTCTTCGCTTGCTATGTTTGACTTGATGAGAATGGCATAATGTATCATACAGAGAATGAAAGCAAACTCCCAAGGATTATGGAGATGTTTACATTTTTTTAAAAGGTCGAGAAATTAAAGAATTATGGCGGTTTCTAATCTCAATTTTTTACCACAGAATGCCTTTGCTGGCAGCAGGCGCATGCGAGGCTGTTGCCATGTCTCATAGAAACAAGTAAATAGGTCTATAAAAATAATCCCAAAAGAAGCGCCTATATAACAGCGGTCTGCAAGCTATTTTAAATGAAATGCCATGTTTTTTATTTTCTAGATAGTGAGTCTGCCATATCAAGATTAATTAACATATGGACACTCCCCCAATGCTAAAATATGCAGGAACGTGGTATGCCATATGTGTGTGCGTTCAGCACTGCTTCCATAATAGGAAAGGGCGCAGAGCGAGGCCATGGTTTGAGCAAATGATGTAATACCACATGGGTTTTGCACCTTCTTAACCCATTTAGCGCTATCATTTATTGAAAAATTAGGACCTAATTCACGCCAGCATTTTTTCCAAGTGGATTATCCCAGCAAGCTCGACGGAGCCGAGACAGCCTTTGTTTACATGATCGATATTTGCCGGTGCACTGGAGAGCTCCACATCGCCGGCTCTGTGCCGTCAAAGAAACGCTGTTTTGACCAAAATGCCATCTGGGACAAGGAATAGGAGATACAGGCGATTGAAAGAAACGGATAGAATGGATTATTATGGCGACGGCGATCTAAGATGAACGATCCAGTGCTGTGCTAACAACAGTGCTAGCTAAAGTGTTAATGGGACTGATTGTGTCTCCATAGGGAACCACTGCTGGGTCATTCCAAATACAAATATAATAATATTCCAAATACATATATAATATATTTTTGAGGGCTACGTATGTCCTGCTTTTGGTGTGTGTAACCCAAATGTTGTCCTAACAAACATTAAATGCCATTGACAATGAATGGACAATTTTGAGTTTTTGTGTAAACACAAACATTGTTTCATTATTTTTTTTGTCAATGTTTTTTGATGATTTTATAATAAAGCATAACAAATACACATGACTTACACAAAAGAAAAAGACAAGAAAAAACAAACAAAACACAACTTGTAAACACAAACATTGATGACGAAGGTGAGGACGCAAATTGTGATTGGCCGGAATGAGATGATGTATGATGATGTACGATGATAAGAGTGCCCCTCACTTCACACGGGTGTGATTTATTTTACTGCTCTCTCTCTCTCTCTCCAGAGGCTGTGAGGTTGGTGAATGGGCCTAGTTGGTGTTCAGGCAGAGTGGAGGTGAAGTCTAATCAGTCGTGGTTCTCAGTGTGTGAAGGTGACTTTGACCAGCAGGATGCAGAGGTGGTCTGTAGGGAGCTTGACTGTGGGCCTCCATCAGTCCTCCAGGGGGCGCTCTATGGAGAAGCGACAGCTCCAATGTGGACCAAAGAGTTCCAGTGTGAAGGCAGTGAGTCTAATCTCCTGGACTGTAGAACCTCAGACTCACATAGAAACACCTGCTCACCTGACAAGACTGTTGGACTCACCTGCTCAGGTAAAGGACAAACTACACTTTAGGTTTGGTTATTATTTTACAATTAAAGTATTATTACTTTTTTTAACCACATGCTGTAAACTGATGTTGAATGTATTCGCAAGGGCTCTATAGAGTCGCTACTTCTTCGCCTGGGAAGGAGCCAGCTTAGGTGGTCCGGGCATCTGTTTAGGATGCCTCTCGGGCATCTCCCTAGGGAGGTCCTCGAGGCACGTCCCACTGGGAGGAGACCCCGGGGCAGACCAAGGCGCAGTTGGAGGAAACACATCGACTCACTGGCCTTGGAACGTCTCGGGATCCCCCAGGAGGAAGTCACTAATGTTGCTCTGTAGAGGGACGTCTGGAACACTCTGGTGGAGCCGTAGCCCCCGACTACGGATAAGCGGTTGAAGATGGATGGATGGATGGATCTATACTGAGAAACTCACAGAACGCCTTCCGCCCGGAATGAACTATACAGTCGGGCCTTTACTGGCACTGAGGAGGAGGATATTGGATTGAGGAGTAAGGGAGCGCAACCTGTCAGCGGTGATCACCTTCATTGACTTCCAAAAGGCTTTCACCACCCTCCACTGGGGGAACTACGGAGTTCCTGAAAAGATGGTCCAGACGATAGAGGCAAGCTACAGCCACAAGCTACAGCTACAGACTTGAGCCAAGGTCCAAAGCCATGGTCCTAGCGGGCGTCCTACAGGGTGACACTCTGTCCCGCTTTCCTTTTATTTTGGATGGACCATGCACTGAGACTCGCAATCAATGGCAGAGAGGAGGTACTGCATGGGGTTCACTCTGGTCCCGAGGAAGTCAAGGCGAGTACACCACATCATGGCTACGCACATTGCCCTAATCTCGGATACAGTTGAGAAAGGAAGGGAAATACTAGAGGGAGTAGAAATGGAGTGCAGGAAGGTCGACCGCCAAGCTCAATGCCAAGAAATCACAGGTAATGACAGTCAACACAGAGGACAAAACCATTGCCACTGCAGACCACATTAAGGACTTCTAATACCTCTAATACCTCAGGACCTGAAGGTCCGGAGAGCATTTGCCTGGAATGCCTTGCATGGTATGAGGAGGAGAGTGTATAAATCAGACATGGGAGAAGACCTTAAGAGTTCAGAGCTAGTGTGGAGTCAGTACTGCTGTATGGGGCCGAGACATGGACCCTCACAGTGGAGTCAGTACTGCTGTATGGGGCAGAGACATGGACCATCACAGTGGAGTCAGTACTGCTGTATGGGGCCGAGACATGGACCCTCACAGTGGAGTCAGTGCTGCTGTATGGGGCCGAGACATGGACCCTCACAGTGGAGTCAGTGCTGCTGTATGGGGCCGAGACATGGACCCTCACAGTGGAGTCAGTGCTGCTGTATGGGGCCGAGACATGGACCCTCACAGTGGAGTCAGTGCTGCTGTATGGGGCCGAGACATGGACCCTCACAGTGGAGTCAGTACTGCTGTATGGGGCCGAGACATGGACCCTCACAGTGGAGTCAGTACTGCTGTATGGGGCCGAGACATGGACCCTCACAGTGGAGTCAGTACTGCTGTATGGGGCCGAGACATGGACCCTCACAGTGGAGTCAGTACTGCTGTATGGGGCCGAGACATGGACCCTCACAGTGGAGTCAGTACTGCTGTATGGGGCCGAGACATGGACCCTCACAGTGGAGTCAGTACTGCTGTATGGGGCCGAGACATGGACCCTCACAGTGGAGTCAGTACTGCTGTATGGGGCCGAGACATGGACCCTCACAGTGGAGTCAGTACTGCTGTATGGGGCCGAGACATGGACCCTCACAGTGGAGTCAGTACTGCTGTATGGGGCCGAGACATGGACCCTCACAGTGGAGTCAGTACTGCTGTATGGGGCCGAGACATGGACCCTCACAGTGGAGTCAGTACTGCTGTATGGGGCCGAGACATGGACCCTCACAGTGGAGTCAGTGCTGCTGTATGGGGCCGAGACATGGACCCTCACAGTGGAGTCAGTGCTGCTGTATGGGGCCGAGACATGGACCCTCACAGTGGAGTCAGTGCTGCTGTATGGGGCCGAGACATGGACCCTCACAGTGGAGTCAGTACTGCTGTATGGGGCCGAGACATGGACCCTCACAGTGGAGTCAGTACTGCTGTATGGGGCCGAGACATGGACCCCCACAGTGGAGTCAGTACTGCTGTATGGGGCCGAGACATGGACCCTCACAGTGGAGTCAGTACTGCTGTATGGGGCCGAGACATGGACCCTCACAGTGGAGTCAGTACTGCTGTATGGGGCCGAGACATGGACCCTCACAGTGGAGTCAGTACTGCTGTATGGGGCCGAGACATGGACCCTCACAGTGGAGTCAGTACTGCTGTATGGGGCCGAGACATGGACCCTCACAGTGGAGTCAGTACTGCTGTATGGGGCCGAGACATGGACCCTCACAGTGGAGTCAATACTGCTGTATGGGGCCGAGACATGGACCCTCACAGTGGAGTCAGTACTGCTGTATGGGGCCGAGACATGGACCCTCACAGTGGAGTCAGTACTGCTGTATGGGGCCGAGACATGGACCCTCAGAGTGGAGTCAGTACTGCTGTATGGGGCCGAGACATGGACCCTCACAGTGGAGTCAGTACTGCTGTATGGGGCCGAGACATGGACCCTCACAGTGGAGTCAGTACTGCTGTATGGGGCCGAGACATGGACCCTCACAGTGGAGTCAGTACTGCTGTATAGGGCCGAGACATGGACCCTCAAAGTGGAGTCAGTACTGCTGTATGGGGCCGAGACATGGACCCTCACAGTGGAGTCAGTACTGCTGTATGGGGCCGAGACATGGACCCTCACAGTGGAGTCAGTACTGCTGTATGGGGCCGAGACATGGACCCTCACAGTGGAGTCAGTACTGCTGTATGGGGCCGAGACATGGACCCTCACAGTGGAGTCAGTACTGCTGTATGGGGCTGAGACATGGACCCTCACAGCACAACAGGAAATATCCCTGGATGGAGTCTACACAAGAATGCTACGAATGGCACAATGTCACATGGGCGGGCCCGCATGTGACAGTATAAAATGCACCTTTTGGCCAGAAAATTTGTTTTTTTTTCACGGAAGAAAAAAGTCTTGTCTATGGGATTTTCTCTTGGCAATATCGGGTAGCTATTTTTTGTTGAATGTCACAGAATATGGATGCTAGCATTCTTAATGTTGTATTCAATTGTCTCTGTACAGAGTATGATGAAGTCAGGTTGGTGGGAGGAACCAGAACCAGTAAATGTACTGGTATACTGGAGTTGCTACACCAAGGAGAGTGGAGACCGGTGGCCAGTGATGACTGGAACCTAATGTCAGCATCTATAGTGTGTAAACAGCTGGAGTGTGGTTCTGCTGTTCACACAGAAATGACTTCTGGTTCTCAATATCAACCTGTTTGGGTTACATCTCTCTGTGCTGGATCTGAATCTTCACTGAGGGAGTGTGGAAGAGTGGAGTCTTTGACAGGCTCGTACAGACTGGAGGTGAACTGTTCAGGTAACAATGACAGTGATCTGTGCGTGCGTGCGTGCGTGCGTGCGTGCGTGCGTGCGTGCGTGCGTGCGTGCGTGCATATTTCTGTAGGGTTTAAGGCCCTTATTTAACAACGCGGTGACACCGCGTTGATAAATAAGGGCCTAAGTATTCTAGTTACTCTATCTTTTAAATAGTGTGTGAAGGTAATTTTAAAATACAAAATTCCCTCTGACTCATGACTCTCTCTCTCTCTCTCTCTCTCCAGAGTCTGTGAGGTTGGTGAATGGGTCTAGTTCATGTTCAGGCAGAGTGGAGGTGAAGTCTAATCAGTCGTGGGTCTCAGTGTGTGAAGGTGACTTTGACCGGAAGAATGCAGAGGTGGTCTGTAGGCAGCTTGGCTGTGGGGCTCCTTCAGTCCTCCAGGGGGTGCTCTATGGGGAAGCGAAAGCTCCAATGTGGACCAAAGAGTTCCAGTGTGAAGGAGATGAATCTAATCTCCTGGACTGTAGAACCTCAGACTCATCTAGAAACACCTGCTCACCTGACAAAACTGTTGGACTCACCTGCTCAGGTAAAAGACAAACTTTAGGTTCAGTTATTGAGGGGCGCTGTAGAGCGTTGCAGCCCCGCCCTCTTTCATGATGACGAGAGACCCGGAAAAGAATTCCCCGTTAATTTTCCTCATAGACTTTTCAAAAAGTATTTATTTAAAGACGTTTACGCCGCGGACAAAGCCAACTCGAGTTGTGACAAATCATGACAATAAACACAATGTTTTGGGCCGACCAAATAATTATTAAGAAGAAAAACAAAACAAAAAGTGTTGTATCCTGCCTTTTTTTTCTTCACCGACAGGGAGTTTAACCACCGAGACCAAATCGAGGTGGTTAAACTCCCTGAAGGTGAATTATATCCCGACAATGACCACCTAGCCAGATATTATCCCGCTTATTACATGGCTACTTAATATAAATGAATACATTGACCCAAAACACAACAAAAAAAGTATTCCATAAGTTCGCGCTGGCTGCGTCTGGCCAGCTGCAGGGCTGCAGCACTGTCGCAAAACAAGGAAGTGAGTTGATCAAATAGAATCAATTTTCGGGTCCTGCTTCGTCTATTTCTCGCTGTGTTTACATGGCTGTCATGTTGGAAACAGCAGTAAATCAAGCGGGCGCAGCCGCGCAGCTGGTGCTCAGAGGGCTTGATTAGGCAGAGGTCTGTTATACAGCGGAGCGGTCATTATCAACACATAACTCACCGCTGAATTCAGCGATTGACCAATCAGAATCAAGCATTCAACCAAGCCATGTAATAAACGTCTTTAAATACATACTTTTTGAAAAGTCTATTAGGAAAATGAACGGGGAATTATTTTCCGGGTCTCTCTCGGCGAGACTGCGACGCTCTATTCCCTCCTAACACAAACATTGCGTTACACAAACATTGATGATGAAGGAGGGCGCAAATTCTGATTGGCCCGGAATGAGATGATGATGATAATATACGATAAGATGATAAGAGTGCGCCTCACTGCACACTTAATCAAACCTTTTAATGCTTTTATTCTATTCACTCTGTGCAGAGTTTGAGGATGTCAGGTTGGTGGGACGACGCGGCCACTGCACCGGGACACTGGAGATGAAACACAAGGGGGAGTGGAGAGCGGTGTACGTCGACGACTATGAGCACGACTATCCGCAAAACTGGAGCCCGAGGTCGTCCGTAGTGTGTAGACAGCTGGACTGTGGCTCTGCTGTTTCGACGACATGGAGCTACAGAGAGTTCACGACGCCATCCGGGGTTGCTATGAATCCATATGTATGGAGGATTACGTCGTCCTGTGTTGGATCTGAATCTTCACTGAGGGAGTGTAGAGGAACTCCCTGGTCCGATAATTACGGCATCATACTGGAGGTGACCTGTTCAGGTAAACAGTACTCTAATCCAGGGGTTCTCAACGCTCTTGGCCGGGGACCCCCAGGAAATGCTTTGGCAATGTCTCGGGACCCCCGCCCCGCCCCCTCCCGACCCCCCAATATAAATTGACTGCTACAATAACCTTAATAATAGAGACAATACACAATAAATAAATACTGAAACCAGATATACATTAGGGAAGGTGTATGCATGTACTATGTGTACTATGTAAACTCTTCATTTCCACTTTCCAGCCATTCAGTTGCAAAAAAAGGAAAATAATTTGGGGACCTCCCCAAAATAATTTGGCGACCCCCCGAGGGGTCGCGACCCACGGGTTGAGAACCCCTGCTCTAATCTACTGTACCTACTAGTTAATAGAGACGCTGTTAATGTGGCAAAAAACGAAAACCAAAAAAAAAAAAAAAAAAGCTATTTTGGTCTATTGTGGAGTTTCATTAGAGCCGACTTGTGGTTGAAAATACTGTGAGGGGTCACATATGTTCAATACCAAACCTAAATAGTTGTTTTTTGGTTGATTTGTTGACATTCATATGTGGACCTAGAACGATTTAGCTTGGATGCCCCAACGGCATCTTTTGGGCAACTCTTCTGAGGGTCCTGTTTTGCATAAAATGCCCCAAACCATGAACGGATCATCCAATTGGCAGGAAACGTTCCACCCACACTCCCAGTAGGCTACGGAAGAAACGCCAGTACGCCACTGCACTTATGTTCAAAACTGTCACATATGTGGCACTATTGCAGATAATTTCACATGTTGCCCTCTAGTTTCCATACAGGCCCTGCGAAAGTGTGCCTGACTAGTGTTTTTATTTTGCATTTTTTTATACTATCAGTAAGATTTGTCTAATTCTCTTCCGGCTATCATTGGCTTTTCATTGGTCTTTTAGACAAAAAAACAAGTCAGGAGCGCAGCATCCAATCTGCCCCAAAGTTCAAGGAGTGTAAAAAGCGATTTTACTTCCGTATAGGTTGTGCTACAAATGTGTCACTGTTTGAGCACTCAGCACCACATTTAGTGCAAATGGTCTTGTGAGTTATGTGACCATGACAGGGTTTTTATATACGTACAGTTTGCCTGTATTGTGGCCGGGACTGATCAAACCCCTGGGTAAACGTACTAGTTTACAGTATGTTTGATCTCTCTAACATCGTATAATCAAGCGTAAGCGATAGTTCATTGAGGTAGAAGGTTATTCTATATAGTTCCCCTCATTTATTCCCCATAGTAATTCATTCTGCTTCTTTAAATCCGCTGCCTCTCCAAGTCATCTCCCTTCTCACTCATTCGCTACGAGCTATCTCATCCACGCCCTCATTCCCACAGTGCAATTCAGGCGGCCTGGCCTTCTTAAGCAGCCTCAGCTCACTATACTCATTGTTCATGCTGAGCTGTTTCAGCGTCTGTGTGAAAAATTTCCCCCACCTCCCCGGCCTCCTCCCTGTAGTTCTTAGTCCAGGAGTTATGGGATATTATCGGATTATTTGCAATTGTGTTGAATCTTGTGTTGATGTGTTATTACTGTGTATTTTGCTCATGGAATTATTGTATCTTTGGCTCTCCTCTGGAGGGGTTGTTGATATCAGAGCTGTGTCTCTGTGCACAGATACTCTACTCAGAGTTATCAAATGTGATATCAGACCTGTGTCTCGGCCTGAGACACAGATTATCTGATATCACATGAGCAGAGCCACGCCGCCATACTAAAGTGAACTATATTTAGGTATCTGCTGTTTCAGCCAATCCTCTCCGTCTTGTTACAGATCTGCTGTTGAAGCCAAGCATCGCCCTCGTCACCTTCCGATCCATAAATGGGGTTTCTGAGGACCAGCAGCAGGGGCTGCAGCGGTTCTTTGAGGGTCTCAACGTCACCATCAGCTGCTCCGTCCGGCCACAGTTCCCGCGAGGCTTCTTCCACCTCACCTTCACCGGATCCAACGCAACACACACCTACACACAGCCAGCTGTCAGTCACTCTGCCAGCTTCCTGTTTCCTGCGGCAGACCACACCCGCCAAGGGAACTACAGCTGTGTTTATCGCGTCGATGTTTTCAATCATAACTTCTCCTCTGAGAGTGAGGTCATCTCTCTCACTGCCACAGGTAACCTGAACGAAGTGTGTGAGAATGTGAAAGTGACATGAAAACATGTATTTATTGTGGTCATGACCTCTGTGTCCTATAGAGGGTATGCGCGTGACATCATCGAACCTGGAAGTTATGTGGGAACGCCCACTGAGTGGCAAAAAACGAAAGTTGCGTATGTAACTACGGTTCTATGAGTCCCGAATGAGTGCTTTAAGCACTGAATACGTCCCTGCGTGCATGTGCAGTCGAGTATTTTATACCAACAATGTCAATTTTGACCCCGTGATGACCCGGAGTCGTCTATATCTTCCGGCGTCCCTTCTGACCGCCAGAGGCGGTGATTTAAGCACTGAATGACTTATACCAGCAAAGTCACGAGGAATCCTGATTACAAACTTCAAAGAGTAGAACCGGAGGATTCGGGGAAGAGGACCACGTCCAATGGGTGGGGAGTGGCAACATGCACCCTGTAGTACCTTGAGAAAGTGCCTGCCGAAGCCCATGAGGCGGCGGCACAAATGTCCTCCAAGGGCACCCCTCTCATGGCAGCCCATGATGTGGAAATGCTCCTTGTAGAGTGGCACTGTACACCCGATGGTACGGGAAGGTTACTTACCTCATAGGAGGTAAGGTCCACCTGTGCTTTCCCAAAGCGGGCACAGATGGTGTGCACCACATCCGGATGGAGGCGCCATTCCCCTGACGGGGGCTTCTGGCGGGAGAGGAAGTCCGCAAGGTGGTTCCGCTCCCCTGGTATGTGCGCCGCCTGTAGGCTGGTCAGACGGGGGGCCGCCCACGTCAGCAGGTCTGTGGACACCTCTAGCAGTCGTGCGGACTTGGTTCCGCCCTGATGGTTGATGTGATATACGGTTGAGGTGTTGTCTGACCGTATGAGGATGTGCCTGCCTCTCAAATATGGCAGGAAGTGTTGTAGGGCCAGGTGCACCGCACGCAGCTCCAGCACATTTATGTGGTCTAAGCGATCTTCCGCAGACCACTGGTCGCGAGCTGTCCTGCTCTGCCACACCGCACCCCAGCCCAGGGGGCAGGCGTCGGTGGTGACGATCTCCCTGCGAGAGGGAATGGACCCCATAGGGACCCCCCTCGACAGGTACGCACTGTCTCTCCATGGGGCTAGGGCGAGTAGACACTGTCTACTCGCGGGAGGACGGACAGGCTTTCATCGTTATGGTGTGTAAAGCCAGACCAATAAACGTTGTGGTTCGGGATGGGATCAGGCAACTCTTTTCCACATTTACCTTGAACCCCAGCCGGGCTGCATGGGACAGGAGACGTGCTGTGTCCTCGGCTACCTGCGCCTGGGATGGCGCGCAAATCAGCCAGTCGTCGAGATATGGGAGGATCTTGACGCCCTGCGACTGGAGAGGCCCCAGCGCCGCTGCCACACACCTTGTGAATACTCTCGGAGAGAGGGAGAGCCCGAACGGCAGAACTCTGAACTGCCAGTGGCAGCCTCGATAGACAAACCGCAAGAACTGGCGGTGTTGAGGATCAATGGGGACATGAAAGTACGCGTCCTTTAGGTCCACTGATGTGAACCAATCCCCGTGGGCGATGGATTGCAGGACGTCTATTGTGGTCAGCATGTGGAACGGAATGACCTTCATGAATTTGGTCTCAGGTCTAAGACGGGACGAAACCCGCCTGTCTTTTTTTCCACTAGGAAGTATGTCGAGTAGAACCCCCTGGGGTGCTCCCGGGGGTCTACTGCTTCGATGGCGCCCTTGGCCAGGAGGGTAAATGGTAAATGGTAAATGGTGCATTTATATAGCGCCTTTATCCAAGGCGCTTTACATAGATTGTGCATTACATTCACCCATTCACACACACATTCATACACCGATTGCGGCGGAAGCCATGCAAGGTACCAACCAGCACATCGGGAGCAATTTGGGGTTCAGTGTCTTGCCCAAGGACACTTCGACATGTAGACAGGAGGAGCCGGGATTCGAACCGCCAACCCATGGATCATTGGACGACCTGCTCTACCTCCTGAGCCACAGCCGCCCGAGGGTGGACAGCTCCTGGTCTAGGGCAAGGGCCTTTGCCGGGTCGGCTATGGTGGTCATTCTGACCCGGCCGGCTGTGGGTGGCCGGCGTCGGAACTGGAGCTTGTACCTGTAGGTTAAGGTGGCAACCACCCACAGGTCCGAAGCTTGAGCAGCCCAGTACCTGAGCTGCTAAGGTGTAAAGTATCCGACGGCCGGCCCCGTGGCCTCAGCGTCTGCCCCCCCTCGAAACTGCCTAGCAGAGGACCGGCCAGGGTTATGCCCTGCCTCTGTTCGGTATGCTGAGCAGTGCGCTGGCCCCAAGTGGGGGCCTGTGGCAGGCGAGCTCAGGTGGCGGCCGAGGGGCCTCTGCTCCTGTTTGGAGGCCCATCTGGGGGAGGGTGGAGGCATGCGCTGTCGCCGCAGGCTTGACAGCTGCTCCTTGTCCTCCCTGGCCCGCGCTTCCCGCGCAGCTGGGCCAAATATCGCTCCCGGCACCACTGGGAGACCACGCAGGGTTGCCCTGGTTTTCTCGGTCAGGTTGGCCTGCGAGAGCCAGACTTGGCGCCGCGCCTGAACCAGAGTGGACATCATCCGTCCAAGCTCTCGTGACATGAGGCCGAATGCCTCCAGTGATGCGTCACAGAGGGTGTTGGAGTCTGCGGGCTCTGCACTCGCGTTGTCCGCCTGCAGAGACGCCCAGAGGGCAAGCATGAGGTGTGACAGGGAGTTAGAGATCCTCCCGGCACGGGCTCCTGCGTCATAAGCCCTTATGAGGAGGTCGTCGGTGGTCCTGCACTGGGGTCGGGGGCACCTGGTATCCTGCCGTAGCGCCTCGTCGGACTCGACGACTAGGGATGCAATGCAGAGCTCCACAGCCGGCATGCGATGCAGGCCGACTCCTTCGTCGTCCATGGCCGCGAGAGTACGCCCATCGGCAGAGAGACGAGAGCAAACCTTTGAGTCTCTCCAGCAGGTATATGTAGCTCCTTCAGAAAGTCCTCTGAGTGAGGAACGGCAAAGCTAGTGGGGGCTGGCTTGTGCTTGAAGAAGTGGCTTGACGGGGCTGACCCCGCCTTCTGCGGTCCAGCCAGGCCCTGACGATCGAGAGCCATGTACATGAACTATAATATGGTTTTTAAAAGGCACAAAATCTCAGCATGCGTGCGTTAGTAGTATTTTAATATTTTCCATCAGGCACAAATTAGACGCCTATATTGGCTAAGAAGGACCACAACAATGAGTGGGCTGCTAGCTGCTAGGCTAACAGGCAGCTGAGAGTATGAAAGAAACTTACAACTAACTGAAACAGAAGGGAAGAATATAAGTATATGCCACATGAAAAGACGTTCGTTGCGATGTGCGAACGTGACTGACTGTTGTTGCCATGGAAATGGGAATATACAACCGTAACTTTGGTGAACTGTCGGCAGTGGTGAGTGACACAATTTATAAATAGCCGATCTACAAGCTCACAACGCGTCGCAGCGAGCCAGCGACACGTTGTGAGCTTGTAGATTGGCTATCCCTGCAGCGGATTTCGGGTGGTTGCGGATATATAAATAGGATTAATTAATGAATGCGGGCGGATTATAAATATGCACACTCGGATTCGGGTGACAAAAAAGCTCATCCGCTGATCTCTAGTACCCAGGTATTTGTAAGTGGTCACCAGGTCGACCTGCTCACCATGGACAACACTGTTCTGGGGAACTGGGGGGGATCTCCTGAAGTCTACACACATTTCCTTGGTTTTCGAGACATTCAGTTGGAGAAAGGCATCCCCACACCAGGAGAGAAAGTCATCAAGTACTTGACCATGACCAACTTCATTATCATCGAGCAAGCTGACTATGATGGAGTCGTCAGCGTATTTGATAATAAATCTGTTGGCGTGCGGACTGACACAATGTATATAAAAAAGTATATAAAATATACAAGAAAGCGGAAAAAACACAGCCCTGAGGTGAGCCGGTAGAAGATGATAATAGGTTGGATAAAATTCCATTGACCTGTTGTGATCTATTGGTAAGAAAATCAAGGATCCAGCCTACAAGACCTGCATCTAGACAGAATAAATGTACAAGTTTGTCTGCCAGAACATGCACACACAATTGTATTAAACGCTGATGAGAAATCTACGAAGAGCAGCCTGGCATGCTTCTTACTACCTTCTAAATGTTTATAGAGAAGATTAAGTAAGGTCGATGAGGCGTCTTGAACGCCTCTCCTGGTTCTGTAGGCAAACTGAAAAGGGTCTAACATAGACTCCGTTTTGACCAGGAGCTCAGTTTTAACCAGCTTTTCAAATTGTTTCATAACCAGGGAGGTCAAGGCAACCGGTCGGAAATCGTTCAATACCATAGGGTTCTTTATTTTGCCAACGGTCTGAGTCTTATCATTCCATACACAAACTGTGCAAACCATATATGACCACTTCTTGATTCTCCACCTAGTGGTGGAGCTAGTGTGGTGTGGTGCAGCTAGATGGCAATACTTCCATATTGTCACGCTGCAACGGACCATATTGACAACTAATTAATGTATGTGGTTTGAGTTTTCTGTTACTCTTCTCTTTTTTTTTACTCATTTCATTATTATTATTATTACTATTATTATTACTATTTTTTGTTTTGTTTCTTAGTTTACTGTCTGACAGTTTTGTCAGCTTTATTATCATTATTATTATTATTTCTTTTTTATTTGGTTCTGTAAACCAATAGGGTAGGCAATTATAAGCTTTTAGCTTCAGCCTACACCTTTTCGGGCCACTCAAGTGTATAATGTATTATGTATTGTTATACATGTGAAAGGTTCGAAATAAACTAAACTAAACTAAAAAACTAAAAAAAAACGGGCACCACTATGGACTGTTTCCAAGGAGATGGAACCTTCTGCAAGGAGAGGGATAAATTAAAATATAATTAAAGATGGGGCCTAGCTGATCGGCACATGTTTTTAGTAGGCGCCCACTGAGTTTATCAGGGCCAGGACTTTTCCTGGGTTTACACCTCTTAAAGCATGTGGTTACATCTTTCTCGTTAAAAAAGGGATTCATAGGAGGGGCCGACATGAGACTGTTCCTCATTTCATTGTGTTTGACATTGTAATCATGAGCATCAAACCTGCCATAGAAGGTATTCAGATCCTGCGCCAGCTCTACATCTGAAGTATATCCATTGAGCTGAACTTTACTCCTGCCACAGTCCTTCATTCCTGTAATTATTTTCATGCTGTCCCAAGCAGATCCTAAATTATTCATTTTGAGCTGAGACTCAATTCTTTTTTTTTATACCTACTTTTACATGCCCTGATTTCACATTTAATTTCCTTCTGAATGTCACATAAAGCAACTCTGTTCCCATCACCGAAGGCTTTGTGTCTTAGAGACCCACGGTTTGCTATTCGGATAAACTTGCACAGTTTTTTCAGGAATAACAATACTTTCACAATAGGACACCCAACTGCTCACAACGTCTGTTAACTCATCAATGTCATTAGAGGATTCCTTGAACATGTCCCAGTCGGTCGCCTCGAGACAACGCTGTAAAGTGAGGCATGCATTTTCATTCCAGTCTTTAACCTGAAAGGTCTGCACTTTACCTTGTTTCAATACAGTGCGGTAGACATGGATAAGATGAATACAATTGTGGTCAGACGAGCCTAGGGGTGGAAGTGGGATCGATTTATAAGCATCTTTAATATTTCCATAGCATAAATCTATGATTTTGTTATTTCTGGTAGGGCATTTGACATATTGATAAAAGTAGTGCTTTTAAGGGTACAGTGGTTCATGTCCCCGAGGATAAAGTTAGGTGAGTCCGGGGAAATAGAACGCAGCCTCTGTGTGACTTGATAGATGAGCTCGCATGCTTTAGCTTCATTAGCCCTCGGGTGTATGTACACAAGAGTCACGAAAATCTGGGGGAATTCCCGAGGCAGATATGGAGGGCGCAATGAGACAGATAGCAGCTCAATGTCAGCAGTACAGAGTTTCTCCCGGACGATGACAGATTTGCACCACCGTTCATTAATGTACAACTGTACAAGCATACCCCCCCGCCAGTTGACTTGCCTGTTGCGGCGGCGTCTCTATCTAGCCGGATAGGCGCGCCGAAACCGTCCATCTGTAGGTCCCCGTCAGAATCCCTCTCAGACAGCCAGGTCTCTGTGAAAGCTTTGGTGAAAGGCTTTTGGTGAAAGGCTTTGCTAGGCTTTGTTTTGTGATGTTTGTAGTTATTCCATTTCCTTTTTATTTCTCATTTGTTTGTTTGTGTTACTGAATACTTCTAAACAGAAAAACATGAAAAGTAAGTTACTTATTTAAAAGATAGAGGGCCCATCTTTTTTCAACAGATTTAAGGTGTCACTGCATGAAGGGGCAGAAATCAGAATTAGTTTTAGAAATAACGACCGATACCCCTTTTTTAACTATATCGGCTTTAGAGTGCTTAAGAAACAAGGTGAACAAATTGACATCAAATTTAACATCAGAAATAGTGAGGTCATGCTGAGGATCGAAAGAGAGAGAGAGGGTGGTGAATTCCCCGCACCTTAAGAACCCATAAAAAGCAGTGACAATAATGGCTTCTAACATTTTGTCCTCGTAGATAGAAAAACACCCCAGCCTAAGCTTACACACCAGCTGGTGTACCAGAGTAAGAGTAAGAGGCAATCTTTTATCTTTCCCTTGAGGTTGGTCTTTTTTGAGGCCGTTGAGCAGCATGCGGATGGAAGGATGGCTGAGAATGCTACGTGAAGCGGGGTCCAGGCACCGAAGATGAAATTGGACGCCGGCTAACATGGCTTTGATAGAGGAGGGTTGAAGTTTACGAGATTTTGAGGAGTGCACTATGAAAGTGCATATGATGGGGATGTTTACTGGAGTTGTATTGATAGAGAAACGTGAACAGAAAGAGGAGAAGAAGAACCATGCGGAATCATAGCTTTTTAATGTATTTTTAGACAACCCTTTTCTCATGATCTTGGCAGCGGAGTTCAAAAGATCTTGTAGATAAAATGAGTTTAGTCGAGGATCGCTCGGCAGAATGGAGGGCACGGCAGGCTGGTTGGATTGGCATTGGGGCACAGCGCTTTGAACTCCTGGAATTTAAACCGGGACAGAGCATCAGCTATAGAGTTTTGATGGCCCGGAATATAAGCAGCGCGCAGAATGAAATTATCATTGATACAAGTCCAGGTCAGTCTCCTAATTAATCTATTAATAATGGGCACGGAGGAACGGCCTTTATTAATGATGCTGACTGCTGCCTCGTTATCACATAGAACCAATATGTGTTTACGCTTCCATTCTTTCCCCCAGATCAAGCACGCCAGGACGATAGGGTACAATTCGTAGAGTGCGATGGATTTTCCGTTAGGTTCCAAAGCTGTGATTTCGGGAGGCCAATGCTGTGCAAACCATTGATTGTTAAAAAACCCTCCGAACCCGACGGACGGGGCGGCGTCAGTGAAAAACCGTAGCGATGAAGAGGACTCGACAAAATCATTATAAAAAAACGAAATGCCGTTCCACTGATCCAGTAGCGCGGACCAGAAGCGGATGTCGGATTTGCAACCTTCGTCTAGCGTGATTAAATCATTAAGATTTGGAACGGATTTAGCCATATCTAAGAGACGAGAAATAAAGGAGCGGCCCTGGGGAATGATTCGCATAGCAAAATTAAGGTGGCCTAGGAGGGAAAGAAGCTGGCGTTTTGGCATGGAAGTTAACTCTGAACTCTTTTTTAGAAATTCCCTGATGCGAACTAATTTCTCGACGGGCAGAGAAGCTTGCATAAGGATGCTGTCTAGTGATATGCCGAGAAATTCTAGCCTAGTGCGAGGGCCTACTGTTTTTTCCTCTGACAGAGGGACTCCTACCGCTTTAAATAGGTCCCTCAAAATAGAGATGCAGCGAGCTGGAGGTGAAAGAGCGAAATCTACGACCAGAAAGTCGTCTAACAGGTGGAGAACGAACGGCAGTTTGAATGTGTTTGACAGGATCCAACATAGCGCCTCTGACAGCGAATCAAAAATACGTGGGCTACTCCGGCACCCGAAAGTTAGTTTAACAGCAAAATAGAATTTCCCACGCCATTTCACCCCGAAAATATGCCACTGGGAAGGATGGAGAAGCATGACTTTAAAAGCATCAGTTATGTCTGCTTTACCCAGCCAGGCCCCTGGGCCTGCGGATTTGATCATTTGAATTTGAATAGCATTGTCGACGGTGGCGTAATAGAGGGAAAATGGGTGCAAAGATATTACCTCGTTAATGCTAGGAACTGAGCTATTATGAGGGGCGGATAGGTCGATGAACATGCGCTTTTTGCCAGAATATTTGCGAGTTGCTACTCCTATAAATCAGCAGCAGCTAGAGGCGGGATCAAGGCAGCACTGTGTATGCATTGATCCCGCCTCTAGCAGGCCGTTTTGTGGCCGGGCATCAAGTCTGCCTGAGAGTTCCCAGATGGGAGCAGGAGGGGGGAACCCAGTGTACTCTCTGCTGCCCCATCTGGCGGAGTCAGGTTAACTCCTATAGGGCTAACTCTAAAAGGGGAAAAGGGGGATTTACTGAAAGGCCCGATCATATGACCTTTTTTAATTTCCTTTGCAAGAAGCTCGTCGACTACGGTGGGTTCTAGAAACGCGGACTGGAGGTTATTTTTGGGAGCCAGCACAGACCGGCCAGAAACCCTTGGACTAAACCAGACAACAGATAGTTCACAAAAGAGCGGTTGGGGTGGTTCTTGAGGGCCTTGGACAAAGCAGGGACGTTCACAGGCGTGGATGGATGCTCCTTTATTATTTCGCTGATTTTACAGGCTGGCGGGCTTTCCGCGGACAGTCTGATCTCGGGTGGGCATCCCCGCACCAGCTGCAAATATGCATATATTTACAATTCTTGAAAGAGCATACATTTTCATTAAAGTTATTGCAAATAGGCGTGTGCATCCCTGGCGTATAACGCACATGTTTTTTCGAGGTCCAGGGTTTTGCGGGAGAATTAGCCGAAGTATAATTGTTACTGCAAGCCTGGGGCTGCTGCTCCGCCTTTGGCTCTTTGGCGGGCATGGTTCTGGGGCAAAGGTTGGCCGAGTGGTTAAAGGAACCGCAAATGGGGCAAGCTAGCATCTTATGGCCGGTGAAGTGTCTACTGATTAGAGCCAAATCAATAACCGCCCAGTCCACACGCTGGTTACATTTTTGAATATGCATGGCTGCTTTGGCAGAGAAGGATTTGTGATATTCATAGAACAGGGACCCGCCATAGGTTAAAGCCAGATCGGAAATAATGGCCAGATAGGTGTCCAGCTCCTCTCTGCACTGGGGAAATACATCGCAAATGCAGTCTCTATAGACACCAAAAGCCGAAACAAATTCGGCTAGGGTGAGGGATTTGGTCAGCCTAGGATCCGAGTCCTTTAACATAAAAGAGATTTATCTCCGCATTCCACCAGTCTTCTTTTTGCTCTTTTTTGCCGCGGCAGCGGAACCGGCGGGGCGGCCTGCTGAGCGTTTTTTCACGGGGCCTTTACCTTTGCCGGCATACGTGGTGGTGGGTGACGTGGCTTGCGAGGGATCTAGCTCGCCGGCACGGTTCGCCTGGACCTGGGCCTCTTCTGTGTTAACCAGAACCTGCAGGAGATCTTCGACGAGCGTAAAGGCTTTCCAAAATGCGTTCGACAGGCCAGTCGGCTAATTTCTTTTGCACCAGGCGGGATCGAGCTGCGTCTTGGAGCCGGTTCTTCTATTTCGACCGCCGTTGCCGTGACTAGCGACGGCGTTGTGGGTATTTCGTTACCGGCATCTTGATCTTGGCCATCGAGAATAGCGACGGGATCAGGATCGATTAATAAGCCGTCGTCGTCCGACTCGGAATGAGCGGAGGACATGACGACGATAAGGCTAACTAGTGCTATAGAAAACAGGCGCATACCAACGGTCCGGGGACAATGACAGCAGGAAGATGACAGCAGGAAGAACAGAGACTGAGGTGAGCTTAAATAACGTGACAATTGGTCAGCTGACTGCCACGTCAACGTAGGCAGGTAGTAATGAGCATGAGTGTAGTACCTTAGTAATACACGTGTATATGCGCCCGTGGGCATGGCAAGAACCCCCTCGAGTGTATCTGACTGAACTAACTCCGCGAGCTACGTCTCATTTGTTTATCAGCTTACCTTCGTTCCCACGGAGAAAAGAAGAAAGCTCCACTCGAAAACGGTAGTATTTAAGTCGCAGTTCCTGGAGGGTGAACGCACGCTACTCCGACCAATATATGGTCACGGGACTACCAGCGACTTATTTGGGTAGAAATAGTTCTGTAATAATGCAGTTAAATTCTGCTGTAGAACTTGTAGAACTTGCGCGAGCGAGAAGAAATTAGGGACTGAGCTAGAGACCTGCAAGCCCGTCGGGACCCGACGGGGCCCGGCCCCGGCCCGTTTTCCCGGGCCGTCTATGTCTCTGACCAACGGGCCGTGGGCCGGGCGGGCTCACGCGCCGTTATATTAATTTTCCGATGTGAATTTCACCCAGACTGGACTTGCTTCAGCAGCGCGGCAGCATGCTGCTGTCTGCTCCATAGTGACGTGACAATAACCCCCCCCCCCCCCCACACACACACACACACAAGCACACTAAAATCTGGTTTTACATTCTATCTCTCTCGCTCCGCTCTCTCTCTTTCTCTCTCTCTCTCTCTCTCTCTCTCCTAATTATTATGCAGCACACACACTCACACACACACACACACACACACACCGAGTAGGCTACCGCTCTAGGCTCTCCTCTGACAGAACTGACGTCTCAGGAGCTCCGCAGTCCGCAATAAAAACTATCTAAATACTGCGGGAGCATTATTACCACTCTAAACAAAGTTGGATTTGTACATTGCAGAAACTGCAGATACATAACGTAAGTGTCCTTATTATTGTCCGTCTACTCTGGGTTTTATAATGCAGCGTGAGTCTGCGATAGCCGATCTACAAGCTCACAACGCGTTGCGCTGATTGACAGACAGTGCACGTGCAGCAGTTACTGTATAAAACTATAATTAAGTAGGCTACTTTTTAGTGTGATGTCTGTGCTATTGACTTCTTGTTCTTAACCCTCTTATTGCTATACCTAATTAACAGTGGATTGATTCTTCAGCCAGCATTTTTCAAATGTTTAATTTGTCATTTTAATGCCAATAGAAAAATCCGCGATATACATGTTGTATTGGAGAATAATGCACAACTACTATGGACATGAGCTGAAGACTTTACTGTAACTTGGTTGTGCGCCGGCAGCACACTTACAAACCGGCGTTAGCAGCAGCAACAACAATCATAACAACACAGCCTTACGGCAGCAGCGCTTTACGTTACTGTCGTAACCATATGACGTGAACCCCATACGTAACATTTTCCCCCCCCATAGTAAACCAGAAAACACAACCCCACCCCCCAGTTATATATCAACATGCTAATGCCTTATGCATTCAGAAATCTGTAACATAGTCCTTGAGGTAATCTGGTCGAGCTCGGTTTCGAGCTGGCCGTGCCCCGGGCGCCACCGGGTGGACAGCTGGCCGCGCCACGGGCACCACCGGGTGGACATCAGGTGCCGGGTGATGCCCCGGGGCAAAGTCCATATCTCCTGCAGCAAAGTCAAAGTCAGCGTTAGCCCACATACCTGCGGCCGCAAGCGGCATCATGGGCGCGGGAGCCTCTGGCTCCATAGCAGCAGGTGACGGCACTCGCCGAAGGCGACTGGCATGCCAGCGTGAGCCGTCGGACAGGCGGAAGGTGGCAGGCCCCAGCTGGTCGGTGACTTGCATAGGCGCGGACCAGAAAGACTGCAGCTTATGACCCCGGTGGGGGCGGCGGATGCGGACCCAGTCCAAGGCCGCGAAGGACGGGGCCTTCACTCTCCGTGTTCTGTCGAAACGCTGCTTCATCTGACGTTGCTGGTTGCGGACCCTCTTGCGTCCTCGAGCTGGAGGAGACACCGGCACAGAAGCCCTCAGCCGATGCAAGGGCAGCTGCAGCTCCCGTCCCAACATGAGGAACGCCGGGGAGCAACCGGTAGTGGAATGCTGCGAGGCTCTGTAGTGCAGGAGCGTGCGGCGAAGAGCTGTAGAGAAGGGGAAGCCATCGGCCAGGTGCGCTCTGATGCCATTCTTCAGTGTCTGGTTAAGTCTCTCCACCCCCCCGTTCGCCTCGGGGTGGTAGAACGCTGTACGGATGTGCTTAATGCCCCTGTCTCCCAGGAAGGCAGCAAACTCCGCGGAGATGAACTGGGGCCCATTGTCCGTTGTAATGGCCGTTGGATGGCCCCACTGAGAGAAGAGCGAGTCCAGGAACTCGGTCACCACGCGGGTGGTCACCGTCCCAGTGGAGAACACCTCAGGCCACTTGGAATGAAGGTCGTACACCACCACCATAAAACGTTGATGGTGGGGGACGGCATGGAGCTCCCCGCAGATGTCGAGCTGGAGGTGCTCCCAAGGCTTGGCTGGCCAGCGCAGCGGCTGCAGCGGCGGCGGGGCAGGCGGGCCGGTTTTGCCACTCAGAAGACAAGCTGTACAGTCCCTCACCAAAGCCTCGATGTCCCTGTCAATGCCAGGCCACCATACGAGGTCCCGACAGCGCTGCTTCACTCGCACGATGCCCAGATGACCCTCGTGGGCCAAGGCCAGGACACACGCTCGCAGGCCGTCCGGTATCACGGTGCAGAGCCCACGGGATATACAGACGTCGTTCCAGCAGGACAGCTCGTCCTTGACACGGTGGAAGGGCACCAGCTCGTCCGACAGCTTCGCAGGCCACCCAGAGCGAATAAAGGTGCGGAGCTGGGAGAGCACCGGGTCCTGTTCTGAGGCTGTCTGGAGCTCTTGAAGCGACACTGTGGATTGGAGCGGAGAGTGGAGCATCTGGATGAGGCCCTGCTCAGCAGAGTCAGGACCAGGATCGGGCGAAGGGCCAGGGGTGGCCCGTGACAGCAGGTCTGCCACAACATTTTCACGACCTGGAGTGAACTGCAGGGTGAAATTATACTGCTGGAGCCGCTCCGCCCAGCGATGGATCCTGAGTGGCCTATGTCCTGTGCCAGAAGTTGCGAGCAGAGCTGTGAGAGCCTGGTGATCCGTGCGCAGTGTGAAGGATCGGCCATACACGTACATGTGCCAACGCTCGCTCGCCCAGATGCAAGCTAAGGCCTCCCGTTCCCCCACCGAGTACTTCTGCTCCGCTGAGCTGAGAGCCCGAGAGGCAAAGGCGATGGGCCGCTCAACGCCGTCGTGGATCTGGGATAGCACAGCCCCCAGCGCCATGTTGGAAGCGTCACAGGTGAGCAGCGTGGGGCTTGCGAGGTCGAAGTGGGCGAGCACTGGGGGAGAGGTGAGCTGGACTTTGAGCAGCCGGACGGCGTCCGAGCAGGCGGGGGTCCAAACCCATGGCGCGTCCTTTTTTAACAGCTCACGCAGCGGGGACGTGGTGGCTGAATACTGAGGTAGAAAACGTAAATAGTAGGCCGTCATTCCCAGGAACGAGGCTACTTGAGCTGGACAGGCAGGCTCAGGGAGGCGTAGCACAGCCTCCACATTAGACTGGAGTGGACGGAGGCCCTTGGCATTCAGGCGGAACCCCACAAATTCTATCTCAGGCACGGCGAAAACACATTTGTCGCCGTTCAGAGTGAGGTGATGGCTGGCAAGGACACTGAGGACTTGGCGAAGGCGCTCATCGTGGACAGCAGGCGTTTTGCCGTGAATGACGAAATCATCTAAGTAGATGACTACTCCAGGAATGCGTGCTAGAATGGTGGCCATGATCTTCTGAAAACAGCTGGGGGCGGAGCTGAGTCCGAAAGGAATTCTTGTGAACTGAAACACCCCCATGTGTGTGACGAACGCAGTGAGGTTACGGCTGTCTGGGTGTAGCGGAACCTGCATATAGCCCTGCCGGAGATCCAGCTTTGTGAAAATGGTGGAGCCATGGAACTGTGTGGTCAGTTCTTCTGCCGTAGGCAGCGGATACTTGTCAGGGATGACGGCCTTGTTAACTGCCTTGAGGTCGATGCACAGGCGCAGCTTCCCGGTCTTTTTACGTACAGCCACCAGATTAGAAATCCACGGTGACGCGTTGACCGGCTCGATGATGCCTGCCTCCAAGAGGTTGGTGAGCTCTCCAGCCACCTCGTCACGCAGGGCCAGAGGAACGCGACGCAGGGGCTGGATGACAGGGTGCACCTCAGGGTTCAGGAGGGGCTGGTGGTCGAAGGCAGTGAGGCAGCCCAGTCCCGTGAACAGTCCAGGCCACTGTTGAGGCCACAGAGAATCGACGTGATGGATAGTAAGCCCGCTGTAATCCATGAGCACAAACCCTAGGTCAGTGAACAAGTCCAGGCCCATGAGATTGGCGCCGTGGCTTGCGACTTGGAATGTGAATGAGTCAACAGTCTTAGTGCCATAACGCACCGTGGAGCTGAAGGTGCCCACGATATCAATCCTGGAATTACCGTAACCTTTGAGGGGCACTTTGGATGGTGCAGCAAGCTTGTGGTGTGGGAAAAACTGTGTGACTGTGGCTGTATTTAAAAGGGAGGCGTTCGCCCCGGTGTCGAGCAATAGCGGCAGGCACACGCCATCCAGCTCCACTGTGCACACTTTAAATGGCCGGCGAGCATTACTCACAGAGTGTATGGTGGTCGTAGGTGAAGGGTCAGCAGCTGAGAAAGGCTGCCGTGAGGTGGCGGCTGGAGCAGAACGGCAAACTTTAGAAAAGTGGTTTTGTTTCCCACAACGTTGACAACGCTGCCCCCTGGCGGGACAATTCTTGGCTCTTGAATCATGCGATGAGGAGCCGCAGTTACCGCAGCGCTGACCTGAGGGACGCTGTCGTCCCGCATAGTTTATGTGGGAAGCGTCCTGGAGAGGGTCAGGGCTAGAGGAACGTGATGAAGACTCGACCTGCTGTGCTGTAAGTCCAGGCAGTGGAGATGAGGCACTAGCCAATTGTGTGGCAAAACCCGCTGCTGTCTCGATTTGAAAAGATATTTCCACAGCCCTATTGAGTGTCAGATCATCTGGGGACATTATCAATTTCTCACGAACCTTTGGGTTATTTGTGTGCTCCGCCAGCTGGTCCCGGATCAGTTCGTCCTGAAATGCACCAAACTTGCACAGGCTGGCCAAGCCCCTTAGATCCGCAACATATTGGTGAACCGTCTCACCCACACGTTGTCGGCGCTGGCGAAACAGAATCCTCCGGAGGATGACACTTTGCGGTGCTGCGAAATGGTCGGACAGGAGTTTGACACAGTCTATATACCTTGCGGCAGTCCCGAGGGTGGCGAGGATCCGTTGTCCCTCTGTGCCAAGACAGTGAATCAGAATGGCTCTTAGTCGCGTGTCGCTCACGTCTTCTAGTCCCAAAGCCGCGATGTAGTTTTCAAACGAATCATGCCAGCGAGTCCAAGGTATAGGAGGCTCGGCCGGGAACGGCAAGAAAGCGGGAGGCGGTGAGAACGTCAGCTCCATCCTCGTCGTCAATGTTGTATTGGAGAATAATGCACAACTACTATGGACATGAGCTGAAGACTTTACTGTAACTTGGTTGTGCGCCGGCAGCACACTTACAAACCGGCGTTAGCAGCAGCAACAACAATCATAACAACACAGCCTTACGGCAGCAGCGCTTTACGTTACTGTCGTAACCATATGACGTGAACCCCATACGTAACAATACACACTATATCTCATTCTGACGGGGCAAGACTATAGTATTGGGACAATCAGTCCTGATGGTGGCGGTAACGTCACCATTGTGCCGATTCTGACCAAAAGGAGCGAGTAAACGATGACCACATCCGGTTAGGATCAAAATATCCGGCAGTAGCTTTGCTAGTGTGTCACAATGAAAGATGTCCGGAATGCTAAGCTATCATCGTATTTTTCATAACTAAGTCAAATTAAGCTCTAATCAAGCCCAAAACATCGCATTTTACGCAGCGATGCATGCGCGATCACGCGCGTGCGCGATCGACCGTGCACGCGCGGATTTTCGGCCGGTTTTAGGAAGATTACATCGGCCGTTAGCCAAATTAGCTAAAAAATGCTACATTTTGCGACAATAAGCTCCCGATTATTGGGAATCAATCGATTACGTCAATTACGTCAGTGGCCATAAGGGATTTATTGATTTCATTACGTCAATTACGTCAATGGCCATAAACCAGTTTTAATGTGGGTTTATCAGAGTGCCAGCTGTGAGTGAGCGGCTGCTGCTGCTGCGTCCGTGCACCAATAGAGCGACCGTGGCGGCGGCGCGCATGCTAGAAATAATTTAAAGAAATATGCCGGGCTTAGGGCCGGGCCGGGCCTTAACTCCACGGGCCAGGGCCGGACCAGGGCCTATATTTTAGGCCAGTGCAGGGCTCTAGACTGAGCCCCTGCTGACCGCCGGAAGATATAGACGACTCCGGGTCATCACGGGGTCAAAATTGACATTGTTGGTATAAAATACTCGACTGCGCATGCGCAAATGGACGTATACAGTGCTTAAAGCACCGCCTCTGGCGGTCAGCATGGACGAAATAGAACTACTTTCTGGCCTTGACAGCCCATTCATCCAAACAGAAAAGTCCTGTCTGATTGCATTAAACAATGTTAAACTCACCAATATTGCAGCTGTACGAAAAGCTTGAATTATCCTCTTTCTATCTGCAAAGTTTTTGTTTCATAAAAATCCACCATAGAAATGTTATGAGCTACTTCAAGAAATGCCCTGAATTTGATTATTTTTCTAAGTGTCAGAGTTTGGAAGTGCTTGTTTTCAATAACACACCATTTTGCTGCCTCCTGCATTATGTGACATTTAGAAACAGGTGGTATGCAGGACGGCTGAGTGATTTCCAATGAGCACTTCCAAACTCCAACACTCCCAACACATTGCTGCTCAATGTTTTGCCACTCAGTTTAGATGAGGGGGGCGTGTCCTGATGGGAAAATCATGCATGTGCATACTCTCTATAAATGGTTAGCTCCACCCTTGGCTTTGAAACAACAGTAAGCAGGAGAAATAAAGGGCACAATCTCCTGCATTATCCCAGAGATAGAAATTAAAGTTCTCAAACTCTGCCCGAACCCGACCAGGCCCGACCCGACCCGACGTTTTCGGGCCGGGCCGAGCCCAAACCATTATGCTAATTAGTCGGGCCGAGCCGGGCCTCGGGCTCCGCGTTTTTTTTTTTTTTTTTTTAATATATAGTTTGTTTTGTTTCGTTATTTTGTATATGATAATAATAAAAAAACATTTTGTTCTGTCTGACTCTGTAAGTAGTAAGTCCTCTGTATTTATTTATTATGAAGCACTTACTGCATTACTGCGTTTCACTTAATCACTTCATTTGTTTGTGCTGGCGAGTGGCGAGAGAGAGAGACAGTCGGACTCGGAGAGTTTGCCTGCCATGCCTGGCACAGCAGGGCAGCTGCATGTGCACGGCATGCTGCTTTGTTATTGGACCAGCCAGTAATGAGCAATTGAGTATACAGAATGATATATACTTCATTGTAAGCTGGTGTTGCGCACCAAATAGCCATTCAATCTACAAGACCACTGAAGTCTACAATGCATCACGATCAGACACGTTTAGAACTTGCAGATCAGTTCTTTACACAGGGCCATAAATCAGACAGTAGCAGAGAATGTGATGGTGGGCGTGTATCGGACAGGTTAACAACAGGTCAGTGTCCGAAACGAAACAGAGAGAGTGATGAGTATGATTAATGAGCATTGCAAAACTTGGATAGAGAGAAAATGGATATCGCTAATATAAAAAGAAAACTCGCAGCAGGTGAATATGGCGTGATTGCTAAGGAGGGAGCGAAGGCAGCGGTATGGACAACTTTTAAATTAGTTGTAGACTCTGAGGGGAAGGTCTTGGATTATGTTCAATGCATAAAATGCAAATCAGTGCTGTCCTATGACAGTAAAAGGACCGGAACATCCACGATGGGCCGTCATAAAGAAAAAGTGTGTGCATCGATGCCACAGCAGAGCACCTCAGGAGGTCAGTCATCAATGGCCACATTTGTGAAGAAGAGTGCAGAAAGTGTCCCGCTGAGAGTAAAGCAGGCAGTGACCGCAAAATGTGTCTCGTTTTGCGCCATCGACATCAGGCCGTTTAATGTGGTGGAAGGCCATGGTTTCATGCAATTGGCCCAAGAGCTAATAGACGTCGGAGCGACTCACGGAAAGGTACCTGCAAAATCCGTTATACCTTGCGCCAACACGGTGACAAACCACTGCAAGGCCTCAGCTGTTGTGAAAAGAGAAGCCTTCACTGCACAGATTAAGGCCCACCTCAAAAACGGAGGCACAGTGGGAATGACGACGGACATGTGGACGGACGATTATAGGAAGGTCAGCTATCTTGCCATCACTTGCCATTTTATTGGGGAAGATTTTAATTTGGTAGGAAAGAATCTGGCCACCGTGCAGTTTCCAGCAGAAGAAAAGAAAACAGGTGATAACATCAGAAAAGAAATCATAAAGCTCCTGGTGACGAAATTCAATTTCGAGCCACTGTCACTTAAAAACATTGTTTGGGTCACTGACCAGGGCGCAAACATAATTAAAGCCCTTGAGCCCTACCGTAGACTTGACTGTCTGGATCATGTGCTAAATACAGTACTGAAGCACGGCCTGGACAACGATGGTGCACTTAAAGAACATGCCGCCGGCATCGCAACAACAATAACAGCAGCGAAGGCCCTCGCAAGGTATATATTGTTTGTTTAGTGTTAATGTTACTATAATTATATGTATATAGTATGATACTATAATTAGGCAATTATATTATATCTAGTTTTAGTATTTTTCTTATAGTTATAGTAAGTAGGCTAATAACACTATTATTATAATTGCTTCATGGAGTCTGGTTTTAATTGTTTATTTTTTACATTGTTAGGTATGTCAAGCAGTCGGGAGTGGCATCGCAGCTGACCAAGACCCTGCTGCCGATGGTGGACACGAGATTCAGCACTGTGTATTTGTCACTGAAATCTATTCAGGACATTTACCCAGAGCTGCAGGAGAAGATGGAGGCTCCTGGAGAAGGTGCGAAAGTGGATTGTGTGGCCCCTGACACGCTAGCCTTTCTGGTGTCATTCCTGCAAATATTTTGGGACGCACAGCGTGAGCTGGAGGGGGACAAATATCCCACTCTGCAACTCGTCTGCCCATGGACAGCAAAACTGCTGCTACACTGCCAGCCAAATGTGGATGACACAAACCAACAGGCTTTTGTGCGTCAGCGCCATGCACAATGGATGGACAGAAAAATAAAGAAGGAAGATCTGCACATGGCGGCAACGTTTTTATGGCCAAAATACAATCAGCTGCGCATGCTGGACGCGGCTCAAAGGGCACATGTGCATGATTACGTAAAGAGGCGTGTGGCAGCAGCCGCTGTTGTTGGAGAAGACGGGAGTGGGGGAGAGGAGGAGGAGGATGATGGCCAAGAAGAAGATGGCGTTGCTGCTGCTGCTGGGGTGCCCCCCCCACCAGTGCCGCCACCACCACCAGCTAAGAGAGCGCGTCAATTTGATCAGTGGGAGAATGTGTTTGAGCCAGAGCAGGAAACTGACGATGATGAGGTGGAGCGTTATATTCAGGATGGGCAGAGGCCATTAATGGGTAATGATGAGGATGTGCTGGGCTGGTGGAAGAAAAACACTGTCACCTATCCCAAACTCGCTCAGTTGGCTAGGCAAATTCTCTCAATCCCAGCCAGCAGCAGCAGTAGCGAGAGGGTGTTTAGCGCAGCAGGGCGCATTGTTGAGGAGAGGCGAACACGCCTGAACCCAGACACCGTGGACGCACTTTTATTCCTTCATGCGTATGGTGAATAGAAAGAAAGTAGGCCACTAGGCCTACTCTTGTGTTTGCACCTTTGTGTTTTTGTTTATGTAAATATATTAAAATAGAAGTGTTTATTGTGTGTTAAAGTTATTTGCAATATAGAAGTGTTTATTTTTTAGATGTGTTAAAGTTATTTGCAAAATAGAAGTGTTTATTTTTTAGATGTGTTAAAGTTATTTGCAATCAGAACTCGGTCTCTATTGCTTAATTTGCTTCTTATTAGTGTTATCTTAATCTTAATTCACTTTATTGCTGCTGTTTTTAAAACACTGCACAACAAGAAACGCGGTTTCTGTTATTTATTTTTTGCACCTTTATTGCTGCTGTTTTTAAAGCACTGACTGACTGCACAACAAGAAACGCGGTTTCTGTTATTTTGTTAAAGTTTAGCCCTATATATTTGTGTGTGTGGAGTCTGTGGACCTGTGTGTATACTGTGTGTGTGTGTTTAGTATTTTATATTTAGTTTGTTATGTTACGTTTATTATTATTATTATTGAAGTGCACTGCTGGGTGGCCTATTTTTAATCGTGTCAATAAAGTGTTGAGTTGAAGTATTGTTTGCTTTTGCTGTGTTACATTTTATGAATATTATAAATAGCTTATGGTCAATCATGAAATAGGAAGGAAGAACAAACAGATTCAAAGCTTTTATTTGTCCCAAAATGATTGATGAGTGTATAGAATTAGAAACAAAGTGTCTGCCAACTGCTGCAGAAGAGTTCCTGTCGTCATCATAAGGTAATGCGATGCGAGAGCAGCGAGAAAACGCATCATAATATGATGCGTTATGAAATGAAGTTGTTAAATCTTGCAAGACTTGCAGCTCTCTCTGGTTGCCTACCAGCGGATTACGGTCTGGCGAGGCTCAGTAGCACGCCTCTTTCCTACAGCAGAGAACAGGTCGGACCAATCGGGACACGGTATGCAATATAGGCGGGCTTTGGTACAGTGACGTTCAATGCTTGAGACCTTTGACTGACAGTAGCTCTGACCAATTGCGTCGAAGAGAAAATGTTCCCCGGGAAATGAAATCCAAGTGGAGCCAGCCCAGACTGATATACCGCGACAGTGTTGTGTGATATTAGTCTGGCTTATTAGCCAGGCTAGCTCTCTCCGGCCCCCCGCCCCGACGTGAGACAGTCACACAGTCAGATAGTGTAATTTGAAGCGCATTGCGCTTCAAATTACACTGAAGCGCATATATATGCGCTTCAAATTTTACACTATCTGACTGTGAGTGACTGTCTCACGTCGGGGCGGGGGGCCGGGGGAGGCGGAGAGAGTCAGAGAGATGCAAGATTTAACAACTTCATTTCATAATGCACGTTTTGTATTTCTGATTTCTGTAGCCTACTGTGCGAGTCTGTGAGCGACGACCGTGGCAACTATAAAGTAGGCCTGCCGCCTAATAACAATTTACAATGTGAAGTTGCCATTTTCAGCGACTAATACTATTAGTCCGTTCTGTTCTCAATTAAAATAAATTCAGGGCTTTATTGGCAGCATCAGAAAACATTGCCGAGTCAAAAGGAAGCCGAATGAAGCGCGGTGGCCCCACCTAGTGGCTATCTTCTTTTTTTCCACAGTCGGGCTTTTTCGGGTTTCGGGCCCAACATTATGGTTATTTTTAGGGTCGGGCCGAGCCTCGGGCCGACCCAGTTAGGGTAGGGTCGGGCTGGGCCTCAATTTTTGGGCCCGTTGAGAACTTTAATAGAAATGTCATTAAATGGGGGGTACGTAGACCAATGCATGTCAAACTGGGGGACCTTGAAATTAAACGGGTTGAGAATCACTGCTAGAGCCGTAAAAATCTTCTCTTATGGCCGTCCTTGGCATATCTCTTCAAATGGGGGTCAACGGGCTAATTAGTGTCAATTTGGGGTCCTTGACATGGAAAAGTTTGGGAACCACTGTTCTATTGTGTCTTCTGTGCAGAGCCTGATTATGTCAGGCTGGAGGGAGGAGCCAGTCACTGTGCTGGTCTACTGGAGATGAAACACCAGAAGGAGTGGAGACAATTGGACGGCCGGTCTAACTGGAACCCCAAGTCATCGTCTGTGGTGTGTGGACAGCTGCACTGTGGCCCGGCCGTTTCGACCACATGGATCTCTGCCTCCGCACGTCAACCTGCATGGTGGATCGATCAGCTCTTCCTGTGTTGGATCGGAGTCCTCACTGATGGAGTGTGGAAGGATTGCGTCTCGTAGTTCCTGGGACCGACTGGCGGTGAACTGTTCAGGTAATGTAACAGGCAATGACTTCAAATATAACAGCAGCTATATAGAATATTGTTCCATGCAGCCATCCATCCATCCATCCATCCATGCACTGTACATGTACTGTATTTCCTTTCGGAAAATGTAGACTGATGTGTGATATGTTTGATAATTCTGTTGTATAATGTCACAATTTTATAACCACGTTACATTGCACAACCCAATTCAGCCAATTTGGAGAGAAAAAATCACGAAAATATTGTTCTTTAGTATAGAGGGTATGTGCATGCATAAAGTGAGTGGCAAAGCGACAGGCAAAGTGAGTTTAGTTTAACAATGTTTAACGTCTTTTAATGCAATCACATTTCTGTTTGGATGTATGGGCTGTCAAGGCCAGAATGTATTTTTTTTTTTGGAAAATTATAATTTTTATCCCACGATTTTGTAACCCATTTTTCACCCCTGTGTCAATTATCTAATGTGATCCTGGGCTCTACACACCCTCCGCCAACCTAGTCCCCATATATGGGGGACATGGGGAGAGCAACGGACTTGAACTCGTGCTTCCTTCATGCCTGAGTGTCCAAGTTGCTCCTTCAGACCTGACAGGGGGGAGTTTCCCTGGTTGGACGTAGCGCGTGGAAGGAACACGTTATTCCAACCAGTTCCTTTCCCCTCCATCAGGCGCCCCGGCTGGCCAGGGGGAGGCAGTTTAGAGATCAGGATTACTGCATGTTTTCTGTGAGGTACCTACCCTAGGGGACACGGGGAGAACATGCAAACTCCACACAGAAAGGCCCTTTCGCCAACCCCGCCTCGGGTATGGGCACTGATGACGCGGAGGAGGAAACACGCCGCCAGCACCCACAGCGCCCCGAGCGGGAATCAAACCCAGGACCTTCTAGCTGTGAGGCGACAGTACTACCAACTGTGCCACCGTGCCCCGTGCCACCGTGCCCCCAGAAAGTCATTCTTTGCCACTCAGTGTGGTAGCCCCTCCTATATATACAGCTTTTGTCCCCGCACACATCTCATATTTGCCATTGACAATGAAAGGAGAAATTAGGTCAAATGTCCGCCAAATATGATGTAAATTTAACCAACCAATCACATAAATGCAGTTATTCACGACATGATGTGTGATGATGTATAATGATAAGAGCGCCCCTCACTTCACACGGGTGTGATTTTTATAATTTACTTTATTTATTGATTGATTGATTTGACTGATTGTGTCTCCATTGTGTCTGTAAACTGAAGAACCCGGTGATGTCAGGTTGGTGGGAGGAACCGGTCGCTGTTCTGGGAGACTGGAAGTGATACAGCAGGGAGAGTGGAGACCAGCGCATCCTCATGACTGGAGCCAGGACTCATCCTCTGTAGTGTGTCGACAGCTGGACTGTGGCTCTGCTGTCACCACGGAATGGAGTTCTGGGTCCACACGTCGGCCCGTCTGGGAGATTGGAGCTTCATGTGCTGGATCTGAATCTTCACTGAAGGAGTGTGGAACAATTAAGTCTGGCAATGCCTGGGACAGACTGGTGCTGGTCTGCTCTGGTAACAAAACAATATGACTTTAATTTATAGTCTCATTTCATCTATCTATCTATCTATCTATCTATCTATACAATTTAAGCATTTAGCAGACACTCTTAATCCAGAGCGATTTACAGTAAGCAAGAACAACACATGGTAATGCATAACAAATTGTCATCAAGAATCATCAGGAATTCATTAAACCATGAGTATACTATACGCTATGGAGTGCTATGTCTACATAAAATGCTATTTAAATAACATAAATTGAGCCTTTGCATACGCCTAAAGGTCGTCGAGGATGTCTGTCTGTCTGTCTGTCTGTCTGTAGGGCATAGCAGTGGCTGTGGTTTTGTGGCTCCACAGAAGAATCGGCCATTCATTTCCCCCCCAGAGAGATTTACAAAAATATTTACATCAATTATTTTAAGCCTATAGAATCAAGCCATCCAGGATCCTGGTGAATCATGACCTAATTAAACCTTTGATTCTGTGAAAATAATAATAATTTAATATTTAATTACAGTATATGACATACATACTACAGTATATGACATACAGTACTACAGTATATGACATACAGTACCACATTTAATAAATACCCTTTTCATTCTCATTTCTTTCACAGAATCAAAGGTTTTATGGTCTTGATTCTAGGATGTTTCTTTGTGACCACCGCGCTCTGCGTTACCCATGCAATCGCAATACCGCTGATGCAGGGTCGCGCACACCAAGAACTGCTTTAGTTTTTATTCTTGCATTGTGAATTGTAAAGACAAACATTTTGGCTATCCAGCCTTCATCATCAGATTCTAGGATATTTGATATAAATATTTTCGTGGGAAAAGATTTTTCAGTGAAACCAGAAAACCACGCTCACTGCTATGATGTATAATATACAGCTTATATAGACAGATTGACATTTTTACAAATGTTGTGTGCTTAGGGCCAGCAACGGGGGCTGCAGGTTCTTGATGGCTCCCACGTCACCAAACACAGGTCCCAGGACGGTCCTTCCAACCACACACCATCCAGCTGTCAATCACTCTGACAGCTTCCTGGTTCTTGCAGCAGACCACACCCGCCATACCAAGGGAACTACAGTTTAATCGTAACTTTTCCTTTGAGAGTGCGTTATTTGTTTCTCACTTTCACAGGTAACCTGAATGAGTCACAATATGAAACTCGGCCAAACAGGCAAACATGAATGAGTGACGTGAATGAACAAAGTATTTTTTTCTTTTTTAAATTGAGAATTGAGCTTTTATGATTTTATGAGTAGTGATCGAGTCCACTACCGTGCAACGTTATTTATTCCCGAGGCCGTTATTTGGCCTCTGGGCTGTGACGTCATGGGTTTTGTGAATGTCACAGATCATATCATGTGCCTTGATGTTTAAACTGTTTAAATGTACACACGACTGACATCAAATCTGTACTTAATGAAATGTCACGGCCACAGTTTACAATAAATATGCTCAGGGGGCAATTGCAACTCTTATTCAATTAGTGAAAATAGCAGATGTACACAAAGCTCGCAAAGTTAGGGAACCACTGGTGTAGTTTACTCTAAAGTAGTTAACCCATTCAGGCCTGACGTCGAAATAAAAAAAACGTTCGCTGTGAAAGAATATATATTTAAAGATTTGTGCCGCATTTTTACGATTTTTCAAAAATAGCAGACCTACAAGTTCATAGCGCGCCACTCGGTGGCGCGCTATGAGCTTGTAGATCTGCTATTTTTCAATAGCTAAAGTATAACATAATGCTTAGTTAAAACACCAAAAGGGGTTCCCGCCCAAAATGGGTTTAAAGCTATAATATGACACAGATGCGTCCTCAGGTCTAAATGGGTTAAACAACATTGACATGTTTCACTTTAGTTCAAGTTAGGATTTATTGAAGGAAAAAAAAACGAACAAACTCCAAATACAATTAAAATTGCTATTGGCAACGTATCTAACACCTTTTAAATGATGAAACCAGTGAATGTCAATGTTATCCCCTATTTGAGGGGCAGTTCACCCACTTTATTTGTTTTGTATTTAGTAACTCACCCCAGCCTTGAACTCACGTTCAAAACGGACCAATCCTGCAAGCTTTGGGAGGCAATCTTAGCCAATCGGGATGGAATATGGAAAATCGGACAGATCCATGTTGATCAATGATCACATGACTATAGAGATAGTGTCTACCGATTTGCGTGATGTATGCATAAAGCCTATAGGAGTAATATTAAAAAAACCACACCCATGTGAAATGAGGGGCGCTCTTATCATCATACATCATCTCTCCCCATGCCTTCCGCCTGGTGAAGATAAAACAATTCTCACTGGGAGGACTGCCACTGACTATATCGAATGTTTTAAGTATTTAGCATTGCTCTTGGCTAAGATTGGCCTACTATTGAATGCCACAGACGAATAACAGTCCACACTATTGATCCATAATGTATAAATGATAGATAAGGGTTCAGGACAACGAGGCCTTTTCGTGGAGGGGTCAGAATGAAATTTAGACTTAGACTGTTTTTCGTCTGTGGTACTCAGGAATATTGCATCAGGAATGTGACAAAGATTCCATGAATTCAAGGCTTCATGGGATGAGTAATTCATTAAAAAAGTCATGAAGCACCCCTTTGAAAGCATTATTCGTCAGTGCATGTTTACATATAGGCTGTTATACAGTACTGTAGCAACCTTTGAGGTAGAAGTACTCCTTCAAAACAGCTATACAAACAGCTATACGGTACAAGCACCTATACGGGCAAATAATCATTCAAAACCATACATACGTTTGGACTCTCTTGAGATGTTTGTACAGTTTACAGTAGTGATAATTATAGCCATTATCGACTCATTAGAAATTACTCAGTAGATCAAATTGTTTTTAGCCAAATAGGCTCTGTCTGTGCAGCCAAAGACAAATGACTTCCTTCACAGTTGTTACCAATCAAACTATAAATGCACCAAATAAATGCACCAAATACACACAGAGGTGTGTACGTCTGTACGTCTGTAATCCACGTAACTCGAGAACCGTTCGCCTCACCTACTTCAAATTCGACACACGCATTCAACACGCATGCAGTGCCCGGTGTCGTTCCACACCCCCACAGGGAGTGCAGTGCCCGGTGTCGTTCCACACCCCCATAGGGAGTGCAGTGCCCGGTGTCGTCCCACACCCCCATAGGGAGTGCATTGCCCGGTGTCGTTCCACACCCCCACAGGGAGTGCAGTGCCCGGTGTCGTTCCACACCCCCACAGGGAGTGCAGTGCCCGGTGTCGTTCCACACCCCCACAGGGAGTGCAGTGCCCGGTGTCGTTCCACACCCCCACAGGGAGTGCAGTGCCCGGTGTCGAGTCGGTCGGGACCACGGTTGTCCAGAATCGCCACAAAAGTTCTCTGCCCAGGCTCCCACGGGTCACCTCTCTAGTTATACTAATTAGGCCAACCATTCTATTCTTGTCAAACCGCAATAACTCTATAGGTCAAACAAAGTCAGGGTGGTGATATTGTGCATGTCGGCTCATTGGATTATCCTCACCATGTAACAGAAGTGTGTCAAGGCGCACTGCTGTGCCCTGAGACAAGTGCAGGGCATGCAGGCACGCCTCTGGATTTTGTGACAACCACGCATTATAGTTATTAGTTATGAATTGTTATAAGATGGCATTTATTTATTGAGGAGACAGACAGACAGACAGACAGACAGACAGACAGACAGACAGACAGACAGACAGACAGACAGACAGACAGACAGACAGACAGACAGACAGACAGACAGGAGTCCCTTAGGTCTGTGGTATTTTGTGCGGCCGGTGTAGTACTACATCCACGGGCCCAGGGGGCAGCGTCTTGATGAGGGTCCAGACCTCGAGGCGCCTCATGCCCACCACGCTGACATCTTGGATCTGCAGCAGCTGGTCTCCTGGACACACCTGCTCCCCCGGACCTCCTGACGAGTGGTGGGTGGAAAAACAACGTACTCAAATGCAGTGTTGATTTCGTCGACTAAAACTAAGACGAAAAATGTTCGTCGACTAGCTTTTTTCACTGAGGAAAACTACATGGAAACTAAATGAAAACTAAGCGAAACTAAACTAAACTAAACTAAACTAAGACTAAATATACTGACAATTTTGTCAACAAATAAAAACTAGACTAAAATGTTAGGAAGGGACTAGTGGACAAGAGTTCCAGTATAAGTCATTTTACAATTAGTTGCATTCTGAAAATAGCTGATCTACAAGCTCACAACGTGTTGCAGCGTGACGCGTTGTGGGCTATTTTCAGCAGGTGAAAAAAAGTCATTATGACGTCATCTAGGGGCCGCAATCTGCATTCAAAGATGTTCCTAGAAGTCATTGGTCGAAAAAAAGCCGGTCGCAATGACTAACCAATCAGAAAGCAGACAGACAAATCGACCAATGACAAAGCTCCTATAGGAAAATCTTTGAATGCAGATTGTGGCCCCCAGATGTGTCACAGAGACTAATTTTTTTCCGGGAGCGTTGTACCCATTGCTGGCTGTCTGAATACCAAAAATAAATAAATAAAAAAGGTCATTCAAATTTTGACATATTATTGCTTAATCAACAATAATCAACTACGATCATGTAAAATCAAGTCTAATAAAGGTTAGTACATTAAAGTGTACGTGTGTGTGTGTGTGTGTGTGTGTGTGTGTGTGTGTGTGTGTGTGTGTGTACGTGTGTGCGTGTGTGCGTGTGTGTGTGTGTGTGTGTGTGTGTGTCTGTGTCTTACCGTGGAAGATCTTCTGGATGCTCAGAGGTTTGTCTCCCAGGCTGGAGCCAACCCCTCCCTCCAGACTGAAGCCCAGGTCTCTGCTGCGTTTCTCCAGCCGCACGCACACACGCTGGCCTGAGAGACGCACGCACGCACGCAGGCAGGCAGGCAGGCAGGCACACACACACACACACAGACAGACAGACGTAAAGGGTGTTCAATAGTATTGAATTATGGAAAAAAAATCAAAAACCTCAAAAACGGAGTTATGAGGAAATGCACATAGATACTTTCCACCACTGAATCTCACCACTGACTCGCAAAACCCTCTCACCTGTCGTTGTGGACGGCGGCGTTTGCTGTGAGGCGGACGCCGGAACTCCTCCCCCTCCCGCCTTATATGGAGTGGTGGCGGCCCGCCCCGTCCCCCTCCTCAGCACGACCACGCCCATGCTGCGCTCCTTGGCTCTCTTCAGCGTCCGCAGCGCCTCCAGGTGGGCGGAGCCGCACAGCGCCGTGCCGTTGATTGACAGCACGTGGTCGCCCTCCTGCACGGAGCCCTCCTGTGCCGCGGCGCCCGTCGGGAACACCTTGTGCACCTGGAGAGGAGGAGGACAAATGAGTTGTGTTTTTTTTTGTTTTTTGAGGGGCCTAGCTAGCCTCTCCTATGCTAGCCTCGGTTCCAGCCTTACTCATCTGCGAAGAGAAAAGCCTGGTCACAATAAAGGTTTAAAACGAACATTAAACCTGTATATAGGAGGGGCTGGCGCCCCTCAAAAATCATAATCGTCGGAAGTGAGCGGTGCCTTTTATCATACATGATTGATGATGTATGATGATGACGTTATAGAAGCAGTAACCACAGTTGCCGACTACCGACTAATAGTGGTTCTCAACCAGTGGTCCTTGAGGGGGTTCCAGGTGGTCCCCATGCTAAATGATGGAGAGTTGCATGGTAACCAAACGGACCCTTATTAGATCTTTAACTGAGTGTAAAATTAAACCAATTAATGGACCCTTACGAGTCCATTTGGTTTCATTTTACACTCTCAAGAGTTAAAATAGAGTTAAACATCTGCATTACTTCATTTACAAGAATTAGAGAAGGTATAAGAATTGTTATTATGATCCGTTTCAATGCAGCATGGAATTGTGACAAATTATTATCCAACGATATACAGTAGTCCTCGATATGAAAACCACTGGACTAAAAGACAGACATGACAGACACACAAAGTCACATGTTGGAGCGGTTAGCCCAGCTAAAACGATAGTCACGTCTGGGAGCTGTATAGCCTCGCCTAAATACAGAGGTTTGAACCATTTCATCCACTAGAGGGCAGCATGGTGTCATTCTATACTGACTGACTGACTCTTCTGTCTGTGTAATCACTGAAACTGCTTTAGTTCTTGGTCTTCGGGGTTGTCTGCATTCATGGCTGTCCTAACATCCTTTTAATGATACTGTACCTCTTGTCCTATGTATATAGCTCCCAGCCTTATATATAAGGATTATTTATTATATGTTCCATGGTTGTTTTGTTTGTACAGTAGGTTTGTGTATAGTTTCATGTTACAAAGTGGACCACAATGGAAACAAGCGAAGGCTTTTTTGTGTCTAAGTCCATTTGGCGTTTTTTAAAATGATGTCATTTTCTGTAATTTTCTTAAACTGCCAATAAAGTATTCTATCTATCTATCTATCTATCTATCTATCTATCTACTGTAGTCATTATGTATGCTACTGTTTTGACTATTAATGTTTTATTCACTCATACTGTACATTGCGGACATTGCCACTAGGCCAGTCAATCTAAGCTAATAAATAAATAAATTGCAATAGTAATCGTTCAAGGTTTTTTTCATGATCCTTAGGGTCATCCAAATAACATATTAGAAATTGAGTATTATATAAATGTTGGATCATGGTAAATTCAGGGGTTGCATTTTAATTATGCTTTAAGAAGCATGTAATGTGTCAAACTAGGGGGTTTTCATGATTCTGAATCCATTCCAAACATTAGTTTTGCACAAAAAACACTCCTTGGGCTGTTGTTTGGCTGTGGCTATGACCTAATTTAGCCCCAATGAGTGTTTTCCGTGCAAAACTAATGTTTGGAATGGATTCAGAATCATGAAAAACCTCTAGTTTGACACATTACATGCTTCTTAAAGCATAATTAGAATTAGATTTTTGTTTTGCCTTATAGGTTTTTAATGGTAGGCCTACTCCAAATTTCAACCCCTGAATTTACCATGATCCAAAATGTATATAATTCTCTGGGCTGGGTGGCTGGGTGGGTCTGAGCACGAAAACAGCATGGTTAAATGGTGCATTTATATAGCGCCTTTATCCAAGGCGCTTTACATAGTGCATTACATTCACCCACACATTCATACACCAATACCGGCAGAAATCATGCAAGGCACCAACCAGCACATCAGGAGCAATTATAGGTTCAGTGTCTTGCTCAAGGACACTTCAACACTAACTCTGGGGGAGCCCGGGTTCGAACTGGCAACCTTGCGGTTCCCATCCAGCCACTCTACCCCTGAGCCACTGCCGCTGGTTGTTTTTCACCACCAACCTAACACACACATGCACATATTAACTATATGTGGTGTGCCAGTACAGTACAGTGACAGTACAGTACAGTAGAGGGATCCCCACACGGTAACTGTCATTTCTCAACCGTTTCGGACGTGGGGCGGCTCGCCGGAATTGGCCCGGCCCCCTGGGCGTGGTCCTGTGGGTCTGGAACTTCCGGGGACCCCCACACGGAGTTGCACCACTCACGTCACACGGGTGTGATTTTTAATATTATTTGGATGACCCTAAGGATCATACAAAAACATGAACGATTACTATTGCAATTTATTTTGGGTCAAATCTTAGATTGACTGGCCTGTTTCGAATGCTATCAATGCATCGAAAGGGCAACATTACGTTTAATCAGACTCTGCATTAGCCGTCTACTGACCTACAAGATGTCAGTGTTAGGGTTAGTACTAATGTCGGACAACGCGTGTCGTCGCTGTCAAAACAGTAGCCGTCTGACACAACACTCGTGTTGTATGAGGGGGAGGGGCGCAGTCGAAACACAGCCGAAAGCCATACAACAGCTTGTAGTCCAAAATGTAGTCCTCAAACCATGTGACTTCCATTGGAAATGCATTGAGGCGGCCATGACACTCACAGCAGCGGTGGCCGAACGGATAGCGGAGCGGTCTTGATACCGGAAGGTCGCCAGTTCGAATCAGCGGTCCGACACGTTAAAATTACCACCGCTGAAGTGCCCTTGAACAAGGCATTGAACCACTACGATGAAATGTGTTCTATGAGCAGGGCCTAGCTGGAAACAAGTTCTTGAGCTTAGCCCAGATACCCTGGGTAAATATAGTAATCATTTAATTTCATTTCAGCAAGCATGCAGCAATGCATTAAAGGTCTGAGTGAGGCCTAAACCTGATTGTGTCCCTACTCCTGCAGATTTTGTCTAAAAATCACACAAATTGGTACAGAGTGAGTTGTGAGTATAGCCTATCTCTGGGGTTATGTAACCAGTGGTGGAAAAAGTACTTAATTGTTTTACTTAAGTAAAAGTACCAATATTGCAATTTAGAACTACTTTGTTACAAGTAAAAGTACGGAATTGAAAATGTACTTGAGTAAAAGTACAAAAGTATCGGCTAAGTACTAAAAGTTAAAGTATTCATATTGCAGAATGTCCCATTTCACAAGTTCAAAATGTGTACAAAATCTATTGAAAATAGCCGATCTACACGCTCTCAATTGCGACGCATTGTGAGCTTGTAGATCGGCTATTTTCAAATGGCAGAAATGTATAGGGTTGAAGTGGTTAGTGGTAATGTTTTCTAATCAAAATGAAAACCGCCAAAGTAACTAGTAACTAAAGTTTTCAAATAATTGTAGTGAAGTAAAAGTACAAATTTTGGCTCTGAGATGTAGTGGAGTAGAAGTATAAGTACTGGAAATTGTACAAATACCTCAAAATTGTACTTAAGTACAGTACTTAAGTAAAAGTACTTAGTTACTTTCCACCACTGTATGTAACCAACATCTACAGTATGAGATTATTTCTGGGTCCCATTCCATTCGGATATGACTGCCTTCCAAAGTTTGCGGGCCCTTGGAGACCTGTGCTTCCTGGTCCCTGGTTACTACTCCGTTGACGGTTTCTTCACCTTTGCATCGCTTTGCATTTTGTTTCGTTTATATCGCTGCTAATCTACGTTTCCATCTGTACCTGCCGGTTCTAACTGCTGTGCTGCCTCTGCTGACTGTTTATGAAATGAATAAGGCAGAAGGAACGAATAAATAATAAATTCTTAACACTTGCAGCCGTGTTTTAACACGTCAAATGGCCATAGCTCTTTGACACATTGCTCTGATCAGTGCAATATAGGCCTGATTATCTAGTTCTTTGTTCAAATCAAGAATCGAGATTGACCAAAGTGCACAATAAAAACTAAAAACAGTTATGCATACAAAAACATCAAACAAGTATGGATGTGCACCCACATAACAACAAGAAATGAAAAAGTTCAAATGACAAAAAAAATAATCAGAAGTGAACAAATGCCATAGAAAAGAGATGAGTCTTAAAAAGTGACTTAAATAGTTCAATGGACTGAGCACTTTTAATATAAGTAGCCTATAGGCTATTCCAATAGGAATAATAGGAATATATAGGCTATTCCAGAGAATGGGTGCTGCAACAACGAAGGCAGCGAAGGCATGTTGAGCTTGTAGATTGTATTCACGATGAATGTTACCTTGAAACCGTTGAAATCAGCCCTCAATGGCTTCTGACAGGGGTTCGGCCCTTGCATCCAGCAACCCAACCCAGTAGTCACTTTGAGTGGCACGTACCGCACGAAGCCACGGGTGAACGTATGTATACTGTATGTCGGACATTAATAACCCTAACCCCAAACTTTAACCCTAACCCTATAACTTCAGTCTTAACCGGCCATGTATGTCTGAAGACTGAGTCTTAACCATCAGCGGTCTAAAACTTTACTTTATCTGCAAAATAAGTTGTTTGCATTTGGCACAAAAATAGTGGTGCAAGCAGGATTCTAACCCGGGAGGTGTGGATTCAGAGTCTAATAAAACTAGCCATGCAGCCATGAGAGTATAGGGGTTAGGGGATCCCCTCCCCATATTTCTGGCAGAAGCCGTTGAGGGCTGATTTCAACCCTTCTGCATGAATTGAATACAGCATATGTTGTATATGTTTACAACAACAAAAAAAGCTAGCTGACAGACAGACAGACAGACAGGCAGACTCACAGTGACTGGCTTGTTCTGGTCCAGTCCTCCTGCGATGCTGAAGCCCAGGCCCACACCTATGTCCTTATGCAAGACCACCACCTGCACGTCCTCGTAACTCTACACACACACACACACACACACACACACACACACACACACACACACACACACACACACACACACACACACACACACACACACACACACACACACACACACACACACACACACACACACGCACACGCACACGCACACACACACGCACACACGCACACATGCACACACACACACACACACACACACACACGCACAGTTTAAATGGTAAATGGTGCATTTATATATAGCGCCTTTATCCAAAGCGCTTTACATAGATTGTGCATTACATTCACACATTCACACGCACATTCACACACCGATGGCAGCGGAAACCATGCAAGGCACCAACCTGCACATCAGGAGCAATTAGGGGTTCAGTGTCTTGCTCAAGGACACTTCTACACACCTTCCAGTTCTTTAATGACACTTTTGTACAATGAAGCAGTGCATTCATTGATAGTATAGTCCAATATTAGTCTAGTGCACTTTGACAGCGTATCCCGTATTACTTGAAACTAATACTGCACTTTATGCAGTTACTGGATGGCTTGATTCTAAAATAATTGATATCAATAGTTTTGTTTATGGGAACAAAAAATGAATGGCATATTTTTCAGTGGAACCAGAAAACCACGCTATGCCCCAGGCCCGCGGGAAGTACTTTACACTCGCAGGGGCTGAGCGTCTAGTAGGGGGTGCGCGCGCGTAGCGCGCGCCGCAAAACTGCGCGTGCACGCGCATCATGCACGCGCATTTTCGCGCATTTTCACTCGCAAACGTGGCCTTTACTTTCCCTCTCCACACGCAAGTTATATGAACGAACTGACACAGGCAATTAACCAGGATAAGGTGCCAATACTGTGATACAGCATATTTTATTCTTTTTTTTCTTCTTCCCCTCCTGTTCGAGGGGGGGCTGTGCCTGGGGGGAGGGGGTGCTACAACCCCCCCAGCACCCCTACTTCCCTCAGCCATGCTATGCCCCATACTGTCAGGTACATAGAACATATATAAAGGCTAGATGGCGGAGTCTCTGACGTAATTCACCCGGCGGCCGTCTTGCCTCGGGGCTACAGTACAGTATGTTCAATGGCAGCTCAAACTAAAATAGTCATAACTCCCTCGAATCTTGACGGATTTACAAACGGGTTGGTCTCTGACGTTCATAACAAACCAAACCGTTTGAAAATTGAGCAAGTTATGGTTATTTAAAAAGTACATGCGCCCCATAGACACAATGTTATGCTGACCCTCGGTAAGATGGCCGCCACGTAGCAACGTCGCTCTCCATTGGGCAGAGCGCGGGTGAGCCATCTAGCCTTCTAGCCATCTAGCCATATATATATATATATATATATATATGGTGTGGTATATACCTGAAGAGTGCTGTCCCCAAGTCCCCTGACGTCCTGCAGGAGGCGCTCCAGCTCCTCGGCGGGCATGACGGAAACGTAGGACAGAGCGGACATGTCGGAGCGCAGAGAGTTGGACCAGTCCTCGCTGCTGCTGCTGCTGTCGCTCTCCGACTCGTACTCCACTCCGCCCAGGTTGCACAGATCTGCAAGACTACACACGCACAGTACAATTTACAGCAGTGGCGTGCACAGGTAGACACTAGAAGCCTAGGTAATAAGCCAGACCGAATCAGCCGTTGGCAAAAAAAAGAATTGCCTGCCGGCGGATTAGTGTGATTTGAGTCTGGCTTATTAGCCAGGCTAAGACACTAGGGCCTTTTGAAGAACCCCCCCCCCCCCCCCCCCTAAAGCAAGGTTTTGAGTTAAAAACGTTTGCTCTGAAAGAATATATATATATATTGTATTTTGTACAGTATGTGGACCATGGTGACATTGATCAATTCTTGATAAAAAGCTTCTAATATATTATTTATGCCCCCAAAATCTATACATCTCACACTATTAAGGCAACCGGCCGGTTCCACGCGCTGCACACGGTGCCCTTTTTTCCACTTCCCCTCTAAATGTGTGCACGCCACTGATTTACAGAGAGTTGCAGGGACGTGCACACATAGACATCAAAGGGGTGCTTCAGCCCCTGCCCTTTTACCCGTCTGTAACAAAACTGCCCCATACTCCAGTCCAGACCACGAATGCAGCATTTACTATATGGTGAAAGAAATGCAAAATGCCACTCCTCTCCTTTCCATGCCGTATAACGGCATGGACATTCAGGAGAATAGTTTTTCTCTCCTGAACAAATTTGTTTAGAAATCAATGTCGTTACACCTGCAGCTCCACTAGCTAAAGAGTGCTGGGTTGACGCCCCGAAAATAGCTGATCTACAAGCGAGCGAGCGAGCTTGTGGATCTGCTATTTTCGCTATTTTGGGCCAAAAAGTGCCCTCTTATGGGATTTCAGCCCCTGCCTCTCTCTAACACAGGGGTTCTCAACGTTTTTGGCCGGGGACCCCGGCCTCTGGACCCCCGCCCCGCCCCCTCCCGACCCCCAATATAAATTGACTGCTACAATAACCTTAAACCATTTTGGGCGGGAACCCCTTTTGGTGTTTTAAGCATTGTTATAATTTAGCTATTGAAAAATAGCAGATCTACAAGCTCATAGCGCGCCACCGAGTGGCGCGCTACGAGCTTGTAGGTCTGCTATTTTTAAAAAAATCGTGATTTTTTTTTTAAAATGAAAATAATTTGGGGACCCCCTAAAATAATTTGGCGACCCCCCGAGGGGTCGCGACCCACGGGTTGAGAACCCCTGCTCTAACACTCTCTGCACGTGCCTGGAGAGTTGGACCAGACCTGTCTGACTCTGACTCGTACTCCACTCCGCCCAGGTTGCACAGATCTGCAAGACTATACACGTACAATAATTCGCAATTCACAGTTTATAATGTAGGCCTTTTAAAGCACACACTCTTATCCAGAGCGACTTCCAATAACCCATGATTTAGACCTGAGGATGATTCTACGAATGCCTTCTAAAACCTGACAGTTTTCTTGAAAAACATGAAAATGTTGGAGAACCACTGACACAGAAACATATAGTTTCCGTGTCAGTGGTTCTCAAACATTTTCATGTCAAGGACCCTCAAAAATGATATGTAATTGGCCGCTGAACCTCAAAATCTCAAAATATGAGAGAAGCAAAGATTTGAGTTAAAACGTTCACTCTGAAAGAATATTCTACAAGATCTACAAGCTCGTAGCGCGGCACCGGGTTCCCGCCGCCCAGAATGGCCCCCAGTAGGGTTTGCGATCCATAACTGGAGGAACCCGACCCAACATTGAGGAACCAGCGTCGGTTCTGTCACATTTGAAACCGGAACCGTTTTGACGCATATGTGGACTTATCACCTCGGTTGTACAACAATAATAATAATAATAGCCTACCGAATGTTTTAATTTCAAGGACCAACATAACTCTGGAGAGTGTTCAAATGGAACCAAATGGACCCACACTCACAGACCCTTTAAGGGTCCATTTGGAACGCCCTACAGTGTAGGGGGTTCCAAATGGTGGAATAGTGGCACTATAGCCTACTATAGGAATTGGTAAATAGAACATTTAGGAATGGGAGCGTTAAGAGGGAATTGTTAAGGAGCAGGAATCATTAACTGTAAACATACATGTACCTAGCCATACCTAGCATAGCCAGGCGCCCTAGCAGGCCACCCGCATCATCAGGACTACAACATCTCCATCGAAATCAGTCCTCATGTCGACAGACAGTGGAAGGTGTCAGTAAGGGATACAGGGAGAGTGCTATAGGGGGGCGAGTCAGTCTACAGACAAACTAAATACTAAATTGGGAGTGAGTCTGCAGTTCTGACTACAATGGGGAGCTTGTTTGTTAAACAGCCAGTAAACAACACATTAAGCACTGTCACAGTGTTACACTGTTGTGTTGCAACCAGCAAACAAGGTTTTCTACCGGGGAGGAGGGTATACCGGAAATCATGTTGACTGCATGCGCCAGGCTATTAGCGACCATGCAGGCTCAATGAAGTATACGTGTATAGGGGTGGTTCAAGCTCATGCAAAACGGGAGGCATACTTTGGTTAGACATAGCATTGGTCCGACTGGATTAAGGTTGGTGAGGGGTGCGTTAAAACGACCGGATTAAGGTTGGTGAGGGGTGCGTTAAAACGACCGGATTAAGGTTGGTTGAGGGGTGCGTTAAAACGACCGGATTAAGGTTGGTTGAGGGGTGCGTTAAAACGACCGGATTAAGGTTGGTTGAGGGGTGCGTTAAAACGACCGGATTAAGGTTGGTTGAGGGGTGCGTTAAAACGACCGGATTAAGGTTGGTGAGGGGTGCGTTAAAACGACCGGATTAAGGTTGGCGAGGGGTGCGGTGCGTTAAAACGACCGGATTAAGGTTGGTGAGGGGTGCGTTAAAACGACCGGATTAAGGTTGGTGAGGGGTGCGTTAAAACGACCGGATTAAGGTTGGTGAGGGGTGCGGTGCGTTAAAACGACCGGATTAAGGTTGGTGAGGGGTGCGTTAAAACGACCGGATTAAGGTTGGTGAGGGGTGCGGTGCGTTAAAACGACCGGATTAAGGTTGGTGAGGGGTGCGTTAAAACGACCGGATTAAGGTTGGTGAGGGGTGCGTTAAAACGACCGGATTAAGGTTGGTGAGGGGTGCGGTGCGTTAAAACGACCGGATTAAGGTTGGTGAGGGGTGCGTTAAAACGACCGGATTAAGGTTGGTTGAGGGGTGCGTTAACACGACCGGATTAAGGTTGGTGAGGTGTGCGTTAAAACGACCGGATTAAGGTTGGTTGAGGGGTGCGTTAAAACGACCGGATTAAGGTTGGTGAGGGGTGCGTTAAAACGTCCGGATTATGGTTGGTGAGGGGTGCTTTAAAACGACCGGATTAAGGTTGGTGAGGGGTGCGTTAAAACGACCGGATTAAGGTTGGTGAGGGGTGCGTTAAAACGACCGGATTAAGGTTGGTGAGGGGTGCGTTAAAACGACCGGATTAAGGTTGGTGAGGGGTGCATTAAGACGACCGGATTAAGGTTGGTTGAGGGGTGCGTAAAGACGACCGGATTAAGGTTGGTGAGGGGTGCGTTAAAACGACCGGATTAAGGTTGGTGAGGGGTGCGTTAAAACGACCGGATTAAGGTTGGTGAGGGGTGCGTTAAAACGACCGGATTAAGGTTGGTGAGGGGTGCGTTAAAACGACCGGATTAAGGTTGGTGAGGGGTGCGTTAAAACGACCGGATTAAGGTTGGTGAGGGGTGCGTTAAAACGACCGGATTAAGGTTGGTGAGGGGTGCGTTAAAACGACCGGATTAAGGTTGGTGAGGGGTGCGTTAAAACTACCGGATTAAGGTTGGTGAGGGGTGCGTTAAAACGACCGGATTAAGGTTGGTGAGGGGTGCGTTAAGGGTTGGGAGAGGGTTAAGGTTAGGTTTAGGTGTGCTGCCCCGTGGGAGGTTATAGGGTTAGGGTGTGGGTTTGAGATATCGGACCAATGGTATGTCTAACCAAAAGCATGCACCCATGTAAAACCCAAGGCCCCAGTGAGGCTCTCCAACGTTGAAGCACTCGGCCCTAGTGGTAAGAGGAGGGACTGCAGGCGGACCTGTGGAGTTATGACGAGGAAACCCCCGTGCAGCTGGGGTTTAACGTTGAGCACGTTTGCACTTCCGCATATTGGGCCCAAATCGAAAAAATGCGGACGTAGAGGGTTCTTCCGGGTGCTTCAAAACGCCACTGAGAAACTTCCACTGAAACGATTAGTGTGGGGGGGGGGGGGGCTATCGCTCCAGTTCAGTCTCTATCCTTTTAATACTCTATGGTAAAACCCCACCTGACACAGAAGCTCCTGCGATCCGACTGGCTGCTGGTGATGGTCGCCGACGACTCGTCCGAGTCGTAGTTGGAGTCGTGGTCCTTCTCGGTGCCGTCGTCGTCGTCGTCGCGGTCGTTCCAGCCCTGGATGCGCTGGTTCCAGGTGGTCACCCAGGCCTCCAGGGAGTCCTCCGCTGCTCCCTGGGAGGTCACCCAGGCCTCCAGGGAGTCCTCCGCTGCACCCCGGGACTTCTTCACCCTGCAGGTCTCCAGGGTGTCGTCTGCTGCACCACCCTCGTTCCTCACGCTACCACTGGACAGGACTGGAGCAAAAATGGTTACAATGCAGTTAGCTGACCCTAATGGAATGACGAAATATATGAGTAAGTAAGCCTTGCCGAGCCATGAGGCCCATATAGGGCAGGAGGCTATATCCTGTTTCTGTAGCCATGAGGCCCATAGGGCAGGAGCCTGTCTCCTGTTTCTGTAGCCATGAGGCCCATAGGGCAGGAGCCTGTCTCCTGTTTCTGTAGCCATGAGGCCCATAGGGCAGGAGCCTGTCTCCTGTTTCTGTAGCCATGAGGCCCATAGGGCAGGAGGCTATCTCCTGTTTCTGTAGCCATGAGGCCCATAGGGCAGGAGGCTATCTCCTGTTTCTGTAGCCATTAGGCCCATAGACAGGAGCCTGTCTCCTGTTTCAAGTACAACCCCCTGGACATGATGCTAGTATGTCGCAGGGACTATCTTACCCCCTATCCAACCCTTGATGTTGAGTGTCAAGCAGGGACTTACCCCCCAATCGAAACCTTGATGTTGAGTGTCAAGCAGGGACTTACCCCCCAATCCAACCCTTGATGTTGAGTGTCAAGCAGGGACTTACCCCCCAATCCAACCCTTGATGCTGAGTGTCAAGCAGGGACTGACCCCCCCAATCCAACCCTTGATGCTGAGTGCCAAGCTGGGAGGCACTGGCTCCGATTTGGTACGACCCTGGCCGGGAATCGAACCCTGACCTCCCAGTCCCATGCAGGGCAGACACTCTAACCACTGGTGAAATATCTATATAGAACTAGAACAATAACCGACGGAAAGGGTATTGTCCAGTTTACAAAACGATCTAAAACTAATTAAAATCATAGAGAAAATGACAATTTGGTCCATTTATTTAATACATAATTTTGGGAGGGTATCCTTTTAGTGTTTTGCTCATTTTACTATACTATATAATACGGTACTTTTCAGACCTTTTTGAATGTCGACCGTGACGAATACCCCAAATTACAATTAATACAAAAAGCTAGAACTAACATGCCTGTTCATGCTCCAGTTTTCGGCGATAAGGTGACTAGAGTAAAGGTGACTAGAGGTGGTTAGAGTAAAAAATGACACCCGTGTGAAAGTGAGGGGCGCTCGTATCATCTTACAACATCGAGGTTGTAGAATTTGCGCAGTAACAGACAAAACAAACATTAAACTCTGTTCATTGTCAATGGCATTTAACGTTTGCGTTAGTGACAAAACAAACATTAAACTCTGTCCATTGTCAATGTTTGTCTATAAGGAAAAACAAACATTAAACCTGTATATAGCCCTCAAAAACAGAGAGATGTGTGAGTGATGACCACCACATATTGTAGTTTTTGGTGTTCACATTTCACCTAAAACTGGAGTATGAAATTTGGAGTATTAAAACTAAGCAATGAAAAATATATATATACACAATTCGAAACCATAAGAACCTTGTAGCGGAGAAGGGACCACATGTGGGAGTTTTCCGGGGGCGGACGTGGAGGTGGTGCAGCTGGGGGGAGAGGAGAGGATATGATGATGCTGGCGGGGGGACGGCCCGGAGCCGCGCTTCTGACCGTGCGGGCCGGAAGAGACCGCGGCGGCATCGTCCCCGTGCGCGGTGACAGCGGCGTCGGAGAAGCAGGGCGAGTCGTCGGGGTTGGTTGGCGTCGCGTCGTCGTCATCGCCGCTGTGCGTTCTCTGACCGCGCGATCGCGAAGCGCGGTCGTTGTTGCTGTGGTTGTTGTTGGAGTCGCATAGCGGCAAGGACAGCGAGCGAGCGCTCGCGCCGATGACGTCCCTCTGACACCACCGGTCAACGGGTAGGTTTCCGCACGTCTGCGTCCTCCCGCCCCCGTCGCCGCCTTCGTCGCCTAATTCTTCCGCGCTTGGAATCGGATCTACGTCGTTGCCCGTGGAAGCCGACCTCGCGTTCGTCGACCTCGTCTCGCGTCTCCTCTCCTCCTCCTCGTCGCCTCGCGGTTCTCCCCGGATTCCCGCCGCCGTGGTTCTGTCCGATCCGCCGTCGCCGCCGCCGGCATCACGTCCCGTTCTATTCGGGGTCTTCTCCTTCCCTCCGACGCTCAGCTCAGTGTCGTCTATCGTTCTGTTGGGGGTCTTCAGCTTGTCTATCGCTCGGTCCGACCTGCTCTTCCTCACGCCGGCGGTATCCGTCTCCGTCGTCTCCATCGACGTCGCGCGTTCCCTCGCGGAGGAGAAGTAGCCATATAGTAATACTATAAAAAATAGAGTTATGAGGTTTCCTCCCAACAGCAACGATATTAGCTGGTTTCAGATTATAATCGAGGGCTTGGAGCGCAAAGGGCTTAAAGGACCACTTCACCACTTTTCAACTTCTCTTCCTACTCAGTCTGTGTCTCATAGGAAGGCTGTGGGCAGTTCAGAAACCCGTCCACCAGTGACATCGATGGTGAATCCAAGCGAATAGAAACGGCAGGCTTTTCTTTTCCTGAAAAGATCTAAATATATATTTTAAAACAAATCTTGTTTTAAAACAAATCTGCCTTATGATGATGTCACTGGTAAGGGTGTCCAAACTGCCCAAAGCCCTCCTATGAGAGGCTGAGTAGGAAAAAATGGTGGTGTTTTATCATGAACATTAGTGAGGACCAATTATATGAAGAGATGTTGAAAAGTGGTCCTTTAAGTGAAAGTCTCATAAATTTACAGGAGAGCTTTCCATTGATTGTAACTTTTGTAATCAATGTTATGCTTAACCCATTTAGGCCCGATGTCAAAATTTAAAAAAATGTATTCAAAATTGACAGTTCTGAAAAACCTTATGTTTCTGTATCAGTGGTGCTCAATATTTCATGTCAAGGACCCCAAATATTATATGTAATTGGCCTCCACCCCCCGATCTGAAAATATGTTGTTCCGGGGACCTCCCCACTGTCCCCAGAAGCAAAGATTTGTGTTAAAATGTTCACTCTGTAATAATATATTCAAAGATTTGAGGCACATTTTCACGATTTTTCAAAAATAGCAGACCTACAAGCTCATAGCGCGGCACTCGGTGCCACGCTGAGCTTGTAGATCTGCTATTTTTTCAATAGTTTAAGCATAACATAATGCTTAAAACACCAAAAGGGGTTCCCGCCCAAAATGGGTTAAACATGTATGAAGTTTTGAATTTAATTATTGCAATAAATGAAAAGCTGTCCTGTAAAAAGTTTTGATTTTCACTTAGGCCATTGGTGCTCCAAGCCCTCAGTATGTTAATGTCCGGTGTTGTGTGAATCACTTAAAGCTCCATGTGAAATAAAAGTTAACACTTATTATCATAAGTTTGTAAAATATCAGACCATCTATATTACCATTCATTACTGAACCCAAACTGTCATAAATAAATAAATTGACTGTCGATAAATAATATATGACAGCGGCCACACACACACGTGAAAATAAATAATAAGCGGAAGAACGTGGCATTAGACACACGCACACCCTGGGTAAATAGTAGGTGTACTGCGCGCGCACGCACACACGCACGCACACACACACACACACACACACACACACACAAATCCTCCATAGTGTACTGTGAAGTTGTGAAGCCGTTGCACTGATGCGAGGTCCAGGTTGTACGGCAGCAGCTGCTTTAGCTGCGTTCAGCCTGGCTGATAAGCCAGACTAATATCACACAGCTGTGTGGCGTTTGCCGTGTGATAGGCGCGTTCACCAAGCGTAGTGTAGTTGTGTGGTGTTTGCCGTGCGATAGGCGAGAGATGTGTGTGTCGGGTTGTTGCCGGCGTGTTGTTGCTGGCGGTGGCCGTCATGGGTCCTTGGTGGAGTGTTCGCCTGGCCGGCACAGCAGCCAGAGGGGGAGGGGGCGGAGGTAAGATGAGCTGGTGTAGAGCAGAGGTAGCGATATTGGACATTGAGGGTCGGAAATAACGCGTGTCACTATGAAGGCCGTACCATTGGACTGGCCCCATGAAGTGAACGGAGTTGGCGTAACTCGGCGAAGTGGTGACGATTTTGACGTAGGCTGGTGGTGTTGCGCAAGAATGTGTTATATACCCAGTACCCAGTACAATACCCATAAAAATGGGTATTGTACTGTAAATATGACAGTTGCATGGATGCAAAGTAGTGGTTGATGTCTGGACAGGCATGCTATCGGTGTTGTGCATGGTGAGATGTGTGCAAACGGTGTGGTTTGGTAGGAGAAGGCGGACAAAGGATGGGGTGTTGCGCTGTCCATCAGGGTGGCAGGATGTCTTTATTAAGCACCGATATTATATTATATATGACTGATTATATATATGACAAATTTAGACAATGAATAAGGTTTATGATGTTTAAACAGTACCTGTACATTATCAGCAGAGATGGACACCTTAGAAGTGTAGGCGTAGTTCACCAGCAAACCAATCATCTGAGGTTCTAGTCCACTGATTGGCACCCTGTCCTGTGTGGAATCCCTCATACCAGATGTAAACATGGCCTGTTCACAGTGAAAAGATGAATTGGCTTGGAGTGTCCGTAGTTTTTCTCATTTACATTGTTAATTGATTAATTAATTTGGTGTAGATGATAAATTGAGTCATGTGAAAGCGAAGGCAGACTTGAAATGTCTTGCCTTAACACCAGCAGGTCAATAAAAGTGTGTATTTACCTCAAAGTAAGGGCTGAAGGAGGCCAGTACAGCACGATGGCAGGGGACCTCCTGTCCCTCACAGCACAGAATCACATCACACAAGACACTGTTGAGACGCAGCCTGTTGAGACCCTTGAACACCTTTTTGGGATGCTGGGGGTCCACAAACACCTCAGCATCCGGGGAGGATAGAGGTACACTGGTTCCGTCCCCCTGAAGTGCAACGACAACAACATCCAGAGGGACATTTAAATGCATACAAATAAACTACTATTCATCTGTGAGTCATGTTGCTGATCTGGTAAATGATGCTTGGAAACAGTCACTCACACGGTCAGTGTCCTCTCTCATCCACTTGGCAGACTGTGGGGATTCTCTCTGGCGGGCAGCATCCAGGATGTTGTCAGCCATGGCTGAGGGGAGGTTAGTGGTGGAGAGAGAACACTACTGTTAACATGTAACATTACTGTTACATGTGCTTACACAGTGAAATGCTCAGTGTTCATTTAACTCAGAGAGGGTGTAGCGATGCCACACAAGTTATGAAGAATTTATTTGAATATCAACATTTAAAAGTGCATGTTGTATTATTTAATATTTCTAATTAACGCCATCTGTCAAGGGTAAGGTCCTATATATTCTGTGCTGTCTACGTTGTGATTTTGTTATTATTTGGGGGGTTTAAAAGACTATGTTTATGATTTGATATAATTTGAGTGACACGGGTCTGGAGTTGGACGGACGCCCATAAAGTAGGCGGAGGTTACCGGCCTGACGGGAGAGACAAACAAACAAACAGGGAGTCTACGAGGGACCTGGATACGTTTTCTCTTTAATACCTCGTTAGACAAAGCTATAGCTACAAGAACGATTGCGCTCACGGTTCGAGGAGGCTCGAGACATTCTTCAGCAACTGGTGAGATCGTTCGTCTTTCATTTATTTATTTTGCCGTCCCGCGAGGATCCGAGATTTTGTTCTTTCTCTTCTTTTGATTTGATTTGATTTGATTTATTTAGAAAAGCAATCATAATACAACATTATAATCAGCGATTCAAGGATTACACAGAAAAGTCCAAAGACTTATTTCCACTGGGGTCCTCTCACACTGAACGGAACAATACTTTAAAATACATCACAAATACATAACAGTACATATACATTACATACACAACACAACAAGTACGGCCCTATCCATCCCTCTAAGATGACCCTTTATAGGGGAACCTTTTCCAGCAGCCATTGTTTAGTTTTCTGTTTAAATGTCCTCAAATTGGAGGTCAGTTTAACACTGGTTTCCAGGCTGTTCCACTGTGTGGCTCCTATGTAAATGAATGAGCCTTTGCCCACTTTACTTTTAAAAGCAGGGAGCACCACATCTGCAATACTGGCTCTGGTTCTTTTGGAGTGCATTCAGCTGGATTACGTTCGCTACGGGGATGGATTAAGTTTCGTTCATCTACTTTGCTTGGAGGGAGTTTTATGTTGGGGAGGGAACTCTGGAGAAACAGACTCTGTCACTTTGTTTGGAAACAACCACGGAACTATACTAAACAAAGCCGTGCGTGCGTGAGACACGGACACTCGTTTCGGACCATTCATTCATTTCATTCAACTCGCTGTTTAATCTGTCTGTATAACTGTATTTTGACACTTTGCGTTGACTAGATAAAAGGTTAACGTGAGCTTTGTTTCTGACTGTGTTTTTTGCATGTAGGCTGTTTTCATTGCTTGTAGATCTGCTACTTAAAACCTTTGCTTCTGTAGAACGCCACAACGGTAAGGCCTTCCGGTCTGATTTACGGATATGTTATAGAGCTCCACGAGACGCACGCGTGGAACTGTAGTACGTCCTCGGGCGACCTTTCTAGTCGACATGGCGCGCGCGAACGTTCCACTACACCGAGTGGCGCGCTACGAGCTTGTAGATCTGCTACTTAAAACCTTTGCTTCTGTAGAACGCCACAACGGTAAGGCCTTCCGGTCTGATTTACGGATATGTTATAGAGCTCCACGAGACGCACGCGTGGAACTGTAGTACGTCCTCGGGCGACCTTTCTAGTCGACATGGCGCGCGCGAACGTTCCACTACACCGAGTGGCGCGCTACGAGCTTGTAGATCTGCTACTTAAAACCTTTGCTTCTGTAGAACGCCACAACGGTAAGGCCTTCCGGTCTGATTTACGGATATGTTATAGAGCTCCACGAGACGCACGCGTGGAACTGTAGTACGTCCTCGGGCGACCTTTCTAGTCGACATGGCGCGCGCGAACGTTCCACTACACTGAGTGGCGCGCTACGAGCTTGTAGATCTGCTACTTAAAACCTTTGCTTCTGTAGAACGCCACAACGGTAAGGCCTTCCGGTCTGATTTACGGATATGTTATAGAGCTCCACGAGACGCACGCGTGGAACTGTAGTACGTCCTCGGGCGACCTTTCTAGTCGACATGGCGCGCGCGAACGTTCCACTACACCGAGTGGCGCGCTACGAGCTTGTAGATCTGCTACTTAAAACCTTTGCTTCTGTAGAACGCCACAACGGTAAGGCCTTCCGGTCTGATTTACGGATATGTTATAGAGCTCCACGAGACGCACGCGTGGAACTGTAGTACGTCCTCGGGCGACCTTTCTAGTCGACATGGCGCGCGCGAACGTTCCACTACACTGAGTGGCGCGCTACGAGCTTGTAGATCTGCTACCTAAAACCTTTGCTTCTGTAGAACGCCACAACGGTAAGGCCTTCCGGTCTGATTTACGGATATGTTATAGAGCTCCACGAGACGCACGCGTGGAACTGTAGTACGTCCTCGGGCGACCTTTCTAGTCGACATGGCGCGCGCGAACGTTCCACTACACTGAGTGGCGCGCTACGAGCTTGTAGATCTGCTACTTAAAACCTTTGCTTCTGTAGAACGCCACAACGGTAAGGCCTTCCGGTCTGATTTACGGATATGTTATAGAGCTCCACGAGACGCACGCGTAGAACTGTAGTACGTCCTCGGGCGACCTTTCTAGTCGACATGGCGCGCGCGAACGTTCCACTACACAGAGTGGCGCGCTACGAGCTTGTAGATCTGCTATTTAAAACCTTTGCTTCTGTAGAACGCCACAACGGTAAGGCCTTCCGGTCTGATTTTCATATGTTATAGAGCCCAGCAACACCGGCCGACACCTCCAAGGCTTCCTGGGTGATGGCGAGGAGGAGGAGGAGGGCTGCCACGTCACCTCACAGTCCAACTGTCTGTGTACGCCTCTGCTGTGCCTGAGGGAGGCACGCGCGCACACACACGCACGCGCACACACTCACCTGCCCAGGCCATTGATGCCAGACGACCCTCGGGGTCCAGCGCCATCTCTCGGTCGTGCCTCGACGTCCTGGCCATGGCTGAACACACAGAGCACATTAATATAATGTGTAACATTATAGTGGATGCAGTTAGCTTAATGCTAATTCCGATTAGCATAGTTAGCTTCTTATCCATGCTACTGGTGACTGGTTTAGCACAATACAAACTCGGACTCATTACATAACATGCAAATCACACCACCACTCAATATAAAAATAAAACGTTGTCTTATAAAAGCAGCATATACTTTGTTTACATTCAGACCCATGGCTTTGTACAACTACTGGCCAAAGTTGAAGTTCATATAGTTGTAAAACATTCACCATAAAAGCCAAAATCGCGACAGAGTCAGCTATTCATTCATTACTAACTATTTCACAGACCTTGATGTGACTGTTAGCTGTGATAAAAGTAAACAAAGTGATGATGAATGACACGAAACACACACGTAGGATGTAGCTCTTCTCACAACATTGACGACACAGGTCGGTTCTTTATAAACGGGCATTTATTGGGCATTCTTCTCATCCCTCTGCTGTTCCATGCCGTGAGAACTATGTTCACACAAAATAATAAACACATAAACAATCAACAAATTACGTCGCAATACATAATATTGATCAAACAAAGAAATACAAAACATGTAGAAATGCGCGATGCGCAGGTGAACGTGTCCGTCAAAACACCACAATACAACACAACAAAGATAACTCTCAGATAATAATACCTCGTTGGCCGCTTGTTGTGTAAAGAGGTTCTTGATGCTTCTTGAGTTTCATACAGTCCTTTGAATGTCCTTTTGACCGTGTTTAATAACTTTAAACAGTTCAAACACACTACTCTGCTGCGAGTGTGCTTCCTTGTGCAGACCAGAGTCTGAATGAGTGAGAGAAATGTTTGTACCACCTGTGTGCAATGCCAGGCAATCATGCATCAATCAGTCAATCAATCATGGTCCAGTGTTGCTACTGACAGACAGGGAACTTGGTTCTGCCTCAGAAAGTTATCATCACATCATGTTTACATTTTTAACCTCATATGAAATCAATTATGAACCACATATTTATTATTGTATCATGACATTATTATGAATTATGCTTTATGAACTTATGACCATGAATTGTTGTATTTTAGCTATTTTAGTCTTTTTAAAGTAAGGATTTTAATAGCAGCACTTAGGAAGTCAGAGAAACGAATCAAAGAAAAGACCGTCATCTGCCAGTGGAATTCAGAACAGCGCCACAGCCCATCCACATGTATGAAGGCACATGGCTGAGGGAAGTAGGGGTGCTGGGGGGGCTGTAGCACCCCCTCCCCCCAGGCACAGCCCCCCCTCGAACAGGAGGGGAAGGGAAAAAAAAGATAATTAAATATGCTGTATCACAGTATTGCCACCTTATCCTGGTTAATTGCCTGTGTCAGTTCGTTCATATAACTTGCGTGTGGAGAGGGAAAGTAAAGGCCACGTTTGCGAGTGAAAATGCGCTAAAATGCGCGTGCATGATGCGCGTGCACGCGCATTTTTGCGGCGCGCGCGCTACGCGCGTGCACCCCCTACTAGACGCTCAGCCCCTGCGAGTGTAAAGTACTTCCCGCGGGCCTGTGAAGGCATATGCCTCTCCCCTCCTCTCCTCTCTCTCCTCTCTTTTTGAATGAACAGACAAAACACAAAACACAACATGTTCATTAATGTTATTCTTCACAAACTAGACATTTTATTCATATTTAGAAAATGCAGAATCCAATGGCGTCGGTCTGGGCTCTCCACGCCGTTTGCAAAGGTCAATGGTCAGCAAAAAGACTGCCTCCTCTCTCCCCTCTCTCCACAGAAGTGAAAACAGACAAAACACACCTTTAAAATATGTTCCCTAACCCTATTCTTCGCAAACGAGACATTTTATTCATATTTAGAGCGTCCCAAATTCAATGGGGCCGGTCTCGACTTTCCAGGACGTTTGCAAAGGTCAATGGTCAGCAAAAAGACTGCAACGGTGACCCTTTGGGCCAAATTCTTAAAAAAACGGGGTGATATATATTTTAAAAAATATGTAAGAACCTCCAATATCCATATTCAGGACATGTCGAATCCAATGGAACCGGTCTCGAATTTCCACGACGTTTGCAAAGGTCAAAGGTCAGCCGAAAGACTGCCACGGTGACCTTTGGGCCAAATGCCTTAACAATTAAGTGATAGATATTTTTTTAAATATGTAACACCCCCGAATATCCATATTCAGGCCATGGCGAATAAAATGGCGTTGGTCTCGATTTTGTGGGACTCTTACAAGCGTCCGATAAAGGGAACTACACTGCAATGCTAGGCCTCGGGTCAGATTTGAGGTTCCCGAGGTCGCAGAAAAAATCTCAGACCATCACGAAGATCGGCTCGTCGCCGCGATCGCAGAGGTGTTCGGCCCATCACGAAAAGAATTACGATCGTCGGCGTAGGCGCGCGTGAACGTCAAACTTCGCTTCACTGGAACGCCACGACGGTGAGGCCTTCCGGGATGATTTTCGGATATGTTATAGAGCTCCCGGAGACGCACGCATGGATCTATAGAACGTCCTCGGGCGACCTTTCTAAGAGGCACGGTCTCGTTTCACTTTTTCAGCCAGGACGCTGTTAGAGTCTATGGGTCTATGACGTGTCTGCATGCACAGAGCCAAAGTGAAGGACGTTTTGTACGACTGTCGGAGGCGTACGTCCGAGACACCTAACCGTTCGTCTCGGCTGGCTCTCCGACATATCCGAACGTCGGACCGTGATGTTTTATCGTTGGCGCGTTGTCGCGCGTCAAAGTCGGCAATTTGTAGGCGTTCGTTCAAGGCTACCGCCGCGGCCGTATGTCCGTTTGGCCCGAAACCTATACGGCTGCGATCGGGGCCGCGACCCGGCCGCGGTGATGGTCTCGGATTTGTTCTGCGACTTTCGCGTCAAAGTCGCAAATTTCGAGGCTTTCGTGCAGGGCTACTGTCGTGACCGTATGTCCGTTTGGCCCAAACCCTATACGGCTGCGATCGGGGCCGCGACCCGGTTGCGGTAATGGTCTCGGATTTGTTCTGTCGAATTTCGCGACTTTTCTCGCTAACTTACTTTGTGGGAGCAGTTTATGCTAATGAAGGGCGTGGTTCCGGCTACTTTGTGGGTGTGGTATATGCAAATTAGTGGGTGTCGCTTATGTAAATTAGTGGGTGTCACCCGCCTACTTTGTGGGAGTGGTTTATGCAAATGAAGGGGCGTGGCATGCAAATTAAGGTGCGTGGTATGCAAATGAAGGGCATGTTTCGGCTACTTTGTGGGATTTGCTTATGCAAATTAAGGTGCGTGGTATGCAAATGAAGGGGAGTGGTATGCAAATGAAGGGCATGTTTCGGCTACTTTGCGGGATTGGTTTATGCAAATGAAGGGGCGTGACATGCAAATGAAGGGGATTGGTTTATGCAAATGAAGGGACGTGGCATGCAAATGAAGGTGCGTGGTATGCAAATGAAGGGGAGTGGTATGCAAATGAAGGGGAGTGGTATGCAAATGAAGGGCATGTTTCCGCTACTTTGCGGGATTGGTTTATGCAAATGAAGGGGCGTGGCATGCAAATGAAGGGGAGTGGTATGCAAATGAGGTGCGTGGTATGCAAATGAAGGGGCGTGGCATGCAAATGAAGGGGATTGGGTTATGCAAATGAAGGGGCGTGGCATGCAAATTAAGGTGCGTGGTATGCAAATGAAGGGGAGTGGTATGCAAATGAAGGGGAGTGGTATGCAAATGAAGGGCATGTTTCCGCTACTTTGCGGGATTGGTTTATGCAAATGAAGGGGCGTGGCATGCAAATGAAGGGGAGTGGTATGCAAATGAGGTGCGTGGTATGCAAATGAAGGGGCGTGGCATGCAAATGAAGGGGATTGGTTTATGCAAATGAAGGGGCGTGGCATGCAAATGAAGGTGCGTGGTATGCAAATGAAGGGGCCACTCCCCTTCATTTGCATACCACGCACATGAAGGGCATGTTTCGGCTACTTTGTGGGATTGGTTTATGCAAATGAAGGGGCGTGGCATGCAAATGAATGGGAGTGGTATGCAAATGCAGGTGCGTGGTATGAAAATGAAGGGGAGTGGTATGCAAATGAAGGGGCATGGTTCCGGCTACTTTGTGGGATTGGTTTATGCAAATGAAGGGGCGTGGCATGCAAATGAAGGGGATTGGTTTATGCAAATGAAGGGGCGTGGCATGCAAATGAAGGTGCGTGGTATGCAAATGAAGGGGCCACTCGCCTTCATTTGCATACCACGCACATGAAGGGCATGTGTCGGCTACTTTGTGGGATTGGTTTATGCAAATGAAGGGGCGTGGCATGCAAATTAAGGGGAGTGGTATGCAAATGAAGGTGCGTGGTATGCAAATGAAGGGGAGTGGTATGCAAATGGGGTGCGTGGTATGCAAATGAAGGGGCGTGGCATGCAAGTGAAGGGGATTGGTTTATGCAAATGAAGGGGCGTGGCATGCAAATGAAGGTGCGTGGTATGCAAATGAAGGGGCCACTCCCCTTCATTTGCATACCACGCACATGAAGGGCATGTTTCGACTACTTTGCGGGATTGGTTTATGCAAATGAAGGGGCGTGGCATGCAAATGAAGGGGAGTGGTATGCAAATGAGGTGCGTGGTATGCAAATGAAGGGGCGTGGCATGCAAATTAAGGGGATTGGTTTATGCAAATGAAGGGACGTGGCATAAAAATGAAGGTGCGTGGTATGCAAATGAAGGGGCATGGTTCCGGCTACTTTGTGGGATTGGTTTATGCAAATGAAGGGGCGTGGCATGCAAATGAATGGGAGTGGTATGCAAATGAAGGTGCGTGGTATGAAAATGAAGGGGAGTGGTATGCAAATGAAGGGGCATGGTTCCGGCTACTTTGTGGGATTGGTTTATGCAAATGAAGGGGCGTGGCATGCAAATTAAGGTGCGTGGTATGCAAATGAAGGTGCGTGGTATGCAAATGAAGGGGAGTGGTATGCAAATGAAGGGGCGTGGCATGCAAATTAAGGTGCGTGGTATGCAAATGAAGGTGCGTGGTATGCAAATGAAGGGGAGTGGTATGCAAATGGGGTGCGTGGTATGCAAATGAAGGGGCGTGGTATGCAAATGAAGGGGAGTGGTATGTACGTCGTCGTGTAGGGAACATGTACGTCATCATGTAGGGAACATGTACGTCGTCGTGTAGGGAACATGTACGTCATTGTGGAGGGAACATGTATGTCATCGTGGAGGGAACATGTACGTCATCGTGTAGGGAACATGTACATCATCATGTAGGGAACATGTACGTCATCGTGGAGGGAACATGTACGTCATCGTGAAGGGAGCATGTACGTCATCGTGTAGGGAACATGCACGTCATCGTGTAGGGAACATGCACGTCATCGTGGAGGGAACATGTACGTCATCGTGGAGGGAACATGTACGTCATCGTGGAGGGAACATGTACGTCATCGTGGAGGGAACATGTACGTCATCGTGGAGGGAACATGTACGTCATCGTGAAGTGAGCATGTACGTCATCGTGTAGGGAACATGCACGTCATCGTGGAGGGAACATGTACGTCATCGTGGAGGAAACATGCACGTCATCGTGGAGGGAACATGTACGTCATCGTGAAGGGGACATGTACGTCATCGTGGAGGGAACATGTACGTCATCGTGTAGGGAGCATGTACGTCATCGTGTAGGGAGCATGTACGCCATCGTGTAGGGAACATGCACGTCATCGTGGAGGGAACATGTACGTCATCGTGGAGGAAACATGTACGTCATCGTGGAGGGAGCATGTACATCATCGTGGAGGAAACATGTACGTCATCGTGGAGGGCGCATGTGCGTCATCGTGGAGGAAACATGTACGTCATCGTGAATGGAACATGTACATCATCATGTAGGGAACATGTACGTCATCGTGACGGGAACATGTACGTCATCGTGAAGGGGACATGTACGTTATCGTGAAGGGGACATGTACGCCATCGTGGCGGGAACATGTACGTCATCGTGGAGGGAACATGTACGTCATCGTGGAGGGAGCATGTACGTCATCGTGGAGGGAACATGCACGTCATCGTGGAGGGAACATACACGTCATCGTGGAGGGAACATGTACGTCATCGTGGAGGAAACATGTACGTCATCGTGGAGGGAACATGTACGTCATCGTGAAGTGAGCATGTACGTCATCGTGTAGGGAACATGCACGTCATCGTGGAGGGAACATGTACGTCATCGTGGAGGAAACATGCACGTCATCGTGGAGGGAACATGTACGTCATCGTGAAGGGGACATGTACGTCATCGTGGAGGGAACATGTACGTCATCGTGTAGGGAGCATGTACGTCATCGTGTAGGGAGCATGTACACCATCGTGTAGGGAACATGCACGTCATCGTGGAGGGAACATGTACGTCATCGTGGAGGAAACATGTACGTCATCGTGGAGGGAGCATGTACATCATCGTGGAGGGAACATGTACGTCATCGTGAAGGGAGCATGTACGTCATCGTGTAGGGAACATGCACGTCATCGTGTAGGGAACATGCACGTCATCGTGGAGGGAACATGTACGTCATCGTGGAGGGAACATGTACGTCATCGTGGAGGGAACATGTACGTCATCGTGGAGGAAACATGTACGTCATCGTGGAGGGAACATGTACGTCATCGTGAAGTGAGCATGTACGTCATCGTGTAGGGAACATGCACGTCATCGTGGAGGGAACATGTACGTCATCGTGGAGGAAACATGCACGTCATCGTGGAGGGAACATGTACGTCATCGTGAAGGGGACATGTACGTCATCGTGAATGGAACATGTACATCATCATGTAGGGAACATGTACGTCATCGTGACGGGAACATGTACGTCATCGTGACGGGAACATGTACGTCATCGTGAAGGGGACATGTACGTTATCGTGAAGGGGACATGTACGCCATCGTGGCGGGAACATGTACGTCATCGTGGAGGGAACATGTACGTCATCGTGGAGGGAGCATGTACGTCATCGTGGAGGGAACATGCACGTCATCGTGGAGGGAACATGCACGTCATCGTGGAGGGAACATGTACGTCATCGTGGAGGAAACATGTACGTCATCGTGAAGGGGACATGTACGTTATCGTGAAGGGGACATGTACGCCATCGTGGAGGGAACATGTACGTCATCGCGTAGGGAACATGCACGTCATCGTGGAGGGAGCATGTACGTCATCGTGGAGGGAACATGCACGTCATCGTGGAGGGAACATGCACGTCATCGTGGAGGGAGCATGTACGTCATCGTGGAGGGAACATGTACGTCATCGTGAAGGGGACATGTACGTTATCGTGAGGGGAACATGTACGTCATCATATATGGAACATGTACGTCATCGGGAAGGGGACATGTACGTCATCGTGGAGGGAACATGTACGTCATCGTGAAGGGAACATGTACGTCATCATGTAGGGAACATGCACGTCATCGTGGAGGAAACATGTACGTCATCGTGGAGGGAGCATGTACGTCATCGTGGAGGGAGCATGTACGTCATCGTGGGGGGAGCATGCACGTCATCGTGGGGGGAGCATGTACGTCATCGTGGGGGGAGCATGTACGTCATCGTGGGGGGAGCATGTACGTCATCGTGGGGGGAGCATGCACGTCATCGTGGAGGGAGCATGTACGTCATCGTGGAGGAAACATGAACGTCATCGTGTAGGGAACATGCACGTCGTCGTAGATGGAGCATTTACGTCATCATGTAGGGACCATGTACGTCATCGCGTAGGGCACATGCACGTCATCGTGGAGGGAGCATGTACGTCATTGTGGAGGGGACATGTACGTTATCGTGAAGGGGACATGTACGTTATCGTGAAGGGGACATGTACGTCATCGTGAATGGAACATGTACATCATCATGTAGGGAACATGTACGTCATCGTGACGGAAACATGTGCGTCATCGTGACGGGAACATGTACGTCATCGTGAAGGGGACATGTACGTTATCGTGAAGGGGACATGTACGCCATCGTGGCGGGAACATGTACGTCATCGTGGAGGGAACATGTACGTCATCGTGGCGGAAACATGTACGTCATCGTGGAGGAAACATGCACGTCATCGTGGAGGAAACATGTACGTCATCGTGGAGGGAACATGCACGTCGTCGTGAAGGGAACATGCACGTCATCGTGGAGGGAACATGTACGTCATCGTGGAGGGAACATGTACGTCATCGTGTATGGAACATGTACGTCATCGTGAAGGGGACATGTACGTCATCGTGGAGGGAACATGTACGTCATCGTGGAGGGAACATACACGTCATCGTGGAGGGAACATGTACGTCATCGTGGAGGAAACATGTACGTCATCGTGGAGGGAACATGTACGTCATCGTGAAGTGAGCATGTACGTCATCGTGTAGGGAACATGCACGTCATCGTGGAGGGAACATGTACGTCATCGTGAAGGGGACATGTACGTCATCGTGGAGGGAACATGTACGTCATCGTGTAGGGAGCATGTACGTCATCGTGTAGGGAGCATGTACGCCATCGTGTAGGGAACATGCACGTCATCGTGGAGGGAACATGTACGTCATCGTGGAGGAAACATGTACGTCATCGTGGAGGGAGCATGTACATCATCGTGGAGGAAACATGTACGTCATCGTGGAGGGCGCATGTGCGTCATCGTGGCGGAAACATGTACGTCATCGTGAATGGAACATGTACATCATCATGTAGGGAACATGTACGTCATCGTGACGGGAACATGTACGTCATCGTGACGGGAACATGTACGTCATCGTGAAGGGGACATGTACGTTATCGTGAAGGGGACATGTACGCCATCGTGGCGGGAACATGTACGTCATCGTGGAGGGAACATGTACGTCATCGTGGAGGGAGCATGTACGTCATCGTGGAGGGAACATGCACGTCATCGTGGAGGGAACATGCACGTCATCGTGGAGGGAGCATGTACGTCATCGTGGAGGAAACATGTACGTCATCGTGAAGGGGACATGTACGTTATCGTGAAGGGGACATGTACGCCATCGTGGAGGGAACATGTACGTCATCGCGTAGGGAACATGCACGTCATCGTGGAGGGAGCATGTACGTCATCGTGGAGGGAACATGCACGTCATCGTGGAGGGAACATGCACGTCATCGTGGAGGGAGCATGTACGTCATCGTGGAGGGAACATGTACGTCATCGTGAAGGGGACATGTACGTTATCGTGAGGGGAACATGTACGTCATCATGTATGGAACATGTACGTCATCGGGAAGGGGACATGTACGTCATCGTGGAGGGAACATGTACGTCATCGTGAAGGGAACATGTACGTCATCATGTAGGGAACATGCACGTCATCGTGGAGGAAACATGTACGTCATCGTGGAGGGAGCATGTACGTCATCGTGGAGGGAGCATGTACGTCATCGTGGGGGGAGCATGCACGTCATCGTGGGGGGAGCATGTACGTCATCGTGGGGGGAGCATGTACGTCATCGTGGGGGAAGCATGTACGTCATCGTGGGGGGAGCATGCACGTCATCGTGGAGGGAGCATGTACGTCATCGTGGAGGAAACATGAACGTCATCGTGTAGGGAACATGCACGTCGTCGTAGATGGAGCATTTACGTCATCATGTAGGGACCATGTACGTCATCGCGTAGGGCACATGCACGTCATCGTGGAGGGAGCATGTACGTCATTGTGGAGGGGACATGTACGTTATCGTGAAGGGGACATGTACGTTATCGTGAAGGGGACATGTACGTCATCGTGAATGGAACATGTACATCATCATGTAGGGAACATGTACGTCATCGTGACGGAAACATGTGCGTCATCGTGACGGGAACATGTACGTCATCGTGAAGGGGGCATGTACGTTATCGTGAAGGGGACATGTACGCCATCGTGGCGGGAACATGTACGTCATCGTGGAGGGAACATGTACGTCATCGTGGCGGAAACATGTACGTCATCGTGGAGGAAACATGCACGTCATCGTGGAGGAAACATGTACGTCATCGTGGAGGGAACATGCACGTCGTCGTGAAGGGAACATGCACGTCATCGTGGAGGGAACATGTACGTCATCGTGGAGGGAACATGTACGTCATCGTGGAGGAAACATGTACGTCATCGTGGAGGGAACATGTACGTCATCGTGGAGGGAACATGCACGTCGTCGTAGATGGAACATGTACGCCATCGTGGCGGGAACATGTACGTCATCGTGGAGGGAACATGTACGTCACCGTGGATGGAACATGTACGTCATCGTGGAGGGAACATGTACGCCATCGTGGAGGAAGCATGTACGTCATCGTGGAGGGAACATGCACGTCGTCGTAGATGGAACATTTACGTCATCATGTAGGGAACATGTACGTCATCGTGACGGGAACATGTATGTCATCGTGAAGGGGACATGTACGTCATCGTGAAGGGGACATGTACGCCATCGTGGCGGGAACATGTACGTCATCGTGGAGGGAACATGTACGTCATCGTGGAGGGACCATGTACGTCGTCGCGAATTGAACATGTACGTCATCATGTGGGGGACATGTACGTATGTTCCCGCTACTTTGTGGGAGTGGGTTATGAAAATGTGAAGGGCGTTGTTTCGGCTACTTTGTGGGTGAGGGCTATGCAAATTAGTGGGTGTCGCTTATGCAAATTAGTGGGTGTCGCCACGCCCTTCGTTTGCATACCACTCCCCTTCATTTGCATACCACGCACCTTCATTTGCATACCATGCCCCTTCATGTGCATACCACTCCCCTTCATTTGCATACCACTCCCCTTCATTTGCATTCCACGCCCCTTCATTTGCATATTATGCCCCTTCATTTGCATACCACTCCCCTTCATTTGCATACCACGCACCTTCATTTGCATATTATGCCCCTTCATTTGCATATCACGCACCTTCATTTGCATACCACGTACCTTCATTTGCATAAGCCAATCCCACAAAGTAGCAGACACATGCCCTTCATTTGCATACCACTCCCCTTCATTTGCATACCATGCCCCTTCATTTGCATACCACGCACCTTTATTTGCATACCACTCCCCTTCATTTGCATACCATGCTCCTTCATTTGCATACCATGCCCCTTCATTTGCATACCACTCCCCTTCATTTGCATACCACTCCCCTTCATTTGCATACCATGCCCCTTCATTTGCATACCACGCACCTTTATTTGCATACCACTCCCCTTCATTTGCATACCATGCTCCTTCATTTGCATACCATGCCCCTTCATTTGCATACCACTCCCCTTAATTTGCATACCACTCCCCTGCATTTGCATACCATGCCCCTTCATTTGCATACCACTCCCCTTCATTTGCATACCACGCACCTTCATTTGCATAAACTAATCCCACAAAGTAGCCGGAACCATGCCCCTTCATTTGCATACCACTCCCCTTCATTTGCATACCATGCCCTTTCATTTGCATACCACTCCCCTTCATTTGCATACCACTCCCCTTCATTTGCATGCCACGCACCTTCATTTGCATAAGCCAATCCCACAAAGTAGCAGAAACATGCCCTTCATTTGCATACCACTCCCCTTCATTTGCATACCATGCCCCTTCATTTGCATACCACGCACCTTTATTTGCATACCACTCCCCTTCATTTGCATACCATGCTCCTTCATTTGCATACCATGCCCCTTCATTTGCATACCACTCCCCTTCATTTGCATACCACTCCCCTTCATTTGCATACCATGCCCTTCATTTGCATACCATGCCCCTTTATGTGCATACCACGCACCTTAATTTGCATACCACTCCCCTTCATTTGCATACCATGCCCCTTCATTTGCATACCACTCCCCTTCATTTGCATACCACGCACCTTCATTTGCATAAACTAATCCCACAAAGTAGCCGGAACCATGCCCCTTCATTTGCATACCACTCCCCTTCATTTGCATACCATGCCCCTTCATTTGCATACCACTCCCCTTCATTTGCATACCACTCCCCTTCATTTGCATACCACGCCCCTTCATTTGCATAAGCCGATCCCACAAAGTAGCCGAAACACGCCCTTCATTTGCATACCACTCCCCTTCATTTGCACACCATGCCCCTTCATTTGCATACCACGCCCCTTCATTTGCATACCACTCCCCTTCATTTGCATACCACACCCCTTCATTTGCATAAGCCAATCCCACAAAGTAGCCGGAACCATGCCCCTTTATTTGCGTGTTTGGGTGTGTGTGTCTAGTAGTAGTAGTAGAAGTAATACATACGAGATGATGCCTGATCGTCTGACATCCATATTTGGTTGACTGGATGGCATTGTCCTCACCTGGAGAGAAATGCCCCCGGGAATATATGATTCATCCATCCATTTATTTATTTATTTATTTATTTATTTATTCATTCATTCATTCATTCATTCATTCATTCATTCATTCATTCATTCATTCATTCCCCCCGGAAATAAATAAATAAACAAGGATAATCATCCACACATCATCACATCATCATCATGTCATGTCATAGACTGATTCAGTATTGACCATATTAAGCCAGGTATCACGGCAGACAGCACTAATATAATAAACAAACGTGAACGGAGCACTGCTGCAACATAGTACACGCATATAGTGGCCATACTGGCATACTCACCATAGCCTGGTCAAGGTTTCCCCTTGGTGGACGTGTCATTTCCAACTATTGCCACCGCGAGAGCCCCGGGAGCGCGTCCGGGACGGCGGCCCGGTTCGAACGAGATTCCCCCCGTCCGAAACGGACAAGGGACGGCCGAGATAGGGCCGGGGACCCCCGCGGACCCCCTCCGCGGACCCCCGGCGGACCCCCTCCGCGGACCCCCGGCCCTATGGAGGGGCCGGGATTGATTTATCCTTAGTCCTTAGTCCTTGTCTTGACTTTTGACTTGTTGACTACTAAAAGGTAAAGTGTGATTTATTTTTGATTTATCTCAGTCCTTTGACTAAAAGGTAAAGTGTGATTTATTTGGATTTATCCTTATTATTGTGAAAGATGTCCCCCAAATGTAAATTATTAATTTATTATTATTATTTTAATAATTATTATAAATGTGCAAAAAATATATATATAATTTATTTTACATGATTTCCTCTGATAAGTCCTAGTAGTAAAAAGTAGTAGTAAGGTTGAAATCGTTTTTTTGCAAGTAGAAATTAATCCGGGTTTTACAGGGTTAGTCATTCATTCATTCATTCATTCATTCCCCCCGGAAATAAATAAATAAGCACGGCTAATCATCCATCCATGTGTGACAATTGTTTGACACACATCATGTCATGTCATGTCTATCTATAGCAAGAGGTGGAATTGACGTCAGATTTTCTACACAAAGCAAAACAAAAGGGAGCAGTGCACCACCCTGTGGCAACAACTGGCACTGCTGACTGTTACAAGTTGACAGAGTGGATTATCTTGGATTACGTCCGCCAACATACATTCCAATAGTACATTTACTTTACTAAAAGGTAAAGAGTGATTTATTTTGATTTATTTATTCTGGATCCTTAGTCCTTGGTCCGAGGTCCCGAATCTTGACTTGTCTCGAACCAGCGTCCTCTCACACCATCAGCAACTGCCAGAACCACTGAGCCATCGTGGAATACTCTTAACCATGGATTTGGGGTAATTTTATCTTTTTGTTTTTTTGGAAGGGAAGACAAAAATAAATAAAGTCTATTTTACCAATGCAAAGGGTGAAATATTGTCATAATGTACGTTGTGTTTGTTTTGGAAAGGAAAAAGTGTTTTAATGTACTTTTTACTGACGTTAGGGTAGAGTTTGTTTTAACAGTACAGGACTCTCTCTCTCACACACACACACCAGAGACTGGCAGCTGATTGGCTCATTCAGGGTTGCCAGGTTGGTGGCTGTCAGGTTGTCTAATGCCTGCTGCATTGTGTGTGTGTGTGTGTGGTGTGTGTGTGTGTGTGTGTGTGTGTGTGTGTGTGTGTGTGTGTGTGTGTGTGTGTGTGTGTGTGTGTGTGTGTGTGTGTGTGAACCAGCTACACTGGCATTTAAACACATTCATATTGTAACTGTTGCCACTATAGGTGATATAGTTTGCTTTATTCCTAAAAGGTACAAGTTCATAATGAAGAAGTTCATAATTAAGTCACCTTTACGTTTAAAACATTATTCCATGTATTTGTGTCAAGTTGTTGTAACGCTTTTATTTTGAAGAGTCAAAGTCATGTTCCGTGTCTCGTTTGGTCTGCTCATGTAAATTGGGTACACAGGTTTTTTGTGTAAGCAATCAAGCCACAAGCAGCTAGCAGCAGCAGGGTGCAGCAGCTCCGTTTGCACTGGTCACACAAAGAGACTAAGTTACAAGAGACTGTCATAAGAAAGGTTATAAGGACCTAAGACTGAAGAGATTCCCTTCTTTGTTATTTGCACGCAGCCAACGAGGTATTCGTTTTACTTTATTTTACTTTGGTAAAATGTTTGCATCTACATGCTGTGCATGTCATGTCGTAGAAGAAGAAGAAATGTTGGAGTTTGGAAGCGCTCGTTTGTATTAAGGGGTCGCGCTGCTGCCTCCTGCATTATGTGCAAATGCGAAACAGATGCATGCAGGGACGTTCAGTGACTTACGACGAGCGCTTCCAAACTCCAGCACTTAGAAAAAGAATCACTTGCACAGAATTTCTTGACAGAAAGTAGCTCATAACATGTACAGAATATATATTTAAAGATTTGTGCCGCATTTTTACGATTTTTCAAAAATAGCAGACCTACAAGTTCATAGCGCGCCACCGAGTGGCGCGCTATGAGCTTGTAGATCTGCTATTTTTCAATAGCTAAAGTATAACATAATGCTTAGTTAAAACACCAAAAGGGGTTCCCGCCCAAAATGGGTTTAAAGCTATAATATGACACAGATGCGTCCTCAGGTCTAAATGGGTTAAACAGCATTGACACGTTTCACTTTAGTTCAAGTTAGGATTTATTGAAGGAAAAAAAAAACGAACAAACTCCAAATACAATTAAAATTGCTATTGGCAACGTATCTAACACCTTTTAAATGATGAAACCAGTGAATGTCAATGTTATCCCCTATTTGAGGGGCAGTTCACCCATTTTATTTGTTTTGTATTTAGTAACTCACCCCAGCCTTGAACTCACGTTCAAAACGGACCAATCCTGCAAGCTTTGGGAGGCAATCTTAGCCAATCGGGATGGAATATGGAAAATCGGACAGATCCATGTTGATCAATGATCACATGACTATAGAGATAGTGTCTACCGATTTGCGTGATGTATGCATAAAACCTATAGGAGTAATATAAAAAAAATCACACCCATGTGAAATGAGGGGCGCTCTTATCATCATACATCATCTCTCCCCATGCCTTCCGCCTGGTGAAGATAAAACAATTCTCACTGGGAGGACTGCCACTGACTATACCGAATGTTTTAAGTATTTAGCATTGCTCTTGGCTAAGATTGGCCTACTATTTATACTTCCATTTATCAAAATTGAATGCCACAGACGAATAACAGTCTAAGTCCACACTATTGATCCATAATGTATAAATGATAGATAAGGGTTCAGGACAACGAGGCCTTTTCGTGGAGGGGTCAGTCTGAAATTTGGACTTTTTCGTCTGTGGTACTCAGGAATATTGCATCAGGAATGTGACAAAGATTTCCATGAATTCAAGGCTTCATGGGATGAGTAATTCATTAAAAAAGTCATGAAGCACCCCTTTGAAAGCATTATTCGTCAGTGCATGTTTACATATAGGCTGTTATACAGTACTGTAGCAACCTTTGAGGTAGAAGTACTCCTTCGAAACAGCTATACAATACAAACAGCTATACGGTACAAGCACCTATACGGGCAAATAATCATTCAAAACCATACATACGTTTGGACTCATTTGAGATGTTTGTACAGTTTACAGTAGTGCTAATTATGGCCATTATCGACTCATTAGAAATTACTCAGTAGATCACATTGTTTTTAGCCAAATAGGCTCTGTCTGTGCAGCCAAAGACAAATGACTTCCTTCACAGTTGTTACCAATCAAACTATAAATGCACCAAATAAATGCACCAAATACACACAGAGGTGTGTACGTCTGTACGTCTGTAATCCACGTAACTCGAGAACCGTTCGCCTCACCTACTTCAAATTCGACACACGCATTCAACACCCCCACAGGGAGTGCAGTGCCCGGTGTCGTCCCACACCCCCATAGGGAGTGCAGTGCCCGGTGTCGTTCCACACCCCCACAGGGAGTGCAGTGCAGTGCCCGGTGTCGTTCCACACCCCCACAGGGAGTGCAGTGCCCGGTGTCGTTCCACACCCCCACAGGGAGTGCAGTGCCCGGTGTCGTTCCACACCCCCACAGGGAGTGCAGTGCCCGGTGTCGTTCCACACCCCCACAGGGAGTGCAGTGCCCGGTGTCGAGTCGGTCGGGACCACGGTTGTCCAGAATCGCCACAAAAGTTCTCTGCCCAGGCTCCCACGGGCACTGCCCCCCCCCCCCCCCCCCCCTCCCCCCGGGTCACCTCTCTAGTTATACTAATTAGGCCAACCATTCTATTCTTGTCAAACCGCAGGTCAAACAAAGTCAGGGTGGTGATATTGTGCATGTCGGCTCATTGGATTATCCTCACCATGTAACAGAAGTGTGTCAAGGCGCACTGCTGTGCGCTGAGACAAGTGCAGGGCATGCAGGCGCGCCTCTGGATTTTGTGACAACCACGCATTATAGTTATTAGTTATGAATTGTTATAAGATGGCATTTATTTATTGAGGAGACAGACAGACAGAAAGACAGACAGACAGACAGACAGACAGACAGGAGTCCCTTAGGTCTGTGGTATTTTGTGCGGCCGGTGTAGTACTACATCCACGGGCCCAGGGGGCAGCGTCTTGATGAGGGTCCAGACCTCGAGGCGCCTCATGCCCACCACGCTGACATCTTGGATCTGCAGCAGCTGGTCTCCTGGACACACCTGCTCCCCCGGACCTCCTGACGAGTGGTGGGTGGAAAAACAACGTACTCAAATGCAGTGTTGATTTCGTCGACTAAAACTAAGACGAAAAATGTTCGTCGACTAGCTTTTTTCACTGAGGAAAACTACATGGAAACTAAATGAAAACTAAGCGAAACTAAACTAAACTAAACTAAGACTAAATATACTGACAATTTTGTCAACAAATAAAAACTAGACTAAAATGTTAGGAAGGGACTAGTGGACAAGAGTTCCAGTATAAGTCATTTTACAATTAGTTGCATTCTGAAAATAGCTGATCTACAAGCTCACAACGTGTCGCAGCGTGACGCGTTGTGGGCTATTTTCAGCAGGTGAAAAAAAGTCATTATGACGTCATCTAGGGGCCGCAATCTGCATTCAAAGATGTTCCTAGAAGCTTTGTCATTGGTCGAAAAAAAAGCCAGTCGCAATGACTAACCAATCAGAAAGCAGACAGACAAATCGACCAATGACAAAGCTCCTATAGGAAAATCTTTGAATGCAGATTGTGGCCCCCAGATGTGTCACAGAGACTAATTTCTTTCCGGGAGCGTTGTACCCATTGCTGGCTGACTGAATACCAAAAAGAAATAAATAAAAAAGGTCATTCAAATTTTGACATATTATTGCTTATAGTAGCTTTAATCAACAATAATCAACTACGATCATGTAAAATCAAGTCTAATAAAGGTTAGTACATTAAAGTGTGTGTGTGTGTGTGTGTGTGTGTGTGTGTGTGTGTGTGTGTGTGTGTGTGTGTGTGTGTGTGTGTGTGTGTGTGTGTGTGTGTGTGTGTGTGCGTGTGTGTGTGTCTTACCGTGGAAGATCTTCTGGATGCTCAGAGGTTTGTCTCCCAGGCTGGAGCCAACCCCTCCCTCCAGACTGAAGCCCAGGTCTCTGCTGCGTTTCTCCAGCCGCACGCACACACGCTGGCCTGAGAGACGCACGCACGCACGCACGCAGGCAGGCAGGCAGGCACACACACACACACACAGACAGACAGACGTAAAGGGTGTTCAATAGTATTGAATTATGGAAAAAAAATCAAAAACCTCAAAAACGGAGTTATGAGGAGTTATGAGGAAATGCACATAGATACTTTCCACCACTGAATCTCACCACTGACTCGCAAAACCCTCTCACCTGTCGTTGTGGACGGCGGCGTTTGCTGTGAGGCGGACGCCGGAACTCCTCCCCCTCCCGCCCTATATGGAGCTGTGGCGGCGGTGGCGGCCCGCCCCGTCCCCCTCCTCAGCACGACCACGCCCATGCTGCGCTCCTTGGCTCTCTTCAGCGTCCGCAGCGCCTCCAGGTGGGCGGAGCCGCACAGCGCCGTGCCGTTGATTGACAGCACGTGGTCGCCCTCCTGCACGGAGCCCTCCTGTGCCGCGGCGCCCGTCGGGAACACCTTGTGCACCTGGAGAGGAGGAGGACAAACGAGTTGTGTTTTTTTTTGTTTTTTGAGGGGCCTAGCTAGCCTCTCCTATGCTAGCCTCGGTCCCAGCCTTACTCATCTGCGAAGAGAGGTCACAATAAAGGTTTAAAACGAACATTAAACCTGTATATAGGAGGGGCTAGCGCCCCTCAAAAATCATAATCGTCGGAAGTGAGCGGTGCCTTTTATCATACATGATTGATGATGTATGATGATGACGTTATAGAAGCAGTAACCACAGTTGCCGACTACCGACTAATAGTGGTTCTCAACCAGTGGTCCTTGAGGGGGTTCCAGGTGGTCCCCATGCTAAATGATGGAGAGTTGGTAACCAAACGGACCCTTATTAGATCTTTAACTGAGTGTAAAATTAAACCAATTAATGGACCCTTACGAGTCCATTTGGTTTCATTTTACACTCTCAAGAGTTAAAATAGAGTTAAACATCTGCATTACTTCATTTACAAGAAGTCTACACAATTAGAGAAGGTATAAGAATTGTTATTATGATCCGTTTCAATGCAGCATGGAATTGTGACAAATTATTATCCAACGATATACAGTAGTCCTCGATATGAAAACCACTGGACTAATAGACAGACATGACAGACACACAAAGTCACATGTTGGAGCGGTTAGCCCAGCTAAAACGATAGTCACGTCTGGGAGCTGTATAGCCTCGCCTAAATACAGAGGTTTGAACCATTTCAGCCACTAGAGGGCAGCATGGTGTCATTCTATACTGACTGACTGACTCTTCTGTCTGTGTAATCACTGGAACTGCATTGAAACTGCTTTAGTTCTTGGTCTTCGGGGTTGTCTGCATTCATGGCTGTCCTAACATCCTTTTAATGATACTGTACCTCTTGTCCTATGTATATAGCTCCCAGCCTTATATATAAGGATTATTTATTATATGTTCCATGGTTGTTTTGTTTGTACAGTATGTTTGTGTATAGTTTCATGTTACAAAGTGGACCACAATGGAAACAAGCGAAGGCTTTTTTGTGTCTAAGTCCATTTGGCGTTTTTTAAAATGATGTCATTTTCTGTAATTTTCTTAAACTGCCAATAAAGTATTCTATCTATCTATCTATCTATCTACTGTAGTCATTATGTATGCTACTGTTTTGACTATTAATGTTTTATTCACTCATACTGTACATTGCGGACATTGCCACTAGGCCAGTCAATCTAAGCTAATGAATAAATAAATTGCAATAGTAATCGTTCAAGGTTTTTTTCATGATCCTTAGGGTCATCCAAATAACATATTACAAATTGAGTATTATATAAATGTTGGATCATGGTAAATTCAGGGGTTGCATTTTAATTATGCTTTAAGAAGCATGTAATGTGTCAAACTAGGGGGTTTTCATGATTCTGAATCCATTCCAAACATTAGTTTTGCACAAAAAAACACACCTTGGGCTGTTTTTTGGCTGTGGCTATGGCCTAATTTAGCCCCAATGAGTGTTTTCCGTGCAAAACTAATGGAATGGATTCAGAATCATGAAAATCCTCTAGTTTGACACATTACATGCTTCTTAAAGCATAATTAGAATTAGATTTTTGTTTTGCCTTATAGGTTTTTAATGGTAGGCCTACTCCAAATTTCAACCCCTGAATTTACCATGATCCAAAATGTATATAATTCTCTGGGCTGGGTGGGTCTGAGCACGAAAACAGCATGGTTAAATGGTGCATTTATATAGCGCCTTTATCCAAGGCGCATTACATTCACCCACACATTCATACACCAATAGCGGCAGAAATCATGCAAGGCACCAACCAGCACATCAGGAGCAATTATAGGTTCAGTGTCTTGCTCAAGGACACTTCAACACTAACTCTGGGGGAGCCCGGGTTCGAACTGGCAACCTTGCGGTTCCCATCCAGCCACTCTACCCCTGAGCCACTGCCGCTGGTTGTTTTTCACCACCAACCTAACACACACATGCACATATTAACTATATGTGGTGTGCCAGTACAGTACAGTGACAGTACAGTACAGTAGAGGGATCCCCACACGGTAACTGTCATTTCTCAACCGTTTCGGACGTGGGGCGGCTCGCCGGAATTGGCCCGGCCCCCTGGGCGTGGTCCTGTGGGTCTGGAACTTCCGGGGACCCCCACACGGAGTTGCACCACTCACGTCACACGGGTGTGATTTTTAATATTATTTGGATGACCCTAAGGATCATACAAAAACATGAACGATTACTATTGCAATTTATTTTGGGTCAAATCTTAGATTGACTGGCCTGTTTCGAATGCTATCAATGCATCGGAAGGGCAACATTACGTTTAATCAGACTCTGCATTAGCCGTCTACTGACCTACAAGATGTCAGTGTTAGGGTTAGTACTGCAGATTGCTCTGTGCTTGCTGTATACAAAGGGTGTGACACAGCTTGCCCCAATGCATTTCCAATGGGAGTCACATGGTCTGACACAACACTCGTGTTGTATGAGGGGGAGGGGCGCAGTCGAAACACAGCCATACAACAGCTTGTAGTCCAAAATGTAGTCCTCAAACCATGTGACTTCCATTGGAAATGCATTGAGGCGGCCATGACACTCACAGCATTCATACAGCAAGCATGCAGCAATGCATTAAAGGTCTGAGTGAGGCCTAAACCCGATTGTGTCCCTACTCCTGCAGATTTTGTCTAAAAATCACACAAATTGGTACAGAGTGAGTTGTGAGTATAGCCTATCTCTGGGGTTATGTAACCAGTGGTGGAAAAAGTACTTAATTGTTTTACTTAAGTAAAAGTACCAATATTGCAATTTAGAACTACTTTGTTACAAGTAAAAGTACGGAATTGAAAATGTACTTGAGTAAAAGTACAAAAGTATCGGCTAAGTACTAAAAGTTAAAGTATTCATATTGCAGAATGTCCCATTTCACAAGTTCAAAATGTGTACAAAATCTATTGAAAATAGCCGATCTACACGCTCTCAATTGCGACGCATTGTGAGCTTGTAGATCGGCTATTTTCAAATGGCCGAAATGTATAGGGTTGAAGTGGTTAGTGGTAATGTTTTCTAATCAAAATTAAAACCGCCAAAGTAACTAGTAACAAAAGTTTTCAAATAATTGTAGTGGAGTAAAAGTAAAAATTTTGGCTCTGAGATGTAGTGGAGTAGAAGTATAAGTACTGGAAATTGGAAATACTCAAGTAAAGTACAAATACCTCAAAATTGTACTTAAGTACAGTACTTAAGTAAAAGTACTTATTTACTTTCCACCACTGTATGTAACCAACATCTACAGTATGAGATTATTTCTGGGTCCCATTCCATTCGGATATGACTGACTGCCTTCCAAAGTGTGCGGGCCCTTGGAGACCTGTGCTTCCTTGTCCCAGGTTGATACTCCGTTGACGGTTTCTTCACCTTTGCATCGCTTTGCATTTTGTTTCGTTTATATCGCTGCTAATCTACGTTTCCATCTGTACCTGCCGGTTCTAACTGCTGTGCTGCCTCTGCTGACTGTTTATGAAATGAATAAGGCAGAAGGAACGAATAAATAATAAATTCTTAACACTTGCAGCCGTGTTTTAACACGTCAAATGGCCATAGCTCTTTGACACATTGCTCTGATCAGTGCAATATAGGCCTGATTATCTAGTTCTTTGTTCAAATCAAGAATCGAGATTGACCAAAGTGCACAATAAAAACTAGAAACAGTTATGCATACAAAAACATCAAACAAGTATGGATGTGCACCCACATAACAACAAGAAATTAAAAAGTTCAAATGACAAAAAAAATTATCAGAAGTGATCAAATGCCATAGAAAAGAGATGAGTCTTAAATATACTTTTAATATAAGTAGCCTATAGGCTATTCCAATAGGAATAATAGGAATATAGGCTATTCCAGAGAATGGGTGCTGCAACAACGAAGGCAGCGAAGGCATGTTGAGCTTGTAGATTGTATTCACGATGAATGTTACCTTGAAACCGTTGAAATCAGCCCTCAATGGCTTCTGACAGGGGTTCGGCCCTTGCATCCAGCAACCCAACCCAGTAGTCACTTTGAGTGGCACGTACCGCACGAAGCCACGGGTGAACGTATGTATACTACTGTATGTCGGACATTAATAACCCTAACCCCAAACTTTAACCCTAACCCTATAACTTCAGTCTTAACCGGCCATGTATGTCTGAAGACTGAGTCTTAACCATCAGCGGTCTAAAACTTGACTTTATCTGCAAAATAAGTTGTTTGCATTTGGCACAAAAATAGTGGTGCAAGCAGGATTCTAACCCGGGAGGTGTGGATTCAGAGTCTAATAAAACTAGCCATGCAGCCATGAGAGGGGGATCCCCTCCCCATATTTCTGGCAGAAGCCGTTGAGGGCTGATTTCAACCCTTCTGCATGAATTGAATACAGCATATGTTGTATATGTTTACAACAACAAAAAAAGCTAGCTGACAGACAGACAGACAGACAGACAGACAGACAGACAGACTCACAGTGACTGGCTTGTTCTGGTCCAGTCCTCCTGCGATGCTGAAGCCCAGGCCCACACCTATGTCCTTATGCAAGACCACCACCTGCACGTCCTCGTAACTCTACACACACACACACACACACACACACACACACACACACACACACACACACACACACATGCACACATGCACACACACACACACACACACACGCACAGTTTAAATGGTAAATGGTGCATTTATATATAGCGCCTTTATCCAAAGCGCTTTACATAGATTGTGCATTACATTCACACATTCACACGCACATTCACACACCGATGGCAGAGGTAACCATGCAAGGCACCAACCTGCACATCAGGAGCAATTAGGGGTTCAGTGTCTTGCTCAAGGACACTTCGACACACCTTCCAGTTCTTTAATGACACTTTTGTACAATGAAGCAGGGCATTCATTGATAGTGTAGTCCAATATTAGTCTAGTGCACTTTGACAGCGTATCCCGTATTACTTGAAACTAATACTGCACTTTATGCAGTTACTTTAGTTACAAATCTGAATGGCTTGATTCTAAAATAATTGATATCAATAGTTTTGTTTATGGGAACAAAAAATGAATGGCATATTTTTCAGTGGAACCAGAAAACCACGCTATGCCCCAGGCCCGCGGGAAGTACTTTACACTCGCAGGGGCTGAGCGTCTAGTAGGGGGTGCGCGCGTGTAGGGGGTGCGCCGCAAAACTGCGCGTGCACGCGCATCATGCACGCGCATTTTCGCGCATTTTCACTCGCAAACGTGGCCTTTACTTTCCCTCTCCACACGCAAGTTATATGAACGAACTGACACAGGCAATTAACCAGGATAAGGTGCCAATACTGTGATACAGCATATTTTATTCTTTTTTTTCTTCTTCCCCTCCTGTTCGAGGGGGGGCTGTGCCTGGGGGGAGGGGGTGCTACAACCCCCCCAGCACCCCTACTTCCCTCAGCCATGCTATGCCCCATACTGTCAGGTACATAGAACATATATAAAGGCTAGATGGCGGAGTCTCTGACGTAATTCACCCGGCGGCCGTCTTGCCTCGGGGCTACAGTACAGTATGTTCAATGGCAGCTCAAACTAAAACAGTCATAACTCCCTCGAATCTTGACGGATTTACAAACGGGTTGGTTTATTACAAACATTGTCAACATGGCTATGATTCAGGACGCTTATATATTATATAAAAGCATATAAGTATGTGGACGTCTCTGACGTTCATAACAAACCAAACCGGTTATGGTTATTTAAAAAGTACATACGCCCCATAGACACAATGTCATGCTGACCCTCGGTAAGATGGCCGCCACGTAGCAACGTTGATCTCCATTGGCCAGAGCGTGGGTGAGCCATCTAGCTATATATATATATATATATATATATATATATATATATATATATATATATACGTATATATATCTATGGTGTGGTATATACCTGAAGAGTGCTGTCCCCAAGTCCCCTGACGTCCTGCAGGAGGCGCTCCAGCTCCTCGGCGGGCATGACGGACACGTAGGACAGAGCGGACATGTCGGAGCGCAGAGAGTTGGACCAGTCCTCGCTGCTGCTGCTGCTGTCGCTCTCCGACTCGTACTCCACTCCGCCCAGGTTGCACAGATCTGCAAGACTACACACGCACGGTACAATTTACAGCAGTGGCGTGCACAGGTAGACACTAGGGCCTTTTGAAGAACAGCTCAGAAGCAAGGTTTTGAGTTAAAAACGTTCGCTCTGAAAGAATATATATTCAAAGATTTTCACCACATTTTCAGGATTGAAAGAAAAATAGCAGACCTACAAGCTCATAGCGCGGCACCGAGTGCCGCGCTATGAGCTTGTAGATCTGCTATTTTTCAACAGCTAAAGTATAACGTAATGTTAAAATCGTTTTCTTCTTCTTTTGTTTTGTACAGTGTACACTGTACAGCATGTGGACCATGGTGACATTGATCAATTCTTGATAAAACGCTTCTAATATATTATTTATGCCCCAAAATCTATACATCTCACACGGTTCCACGCGCTGCACACGGTGCCCTTTTTTTCACTTGAGCCCCTCTAAATGTGTGCACGCCACTGATTTACAGAGAGTTGCAGGGACGTGCACACATAGACATCAAAGGGGGGCTTCAGCCCCTCCCCTTTTACCCGTCTGTAAAACAACTGCCCCAGACCACGAATGCAGCATTTACTATATGGTGAAAGAAATGCAAAATGCCACTCCTCTCCTGGGTCACGTTACTAGTCAGTGGGTGGAACCAACACAACATGGTCATTAGATCAATGAATGAAATATCATTAAATACAGTGTTACACATTTCTCAAATCCACAACAGTGGAATAAGCAAAAGGACATCATGATTATTATAGAATCTAAGAGTGATTCACATAATGAGGTATTATTACTTAGGCAACAATTCAAATATATACAGCATACAATAAAGAAATTATAAAAAATGGCTGATGGGGAAGTCCTCGTTCATTCCCTTTGGGGACATTGTATTTAAAGTGTAAATCCAAAAGGATTCACGTTGTAGCAACAATCTATTCAGATCCCCTCCTCGCCTGGTGCATTTTACATGTTCAATACCTTGATATCTAAGAGTGGCCACAGTGTGTTTAGCGGACAGAAAGTCCATTGCACCTGCATCTCCACTAGCTAAAGAGTGCTGGGTTGACGCCCCGAAAATAGCTGATCTACAAGCTCACAACGCGTCGCGCTGCGACGCGTTGTGAGCTTGTAGATCTGCTATTTTCGCTATTTTGGGCCAAAAGGTGCCCTCTTATGGGATTTCAGCCCCTGCCTCTCTCTAACACTCTCTGCACGTGCCTGGAGAGTTGGACCAGACCTGTCTGACTCATACTCCACTCCGCCCAGGTTGCACAGATCTGCAAGACTATACACGTACAATAATTCACGATTCACAGTTTATAATGTAGGCCTTTTAAAGCACACACTCTTATCCAGAGCGACTTCCAATAATCCATGATTTAGACCTGAGGACGATTCTACGAATGCCTTCTAAAACCTGACAGTTTTCTTGAAAAACATGAAAATGTTGGAGAACCACTGACACAGAAACATATAGTTTCCGTGTCAGTGGTTCTCAAACATTTTCATGTCAAGGACCCCCACAAATTATATGTAATTGGCCGCTGACCCCCATCTCAAAATATGTTGTTCCAGGGACCCCCCCCCCAGAAGCAAAGATTTGAGTTAAAACGTTCACTCTGAAAGAATATTCTACAAGATCTACAAGCTCGTAGCGCGGCACCGGGTTCCCGCCGCCCAGAATGGCCCCCAGTAGGGTTTGCGATCCATAACTGGAGGAACCCGACCCAACATTGAGGAACCAGTGTCGGTTCTGTCACATTTGAAACCGGAACCGTTTTGACACATATGTGGACTTATCACCTCGGCTGTACAACAACAATAATAATAATAATAGCCTACCGAATGTTTTAATTTCAAGGACCAACATAACTCTGGAGAGTGTTCAAATGGAACCAAATGGACCCACACTCACAGACCCTTTAAGGGTCCATTTGGAACGCCCTACAGTGTAGGGGGTTCCAAATGGTGGAATAGTGGCACTATAGCCTACTATAGGAATTGGTAAATAGAACATTTAGGAATGGGAGCGTTAAGAGGGAATTGTTAAGGAGCAGGAATCATTAACTGTAAACATACATGTACCTAGCCATACCTAGCATAGCCAGGCGCCCTAGCAGGCCACCCGCATCATCAGGACTACAACATCTCCATCGAAATCAGTCCTCATGTCGACAGACAGTGGAAGGTGTCAGTAAGGGATACAGGGAGAGTGCTATAGGGGGGCGAGTCAGTCTACAGACAAACTAAATACTAAATTGGGAGTGAGTCTGCAGTTCTGACTACAATGGGGAGCTTGTTTGTTAAACAGCCAGTAAACAACACATTAAGCACTGTCACAGTGTTACACTGTTGTGTTGCAACCAGCAAACAAGGTTTTCTACCGGGGAGGAGGGTATACCGGAAATCATGTTGACTGCATGCGCCAGGCTATTAGCGACCATGCAGGCTCAATGAAGTATACGTGTATAGGGGTGGTTCAAGCTCATGCAAAACGGGAGGCATACTTTGGTTAGACATAGCATTGGTCCGACTGGATTAAGGTTGGTGAGGGGTGCGTTAAAACGACCGGATTAAGGTTGGCGAGGGGTGCGTTAAAACGACCGGATTAAGGTTGGTGAGGGGTGCGTTAAAACGACCGGATTAAGGTTGGTGAGGGGTGCGTTAGGATGACCGGAGTAAAGTTGGTGAGGGGTGCGTTAAAACGACCGGATTAAGGTTGGTGAGGGGTGCGTTAAAACGACCGGATTAAGGTTGGTGAGGGGTGCGTTAAAACGACCGGATTAAGGTTGGTGAGGGGTGCGGTGCGTTAAAACGACCGGATTAAGGTTGGTGAGGGGTGCGTTAAAACGACCGGATTAAGGTTGGTTGAGGGGTGCGTTAACACGACCGGATTAAGGTTGGTGAGGTGTGCGTTAAAACGACCGGATTAAGGTTGGTTGAGGGGTGCGTTAAAACGACCGGATTAAGGTTGGTGAGGGGTGCGTTAAAACGTCCGGATTATGGTTGGTGAGGGGTGCTTTAAAACGACCGGATTAAGGTTGGTGAGGGGTGCGTTAAAACGACCGGATTAAGGTTGGTGAGGGGTGCGTTAAAACGACCGGATTAAGGTTGGTGAGGGGTGCGTTAAAACGACCGGATTAAGGTTGGTTGAGGGGTGCGTTAACACGACCGGATTATGGTTGGTGAGGTGTGCGTTAAAACGACCGGATTAAGGTTGGTTGAGGGGTGCGTTAAAACGACCGGATTAAGGTTGGTGAGGGGTGCGTTAGGATGACCGGAGTCAAGTTGGTGAGGGGTGCGTTAAAACGACCGGATTAAGGTTGGTGAGGGGTGCATTAAAACGACCGGATTAAGGTTGGTGAGGGGTGCGTTAAAACGACCGGATTAAGGTTGGTGAGGGGTGCGTTAAAACGTCCGGATTAAGGTTGGTGAGGGGTGCTTTAAAACGACCGGATTAAGGTTGGTGAGGGGTGCGTTAAAACGACCGGATTAAGGTTGGTGAGGGGTGCGTTAAAACGACCGGATTAAGGTTGGTGAGGGGTGCGTTAAAACGACCGGATTAAGGTTGGTGAGGGGTGCGTTAAAACGACCGGATTAAGGTTGGTGAGGGGTGCGTTAAAACGACCGGATTAAGGCTGGTGAGGGGTGCGTTAAAACGACCGGATTAAGGTTGGTGAGGGGTGCGTTAAGGGTTGGGAGAGGGTTAAGGTTAGGTTTAGGTGTGCTGCCCCGTGGGAGGTTATAGGGTTATGGTGTGGGTTTGAGATATCGGACCAATGGTATGTCTAACCAAAAGCATGCACCCATGTAAAACCCAAGGCCCCAGTGAGGCTCTCCAACGTTGAAGCACTCGGCCCTAGTGGTAAGAGGAGGGACTGCAGGCGGACCCGTGGAGTTATGACGAGGAAACCCCCGTGCAGCTGGGGTTTAACGTTGAGCACGTTTGCACTTCCGCATATTGGGCCCAAATCGAAAAAATGCGGACGTAGAGGGTTCTCCCGGGTGCTTCAAAACGCCACTGAGAAACTTCCACTGAAACGAATAGCGGGGGGGGGGGGAGGGGGCTATCACTCCAGTTCAGTCTCTATCCTTTAAATACTCTATGGTAAAACCCCACCTGACACAGAAGCTCCTGCGATCCGACTGGCTGCTGGTGATGGTCGCCGACGACTCGTCCGAGTCGTAGTTGGAGTCGTGGTCCTTCTCGGTGCCGTCGTCGTCGTCGTCGTCGTCGCGGTCGTTCCAGCCCTGGATGCGCTGGTTCCAGGTGGTCACCCAGGCCTCCAGGGAGTCCTCCGCTGCTCCCTGGGAGGTCACCCAGGCCTCCAGGGAGTCCTCCGCTGCACCCTGGGAGGTCACCCAGGCCTCCAGGGAGTCCTCCGCTGCACCCCGGGACTTCTTCACCCTGCAGGTCTCCAGGGTGTCGTCTGCTGCACCACCCTCGTTCCTCACGCTACCACTGGACAGGACTGGAGCAAAAATGGTTACAATGCAGTTAGCTGACGCTAATGGAATGACGAAATATATGAGTAAGTAAGCCTTGCCGAGCCATGAGGCCCATATAGGGCAGGAGGCTATATCCTGTTTCTGTAGCCATGAGGCCCATAGGGGCAGGAGCCTGTCTCCTGTTTCTGTAGCCATGAGGCCCATAGGGCAGGAGCCTGTCTCCTGTTTCTGTAGCCATGAGGCCCATAGGGCAGGAGCCTGTCTCCTGTTTCTGTAGCCATGAGGCCCATAGACAGGAGCCTGTCTCCTGTTTCTGTAGCCATGAGGCCCATAGGGGCAGGAGGCTATATCCTGTTTCTGTAGCCATGAGGCCCATAGGGCAGGAGCCTGTCTCCTGTTTCTGTAGCCATGAGGCCCATAGGGCAGGAGCCTGTCTCCTGTCTCTGTAGCCATGAGGCCCATAGGGCAGGAGCCTGTCTCCTGTTTCTGTAGCCATGAGGCCCATAGGGGCAGGAGCCTGTCTCCTGTTTCTGTAGCCATGAGGCCCATAGGGCAGGAGCCTGTCTCCTGTTTCTGTAGCCATGAGGCCCATAGGGCAGGAGCCTGTCTCCTGTTTCTGTAGCCATGAGGCCCATAGGGCAGGAGCCTGTCTCCTGTTTCTGTAGCCATGAGGCCCATAGACAGGAGCCTGTCTCCTGTTTCAAGTACAACCCCATGGACATGATGCTAGTATGTCGCAGGGACTATCTTACCCCCTATCCAACCCTTGATGTTGAGTGTCAAGCAGGGACTGACCCCCCCCAATCCAACCCTTGATGCTGAGTGTCAAGCAGGGACTGACCCCCCCAATCCAACCCTTGATGCTGAGTGCCAAGCTGGGAGGCACTGGCTCCCATTTGGTACGACCCTTGCCGGGGATCGAACCCTGACCTCCCAGTCCCATGCAGGGCAGACACTCTAACCACTGGTGAAATATCTATATAGAACTAGAACAATAACCAACAAAAAAGGGTATTGTCCAGTTTACAAAACGATCTAAAACTAATTAAAATCATAGAGAAAATGACAATTTGGTCCATTTATTTAATACATAATTTTGGGAGGCTATCCTTTTAGTGTTTTGCTCATTTTACTATGCGATAATACGGTACTTTTCAGACCTTTTTGAATGTCGTCCCTGACGAATACCCCAAATTACAATTAATACAAAAAGCTAGAACTAACATGCCTATTCATGCTCCAGTGTTCGGTGATAAGGTGACCACCGAAACGGTGGTTAGAGTAAAAAATCACACCCGTGTGAAAGTGAGGGGCGCTCGTATCATCTTACAACATCGAGGTTGTAGAATTTGCGCAGTAACAGACAAAACAAACATTAAACTCTGTTCATTGTCAATGGCATTTAACGTTTGCGTTAGTGACAAAACAAACATTAAACTCTGTCCATTGTCAATGTTTGTCTATAAGGAAAAACAAACATTAAACCTGTATATAGCCCTCAAAAACAGAGAGATGTGTGAGCGGTGACCACCGCAGTGTGACGTCATATTGTAGTTTTTGGTGTTCACCTTTTCACCTATGAATAGGCCTTAAAACTAAGCAATGAAAAAAAAAATATATATAATTAGAAACCATAAAAACCTTGTAGCGGAGAAGGGACCACATGTGGGAGTTTTCCGGGGGCGGACGTGGAGGTGGTGCAGCTGGGGGGAGAGGAGAGGATGTGGCGGAGGGACGGCCCGGAGCCGCGCTTCTGACCGTGCGGGCCGGAAGAGACCGCGGCGGCATCGTCCCCGTGCGCGGTGACAGCGGCGTCGGAGAAGCAGGGCGAGTCGTCGGGGTTGGTTGGCGTCGCGTCGTCGTCATCGCCGCTGTGCGTTCTCTGACCGCGCGATCGCGAAGCGCGGTCGTTGTTGCTGTGGTTGTTGTTGGAGTCGCATAGCGGCAAGGACGGCGAGCGAGCGCTCGCGCCGATGACGTCCCTCTGACACCACCGGTCAACGGGAAGGTTTCCGCACGTCTGCGTCCTCCCACCCCCGTCGCCGCCTTCGTCGCCTAATTCTTCCGCGCTTGGAATCGGATCTACGTCGTTGCCCGTGGAAGCCGACCCCGCGTTCATCGACCTCGTCTCGCGTCTCCTCTCCTCCTCCTCGTCGTCTCGCGGTTCTCCCTGGATTCCCGCCGCCGTGGTTATGTCCGATCCGCCGTCGCCGCCGCCGGCATCACGTCCCGTTCTATTCGGGGTCTTCTCCTTCCCTCCGACGCTCAGCTCAGTGTCGTCTATCGTTCTGTTGGGGGTCTTCAGCTTGTCTATCGCTTGGTCCGACCTGCTCTTCCTCACGCCGGCGGTATCCGTCTCCGTCGTCTCCATCGACGTTGCGCGTTCCCTCGTGGAGGAGAAGTAGCCGCCCGCTCCCCCGTCGTCCCAGCGCCGCCCTCTCAGCCGGCCCGCCCCTCGATCCCATTCGCTGCTGTCCTTCGGCCCGTCGCGCGCCGCCGCCGACAACCCGTCGAGGAGCTCGGCCGGCACCGAGAAAGCCCGCCTGGGCTTCTGGTGCTTCCCCGCCCCACCCGCCGAGCCCACCGCGCTCTGTGTCAGAGCCTCGTACTGGCTGATCTTGTTCCTGACGCTGGCCGCGGAGGGAACCACCAGCTTCTTCGCCTCCGTGCTTTTGACGTAGATCTTCTGCGCGACCGACTTGAACTTCTCCTCGCGGAGGCCGCCGCCGCCCTTCCGGATAATAAGAGTGTCCGCCTCCTTTATGGTCTCCTTGTCCTCGCGGAGGCTGCCCACGCTGCCCTTCCGTATAAGAATGTTCGCCTCCTTTATCTCCTTTTCCTCGCGGAGGCTGCCGCTGCCCTTCCGTATAAGAGTGTTCGCTTCCCTCGCGTTCCCCGCGTCAGTCCGTCTATCCATCTCGGGTTCTCCTACTCGCCCTGCGTCGTTCGTCGCCGTCTCTTTCGCGCCCTCGCCGACGACGTCCGCCGCCTCCTCCCCGCCGCCTCTTTCCGCGGCCCGGTCCTTGATTCCACTCGCTCGGCGTCCTTCTCTGAGCCCGCTGGGCGGATCCGAGAGACGTGCTGCTTTATTGGCGCCGTCTTCCTCACCCTGCGGCGTGCTGCGATGCGCGGCGGCGGCGGTGGCGGTGTGGTCGGAGGGCGGAGGAGCGGCCGCCGTCGCCTCCGCGGCTAGCCTGGCGCGCCTGATCTGAGCGGCCACGCTCTGCCTGCCCCTGCTCCTGTCCAGAGACATGGTTAAGCCCGCCGCTGCTGCTGCGCCCCACTCCGTCGCTCCGTCGTCCTCGCTCCCCCGAGCCTCCCGAAGACTTTGCCTTCCCCCCCACGGGCTGACCGGCGCCGAGAGGGGGAAGTCTGTGGTGGTGGAGTTCCTGCGAGCGGCGGCCGCTGCAGCGTCCAGGCGGGAGGGAAGGCGCCAGTCGTCCAGCGGCGCCGAGAAGCGCTTCATGGCTCTGGCCGGGTCATCGGCCGCCGTCGTGGATCCGTACAGCTTCTCGATGCGCTCCCAGATGCTCTGTCCTCCTTTGGGTCCCAGCGAAACGGACGTCGTCTCCCTGGAAGTATATAGAAGCGGGGTCGGGGGGGGTCAGGGGTCATCGTGTTGTTTATAACTGAAACCAATTAACTCAAACTAGAATCGGACAAAAAGTTAAAACACTAAAAAATAAACTAGAAAAAGTGCTCCTCGGAGCACAGGTCTCAAGACAATGAAAAATTAGGCTTTTTCTGAAAGAGGCTGAAGACAAGACTATAACTAACTGGAATTGTGTTTAAAAAATCAATAGCTAATATATTTCGTTAAAATAGAGAAAATAGACAACATTTTCTCAAATATTACAGGAAATCCATGGAAAATACAGGATCAACCTCAAACTAATTGCAAAAAAACCAAACTCAGCTGATTTTGCATCTTCAATATATTCTGAATAACAAAAAGTTGCCTGGAATAGTTTGACATGTCACATGCTACTTAAAGCAAAAGGAAATCTAGAAAATATTGCCTTATAATAGGATGTCAATGGTGGCCATACTGTACAGGCCATTTTCAACTTTCTGTTTTTATTCAGGATATATTGAAGATGCAAAATCAGCTGAGTTTGTTTTTGTTGCAATTAGTTTGAGGTCAAATGACAGGTTATTGAATGTTGTTCCTGACCGTATAGGATAACACTTAACATATCATTTTAATTAAACTAGCAATGTATAATGTGTAGTAGAAACGAAACAAAACAAAAATATGAAAAATTCAAAACTGTAATAATAAAGAATAACCTTGGGCCGGACGTGGAACCAGACATAGAGCGAGATTTCAGCCTGGATGGGAAAGTCCTTACCCCGGAGGAGACCCTGTCATCTAGAGCCTGGGTCTTTACCCCGGAGGAGGAGACCCTGTCATCTAGAGCCTGGGTCTTTACCCCGGAGGAGGAGACCCTGTCATCTAGAGCCTGGGTCTTTACCCCGGAGGAGGAGACCCTGTCATCTAGAGCCTGGGTCTTTACCCCGGAGGAGGAGACCCTGTCGTCTAGAGCCTGGGTCTTTACCCCGGAGGAGGAGACCCTGTTCTCCGGAGCCTGCTGGGCTGCGGCGTGACTGGGTCCAGGAGATGGACGGCCATCTCCGCTCGCGCCGCCTGTCCCTGTTGGGGACGTCGTCGTCACCTCCACCCTGTCTCTGTCGTCAGAGGACGCCAGAGTCCCGGTGCCGCTGGACCGGCGTTCGGGGCCAGAAGGCCCTTCTTCTCTCCGCTCCAGACCGTTGCTCGTAGTATTACTATTATTCCGCTGGTAAAGCCTCGTCGTCCTTTCTGCCCGGTCGCTGTTCTCACCGTCTCCGGTGTCCCTCTGACTCGCCCCGACGGCGGCCGCCATACCGCCGTTCAAAGTCCCTTTATCCTCGCCGCGGCGGCGTGCCGTCTTGACACCGCCTGCACCGCCCTCCTCCTCCCGAGTCTCGCTCCGTGAGACCCCGTCGACGCGAGCGTCTGTCTTCCTGCAGGCGGCGTCGGCGACGTCGCGTCCCTTTCCGTCGTCCCGCGTTGTCGCTGTCAGCGCGGCCAGCGTCCCGAGTCTGACGGCGGCACCACCACCACCACCACCACCACCGCCGTGCCTGCAGGCGGCCGGGCGGTAGGACGGAGAGCTGGCTGACCGGACGGTGAAACGGGCTCTGCTCGTAGTAGCTGGACGTGGAAGAAAGGTCAAGTCCATCGCCTCCCCCCCCCCCCCCCACCCCCCCCGTGCCACGCGAGGGCGCGGGAAGAAGAAAAGTCACCTAGTAGCTGCTGCCGCTATAATGCTTACCACCAAACCCTCAGAGCGTTGTATTTTGACACATACGTGTTGATTTTTTTGACAGCAAATTCCGATTCAGTCTCATAGGTCTTTTGAAGAACACGCTGTTTAGTTTGAGTCCTATTTTAATCATCTGGAATGTAATCTTAGTCTAGTCGCAGTCGACTAAATATCAAAATCTTAGTCTTTTTAGTCTTAGTCTTAAGTCAACAAAATGATCCACTGTGTTTGACGCTGACACAATCCAAATACAGACCCTATACTATAGCTCTTTCCAGGCAACGTGACATTCCTGTTTTCCTGTTGTCTCATAAAAGGTGACGTTATGTGGCTTCAAATCATACGTTAGAGCTCAGCGTTCAGGAGAATGTGAATGCAAAGCGCTGCCTACACGTCCACATAGCTGACATTCCACTGATGATGCTGCCTCTGCCTGCTTGTTGTTGTTGACTCGAGGAATGTCAAATGTCAAACAGACACAGGGGAGGGGCAGGTGGGCTATTGGGGTGTTTGTTGGGGGGTGAGAATTTCCCCCAATTGATGGATATTGTGTCCCTATTGTACTCCTTGGGTTTTGCTGTGGACTGACGCCACATTTGTCTCCCAGTAGTTGAGAGAAGCACTGGTGTGGAATCTCTCTGTACCCGCTTTGTCCTGTCTCTCTTATTGTAATGTTGTCCTCAATGTTCTGCTGTAGAGTGTTGCTTGTCCACAGTATTCTGCTGTAGAGTGTTGCTTGTCCACAGCGTTCTGCTGTAGAGTGTTGCTTGTCCACAGTATTCTGCTGTAGAGTGTTGCTTGTCCACAGTGTTCTGCTGTAGAGTGTTGCTTGTCCACAGCGTTCTGCTGTAGTGTTGCTTGTCCACAGTGTTCTGTTGTAGAGTGTTGATGGTCCACAGCGTTCTACTGTAGAGTGTTGCTTGTCCACAGTGTTCTGCTGTAGAGTGTTGCTTGTCCACAGCGTTCTGCTGTAGAGTGTTGCTTGTCCACAGTGTTCTGCTGTAGAGTGTTGCTTGTCCACAGTGTTCTGTTGTAGAGTGTTGCTTGTCCACAGCGTTCTGCTGTAGTGTTGCTTGTCCACAGTGTTCTGCTGTAGAGTGTTGCTTGTCCACAGCGTTCTGCTGTAGAGTGTTGCTTGTCCACAGTGTTCTGTTGTAGAGTGTTGCTTGTCCACAGTGTTCTGTTGTAGAGTGTTGCTTGTCCACAGTGTTCTGCTGTAGAGTGTTGCTTGTCCACAGCGTTCTGTTGTAGAGTGTTGCTTGTCCACAGCGTTCTGTTGTAGAGTGCTGTTGTCCTCAGTCACGGCCCACGACACGGCGGTCCATGGATTCATGCAGCTGCCACCTTGCCTGCAAACAAAAGCATATAAGAAACACACGCATTATGAAAATGTCATTGCAACATGGAGACAAAAAAAAGGAACTAAATATTGGAGAGCGGACTGGGAGCCGAAACAAAAACCAGTGCAGTCAAAGTGGGGTCCGGGGGACCCCCCCCCCCCGAGCAGGGTTCCGGCGGGTCACCATCCATCCAGCTGAATGAATTAAAACTAGACCGGTGCCCGGGCGGGGACCCCCCCAGAGAGTCCCGACTCCACAGTTAAATTTTAGTATATATCATATATATCTCACAAATCATTGAATCCATTTTAACCATATTTTGTACTTGGTCTGACTGCAAATAGCCAATCTACAAACTCATTGCGATTCGCTGTGAGCTTGTAGATTGGCTTTTCCCCCCCTTTTTTTTCTTAATCATGAAATGTTTTGGAGCATATAACAACACACATTTAATTTCAACATTTATTTAGTTCTCAGAGAACACGTACTGAGAGCTGGGACCCTCTTTTTCAGCGTAGATTACAACAACAACAATATTTTCTTATGGGGGTCTCCCCGGTCCACCCCAGTACAATCTGAGGGTCCCCAACCTCAATGTCTGTTTACGACAAGACACAAAAAAGAACATGGGTTGTTTAAACACACGCACACACACAGTGCTTACACGCTCACACACAGAAACAGCTGTTTACACAAGCAGCATACTACAGTTGAGCTGTCACCCATGTCTGAAAACTGGAAATACTGCCCCTGTAGCAATCCAGCATACATGTAAACACACAATTGTATCACAGTGTCACACATGACTCACTTTACGATACTATTACTATGTTTGTGAGGACAACAGCATTTTAGAGAGATCTGCACACACTGGCGATGCTGAAAACGGCTCCTCTGAAGTTTTTAAAACGTTGACGAGCAATAAAACTTCAGGGGAATTCTATTCTTCTTTTGGATATTTTTCGGTTTGTCTTGTCGTGCACCTGCATGGCCACGGACGTGCATGCACTACCTTCTTCAACAGCATTTTAGCACAGCAATTTTATGAATGGCATTTTTTTGTACCTTTGTCAATTTGATCCTTAACCCTAAGGTGTCATGCACGAAAAAAAACCCGAAGAACAAACATATCAGGCCTACATGTTTAAACCTAAACCCAACCTCAACCTTTCCTATAATTGCAACTCTAAAAAGCATGTTTAAGACCGTGAGACAACCAGCATTTATTTTTACTCTCACAAGTATACAGTTGCAACGCACGCACGTACATACGCGCGCACGCACGCACGCACGCACGCACACACGCACACACGCACACACACACACACACACACACACACACACACACACACACACACACAGGATTCAGTTAAAGCTGATCAGATAAGACGCGGCAGAGAACAAAGACCGCGATAGTGTGCTCATACCAACTGAGGGTGACTGCATGCCTCTAAACAGCAGGTGATCAGATCAACCATCACACCCCCGGGCCCGTTCATCTCTATCTAAAGGCCTAAAACTCCAGTTTTAGGTGATAAGGAAGGCCTCATTCACACCATAAGACACACGCTGACGCAAGAGACACTTGTGTCCTGGTGTCTTCTCATGTGTGTCGCACAGCTCGCAATGCATTTCCAATGCGAGTCACGTGGTTTGATGACACAAACCTTGTTGCATTGGGGGGGGGATGGAGGGCAGAAGACAGCCATGCAACAAGGTTGTGTCATCAAACCACCATCAAACCACGTGAGAGTGTACAAATGGAACCAAATGGACCCTAACGGGTCCATTTGGTTCCATTTGTACACTCTCAGAGTTAAATTAACATTGATTGTACAATATAAATTGGGGTCCCAGATATAGAAGTGCCATTAAATGGAGGGTCCGTAGCCTAAATACATGTCAAACTGGGGATTCTTGAAACTAAACTGGTTGAGAATCACTGCTAGAGCCGTACAAATCTTCTCTTATGGGGGTGTGCCTGGCATGTCTTTTCGAATAGGGGGGTCCGCGGGGTAATTAGTGTCAATGTGGGGGTCCTTGACATGAAAGAGTTTGGGAACCACTGCTATACACCGCTCTGCCTCGTACCTTGACAACATTTT